>NC_081547.1:8977279-9115992 GCF_901000735.1 Corylus avellana | reverse complement strand
GAATGGTCAAATTGCAACAATTTAAAAGTTTAGGGGGATAAAGTGTCACTTTTTAAAAATTCGTGTTAAAAGTGCAAATGAATAGATAATTTAAAGTGGTAAAATGTATTTTTCCCTTTAATTTATTTGTTTTTTTTTCTTTCAGGAGGCGGGTTGCATTCAAATGATTTAATTTTAAAAACTAAAAATGTCAATTTAGTTGTTTTAGATCTTGGGAATAAAATCGTTAGGGCCAATGACATGACTACAAAGCTATCAATTAAATAGCAAGAGATAGACACGACTAACCCTTAATGTTGCCGTGCGTGAATTAATCTCCCAGCTATCCTTCTTCCAAGCAAACTCCCCCTTCATCAAGTTGTCCTTGCATTCCCTCTCCTCCATTAACCAGGGTGATATGGCCTCTTGGGTCCTATGTGGGAATGACCAATTGCTATTTAAAAAGAAAAAAAAATTAATAATAATAATAATAAGGTACTTTTTTTTAGTATATTAGTGAGATTTTACATTACTTTTAGAAATTGATAGAAGAATTTTTCTTAAATCCAGACAAAATTTTTTGAGCTAATTTGACAAAAATAGAAATCCAAGTAACGATTTGATATTGACACAAGCAAAAAAGATATTATATATTTGTTTCGGAACATGTTTTCAACAAAATCTTTAAAAATAAATTAATTTTAAAAAATATTCTTGGGCTTTTGACTCGTACAGAAAATGATCGACAGCATAAAATGGTCAGCGACTTTCAGCAACTTTCCGACAGTTTGAGAAAGAGAAACTCAAACTCGAAAAATTGTTTACTAAATTTGAAAATGAAAATTATTTTTCAAAATTAAAAAGGTTTTTTTTTGGTCAAATCAAAAATATTTTTAGTTTGACTATTATTTTCAATCGCATTAAATACCAAAAAAATATTTTTACTTGAAACCTAACTTGACATTTTCGCCCTTGTTGATATATATACATACACGTGGCTAAACGTACGTAGCATTGGATCAGGTAAGGTGTCACAATTTTCTCCAAAACTGGATTTTAATAACTTGTTTCCCTTGGCAGCATGAAGCTGCTGGCTCCATCACCAGTATATTGACAAGTTTCCATACGCCATTTTCTAGAGCAGTACCGAAGCTTTTTCTCTTTCTTTTGGGTGTCTTTCTACCACATACACCTGCTGGCTGCTACTATATATTATATTAAATGCTTATCTTGCGTGAACAAAATGGAGGCTCTTGCGCCGCCTGTGCAGCGTAAAGCAAAAAGATTTAAGGGCCAGAAAAAGTGGGAATATATAACTAAGCAAAAAGATTAAGGGCCAATTTTGTTTATACATCTTAACTATGTTTCTAAAGCATGAGCTTTTTTGAGCATTGGTTCACTAGTCGGCAAGCATTATATCTTTGTGTAATACTAATTAAATTATTAAATTTATGATTATTTATTAGTTTTTAAATTTTTAGAATAAGTAATAGTTTAACATTGTATCAAAGATGGCTTAGAAATGAAATTGCAAAAAGAGAAATTTGAATTTCCAATCATTTCGAGTCACCAAGATATTAACATAGCATGAAGATTTGTGTATGCATGAATGAATATCAAATGGTAGGCAGATGAGACGCATGCCAAGGAGTTTTGATTGTGATTGAGCAGATTGAAAACACACAAAGGATCCTGCTTAATTTCCAAGATATGGTTTGGTGATTTGGTGTCAACTGTCAAGTACATCTCCTATAACACCAAAGACAGGATGCAGCAAATGAGATAAAGGGCAGTAGATCGAGATAGTGATCACTGGGAGTCATGGGACAAGGACGGGGATTTTGACAACAGAAATGAGTGATAATGGCTGAATCCGGCCACTATGAAAAGATATGAAAAAGGCTGCTGCTATGGACTGGTCTATTACATTACGTTGAAATTTATAGGGAATATAAAATATGATGAGGAAAGCATTCCACTACCATAAACTGCTCTCGGAAATATATTGTGCTCTCATTTATCTCATTTATTTAATTAATTAATATTTACAATACAAAGGTCTCTACTTATATATTATAACACACTTGTCAAAGATTTCTTCCATTCATAATGTTGCCAAGGAATTGAAAGTAATATATATATATATACACGTGTCAACTACATCAAACTCAGTGTCCGTTTGGATTTGGAATATAAAAATATACGATTTGAAAATGCTTTAAGCATGTTCCAACCTGTGTTTGCATAAATATTGTGCAATGCTACACGCAACCAATTTCTGTTTCATATATTCAGGATGAATATTACGTGAAGAATAAGAATCGCATTTTGTTATAATATTTTGCCTTCCATTACTTGAAAGAGGGGACAAGTCCAAGTGGCGAATGAAGCGGATGTGAGTGGAAAACACAGTCTTTTCCCAGAATAGAAAGTCATGGAACCTTACGGAACACTCGCTTAATTTGCTCTGACATATATTACTAAACAGTCCAGTAAAGTATACAACCCCTACTTTCTTTCACAAAAGGATACAAGAAAGTGGAAGAGTAAAGAAACCTATTATTGCCTCCCTGGTGCTTGAAGGCTCAACTTTTATGGCGAATGAGGTCAAAATATATATATTTCTTGAAGGAAAATGCTAAATACAGAAAGGGTTTTTATAAATTTTCTATTACAAAGTGACTTAGTGGGTGACTTTTGCTGTTGCCTCTCCCATCAATTATCAATTACTGTAACACATATATAGCAGTTCCCACATCTCAGCACTGAATTTTTGTTTTCTTTCCCTTTTGCCACCACCAACTAGCTAGTATTCCCCCATCAAGTTTTTATATTTCAAGGTGATCTAGATATGTATTATGTATACATAAGATTGATGCTGATCATCATCTTTTCTCTTTCAAATATATCTTTTCTTAGTGCATAGGAGTTTTTATATTTCGAGGTTCGTGCCTTTCCATGCTCCCTCTGTCACATCTTTGTGCGACTGTATTTTTAATTTTGGGTTTGTTGTTAGGGTAAAAAGGTCGTGATAAGATGGGTAGCACCTAGAATCATCTGCAACTTGCAATCTGAGCAAAATATATAATTATATATTTATATAGTTGATAGTCATCCATTCTTGATAAAAATACAAGCTTGTTTTAAACCAAAACAGAATCAAAAACCCTGTGAAGTTGGCTAGTCATGGCGTTTGCCAAGGTTGAAGCTACTATTGCTGAACAGGGAGAGCATGAGGAAGGGCTTCACGAGCAGAAACAGAGATGGTCTGCAATTTGCAGTCGGCTGAAATAAATTGAGCGTTTTCTTCAATGGAGATTTTGTTGATAAGGCCTAGCAAAATCCGCTCAAGCTCTTCCCCGTCAACCCACTCGTGGATTTCCGCCTTAATAAGCAAAGGGGTTTTGCACATTAGATCCCACAACGGGAAATTCTTCCTTGGCATCACATAGTCTTCATCCCCGAGCTTCAAGCTTGGGCAATAGTCTCCACTGCCATCTCCAAGGTAGATGAACTTCTTCTTCCCCTCCTCTGCTACAGAGGCTTGTATTCTTTCAATTACTAGGCCCTGTTTTTCACAAACCATAAAATAATTAGCCAAAAAAATCATTAAAATATGTTCCAATCTTTGGACCCAATTCAAATATCAATTAATCCACGTGACATTCCTTAAAATTAGCCACGTGGATGTCAATTTAAGTCACTATAATTAACATCAGAACCAATTATATTATTATTACTCTAGAAGAGAAGTTTGGTACAATAATAATTATTTTCTTTCTATTTTTGACTACCCAAATTCAATTTCAAAAACCTTCTCAAATCGGTCAACAAGATGGTGTCAAGTCAGAAATTAAAATCATTTAATTTAATTTACCTTGCACATGTTTGGAGGGCAGAGGGTGCAGCCATGAGGAGATTTGTGGAAATCATGGTGGGGGAAGATCCTGAGCCTCCCTTCATCGTCCACAAAACTCGGATTCGTATTAATCTCCGAGAAATAATCGCTTAACCCAAGATGCTTCAAGATCGTCTCAATGAAAAACAGATTTGCATCGCTTACAACCCTCAAATCACACCTGTTATTGTAGAGAATTAATTTCATTAATTACAATGTCTAACAAAAACGAAGAAACAGAGATGTATGTATGTATATATATATGTATATACGCACCCTAAAGCATGGGCTGCTTTAATGGCGGGGATGACTTTGGGATGTATTGGTATCCGTTTGAGAACATCTACAACATCCTCCATGGTTTTCCCCTGCGCATGGAGCTCCTTCATCATCCTATCCTGTAAAGATACAGCCAAAATCAACATCATTAACAAAAACATATTCGAGGGGGATTAAGGAAAAGCATACAAAAGCATGAAACGCGGAGATCAGAAAACACACGTACCATGAGAGAGTTCCACGGCATGGTAGGGAGAAGCTCATTGAACAAGTCGGTGGCGCCCAGCTCGTCCACCACCCAATTGTCGCTGTCACAGTCGATGATCGTCTTGTCGAAGTCGAAAACCGCCACGATTCCGGCCATTCTTTGCTGCTTAGCTACGACGTCGTACGTACGAGGATTGCTCGGTTTTTCTCTGTTCCTAGTACGAAAACAATTTTTGTTGGTGCCAAGTGAACCCCCAGGACGAGGGTATTTATAGGGAACGAATTCTGTGATCGTGAAGCAGAGTAGTTAATTGGGATTTGGATTCCGAAGGAATATTACATGAATATTATAAAGTGCAGATCGAGGGTGTGGTTTGGTTAAAGCGATTAGGGAAGGACGCGGGAATAAGCGAATATTCCAGGGGAATTGAATTCACTTGGCCACCTGTGAAACGCACTTGGCAACAGCAGGGGGAATATTCGGGTATGGTCCCGTTTTCCGATTTTGTGGCTGCTAGAGTCGGTTGCGTATCACCCCCTACGTTTCCCAAATCCCATTTGTTTTGGTGCAAATTAAGGAAGGAATTCTAGGATTTGGCTTACCTGCCCTTATTTTAATAAAAACATTTATGATGTAGCTGTTCTCAAGAGGTAGCTCAATCGGTTAGGACTACGCCTAATGAAGCGGAGGTCACTAGTTCGAATCTCTCTCTCTCCTCTTGTGCGAATACATCAAAAAAAAAAAAAAAACATATATGATGTAGTTGAATCAATAGTCAAGATTAAATTTTTCAAAATATCTTTTTATTTTTTATCTCCTATTAAATACTTTTAAAAGTAAGTCAATTTTAAAATTCAATTTTGACCGTTAATTTAATTACAGCATGCAAATAACAGCATATAAGTCAGCTCCAGAATTTTAATCCAAATCAACGTCTAGTTTCATTGAATTTATATTCGCCCAAGGAATTATAAACAATTTTGACTGTTTATGAATAGGTGTGGTTCAAATATGACAGCCATCGACAGGATATGCCAAACCTTTATATATATATATATATATATATATATATACTATTTTTAAAAAATTAAAAATAAATAAATAAATAAAATTTGTTTTGAATCAGTGCATGGGCTAAACACTATCTCGAGTTGCTCAATTTGGGGAATTTTTCTTGCCTTTTTTTATGGGCTGGATGGCGATTGAAGATTATTCGAATTTTTTTCATTAAACAAAAAAAATAAAACAAAATAAGTGAGCGCCACATCAGCATTTTTTTATCATAAAAAAAGCCAAATAGGGTACTGGCATCGAAACGAATTAATAATTTTTTTTTTCCTATACAATGATAGATAATAGATAAGATTAATAAGTCCATTGTAGCTTGTCCCCATTTTCCTGTCTCCTTGGTAAAGTTGGATATTGCTTTCAAATTCTTGAAAAGTTATCCCACTACCGCAAATTGGCAAATCGGCTACTTGAATTGTGCTGCTGATGATGTATTTGATGATTAATAATCTCAAACCTTACTATTTTCTCCATAACAAACAAAACAAGAAAATAAATAACAAATCATACCAGTCGGCAGGTTGAACATCAATAGATTGTTACAAATTCGAATACTTGAAGTATCAAAAATAACTCAAAATGAAGGTAATCTAATAGATATAATGTGTCATGAATCTCTTTTATTTACGTGGATTGATAATGTTTTACGCTCCACATTGTCAACATGTTGAACAATGCATCTATTTAGGAAATATGATTTGTTCACGATTATAGGTTGTTGGGACCTTTAGATTAATTTTAAAATCCGGTTGTGTTTTATATGTGGACATTGTTTTATATATGCTCAAATTTTCTAGAAATTTAATCTTTGTTTCAGTTTGCTAAATAAAATTTTAATATTTCTTTAAAATTGAAATTTTTATTGGTGATGGAATATTAATCAATGGTCTATTTAAAATTAATCTAAATCCCAACTTTGAACATATTTACTTATCCATGCATACTAGTGTTGGCATAAAGTGGAGCCTTGTGATCACGGACGAGGGAGGAGGGATTGGTATTGGCCATGACCCCCTCCAATTCCTAACAACAACAAAATTTTAAGGTTATAAAAAATAAAAAAATTCAGCCAAGTGGCCCCTAGCAGCAAATTTGTTTGACTCTAGGCCCCTACCCATAATAGTTTCTAGCTCCGTCCTTGCTTGTGATGAAATTTCCTCTTCGTCATAGCATTGAAGATTGAAATATATCTCTATGGAGAAAATCAAAAGATTGGTAAACAATGGAGTTTTGAAATTCTTGCTTTAGTGACTTATTTTGTACGTAATGGTTTTACTGTTATGATTCGTGTGTAGTATTTCTTAAAGTGTGGCATATATACATGTCACATATAGTTTAATTAGACACAAGTTAATTAGGGTGTTCGGTAGTTTATTCCGAATAAAGATTTATTTGTGGAATGATAATTGAAATTAATTTATTATTCCTTACTAGAATGAATAGTTAAGGTAAAATTCTAATGAAGGGTCTCTGACTTAATTAGCCAATAAATAAAGAACTATATGTTCCATCTATATGAGCATTATTTGAGCATAAGTTAAAAAGACACATCTCTACTAAAATTCTCTTCAAGTTTTTGTTATCGAAATTATCTTTTCTAAAGTTTTTCATTTGATTATTATTTTTATGTGCTTGAATTGAGTGGGATCTTGTATCCATTAATTATTTCTGGATGCTGATGCAAAATGCCCCTTATCTACAAATAAATAAATAATTAATCTAGTATAAGAAAAAGAATAATAGGCCCCTTCTTTTTCCTCTTTGTGCTTTCTTGGATGCTTGATTATCTAAAAAGAGGTTAACAATGTGTCTCATGCATGTTGCCACATGCAAGACAATATAATTATCAAATTCCCAATACCTTTTTCCCATACTTTTGGCCCTTTACTTAATAATGCTAACAACGCCCACGATTGACAACTAGGCCTGAAATGAGATAATTATAATGGTATTAATTAGATTAAGATAAACCCTTAATGTTACCGTGCGTGAATTAATCTCCCCGCTATCCTTCTTCCAAGCAAACTCCCTCTTCATCAAGTTCCCCTTGCTGCCTTGCATATCCTCGATCTCCTTCCATAACCACTTAACCAGGGATCTTGAATTAGCTATAGGGTGATGTGACCTCTTGGTCCTATGTGGCAATGACGAGTTTCTATAAATTTATTGACCCCTAACATTTTTATATAATTTATATTCCTACAAAAAAAAAATTACTAAAAATGCAAAAGAAAAAAAAAATATATGGTGGGATGGGTGATCAAATCAACCCCTTAAGCTAGATGGTACGTAGTCGGGCCTCATAGACCATGTCCCTGGTGTGGTCCGATCAGCCCTCCAACTACTTCTCTTTTTTCTTTTTTCTTAAAAATAAGGTAATTTTTTTGGTATATTGGTGAGATTTTACTCTACTTCTTTTAGAAATTGAAAGAATATTTTTTTCTTAAATCCAGACAAAATTTATGAAGCTAATTTGAAAAAAATAGAAATCCAAAGTAATGGTTTGATATTGACACAAACAAAAAAAATATTACTATATTTGTTTCATAACATGTTTTCAACGAAATCATAAAATAAAATTAAAAAAATTATTTTTAGAAAATACTTTTTGACTTTTGACTTGTACGGAAAATGAGCAACAACAGAGAACGGTCAATTTGACAAGTTCCGACAATTTAAGAAAGAGAAACTTAAACTCTCGATAAAAATGCTTTACAAAATTTAAAAATGAAAATCATTTTTCTAAACTAAAAAAGCTTAATTCTAGATTGACTAGTATTTCCAACCGCACTAAATACCAAAAGATACGAAAATATATATATATATATATATATATATATATATATATATATATATTAGAACCTAACTTGACATTTTCGCTATTGTTGATATATATACATGCACGTGGCTAAACGTACGTAGCATTGGATCAGGTAACGTGTCACAATTTTCTCCAAAATTGGATTTTAATAACTTGTTTCCCTTTACTGCATGAAGTTGGCTCCATCACCAGCTCTTATATATTGACAAGTTTCCATTCCCATTTTCTAGAGCCACCGAAGCTTTTTCTCTTTCTTTTGGCTGCCTTTCTATCACACACACCTGCTGGCTGCTACTATATATATGTATATATATGCCTATCTTGCGTGCACGAAAGGAGGCTTGTGCAACGTATAAAGCAAACAGATTAAGGGCCAGAAAAAGTGGGAATAACAAGAAAGTTGATATGGAAGTTTATTGATTATTAAAAATGTGAGGGAGAGAGGACGAAATACTGAGAAATATTAGGAACTATATTTTTCTCTTGATACATTTCATTATAAACGAGTTTATTTATATAAGTGGTGGCACTGCATACTAGCCGCTATTTCACTACTTACAGCCGTTACAATGTTTTCTTTTGTTGTTTTGTTTCCTTTTCTTCCTTTGTCTCCTTGTCTTTCCTTTTGTTGCGTTATTTCTTTTTCTTGCTTTGTTTCCTTACCTTATATGCCTTAATACTCCCTCTCAAGATGAACAGTCCGATAGGAGTGTTGATTTAATTTGGATCTCTTGAATAATTGATTGCTATGCTTGAATATTGGAGCTTGACAATTGTGGCCTTCAAATTTAACTTGACTTCAGCAATTGTAACCGATAGGTTGTAATTTGAATTTTGGCCTTCAATAAAAGTAGATCTCATGGCCTTCAAATTTAACTTAACTCCGGCAATTTTAGCCGATAGCATGTAATTTAAACTTTGACCTTCAACATTTTTAGCTGATAACTCGAAGATCTCGCAAGGACTGCAAATATCAAACACAGTGATAATATTAAGGGAAAAATAAAAAATTAGTCCTTGTAGTTTACCTGATTTACAATTAACTCCTTGTGGTATCAAAATGAATTTAAAGGTCCCGAAGTATACCAAAAAACAATTAAGTCCCTATATATAGTCAAATTCCGTCCACTAATTTAACAGATTTAGTTAGTGTGACACTGACTTAAATATGACAAGTATCACAATTTTATTGGTTCTAACGTTTTATATTATCATAATCTGTTAAGTCAATGAACGAAATTTGACTATAGAGACTAAATTATTTTTTTGAATTACCTTAAGAACTTTTAAGTTCATTTTAATATTACAATGAGTTAATTGTAAATCAAGTAAACCATGAGAACTGATTTTGTATTTTTCTATAATAATAATAATAATAACGGCAATAAAGTGAAACAAATGTCCAGGCAGCACCTCCACGACAGCAATTTTTTTTTCTCGACACCCATCATCACTTCTCTCTCAATTTTCACGCTTACCTCCACTCTCTTGTCTTTTCTCCATTTTTCTTTCTTTTTCTCTTTCTTCCTTTCATTATATATATTAATATATATAAACCACGGGAGCCCCTACTATGCGGTCATGCTGCAAAAGGATTGTTTTGCAGCATCCACTCTTATAGTGACACATCACCAAGCTCATTTTGACAAAATAAAATCAAAACACCAAATAACAGCAAATTCACAACCAAAACACCACCGGCCAGCAAACCCACAACCAAACTACCGGCGCCGGCCAGCAGCATCCCACGGCGCCGGAGACTTTCTTCTGAATGTCATTTTTGATTGCAGGTCTTCTCGTCCTCCTCTGTTTTTCCCCATTTCGGTCGGATGAAATGATTTGGTTCTTCAAAGGTAAAATTCATCCCCTTTGCTGTTGATTCTTGAATTAAGTTGGGTATTTGATTTTGGGTGTTCTTAATCGAGTGGGTAGTGCTATGTTCTTTGTGAAATTGGTGTTGGTGTTTGGTTTGTAGTAGTGCTTTTGGGGATGGTTTGGCTGAATGGGTTTGGGATGGGGATGGTTTGGCCGAATGGGTTTTGGATGGATTTTAATGGGTTGATTGTTGAGAATATTTGTTTCCCCAATCTGGTGTGACCCACGGCCAGCGGGGGAGAGAAGAAGGAAGAAATGGGAGGAAGAAGAAGAGGAGTTGTCGGGAGGAAGGAAGAAATAGGAGAGAAGAAGAAATGGGAGGAAGAATCTAGTGTTTTAGGTGTAAGATAGTTTTGTACATTTTTCCTATGTGTCAATGTTCTATTGGGGGCTGCAAAAGACTACTTTTGCAGCCCGACCGCATAGGAGGTTTACTCATAAACCACCACATTGCTGGCTTTTATATATCTTTTCATGCCAATTTTTTTATACATCTTAACTAATTAAGTTTGTAAAGCATAAGCTTTTTTGAGCATTAGTTCACTCGTCGGCAAGCATTAGTACCATTTAGCTTTTTCTTTATCTTTGTAAGTATTCGAATACTACTAATTAAATTATTAATTTTATGATTATTTATTAGTTTTTAAATTTTTAGAATAAGTAGTAGTTTATGGAAAGCTATGCTTTTGCAAGAAAAAGAGAAATTGTGATTGTGTTTGTCTGTCATGTAAACTTCAACTGTGCACTCAGAATGCCTTGTATCCGATAATGCTCAAAATCAACGGCTCTAATATCATATATATATATATATATATATATATATCTTCGGCAGGAAAGAAGAAAGAGAAATTTGAAGAGAAACGCATCGGCCCTTAGTTTAAATGGCAGTGGATTCACCAGTGGAATTGAATTCTCTTTCGCTTTAAAGCGACTCCTAATACCATATTCAGCTTATCCTTACTTTAACTGTTCCGCTTGATCTATAAAATTTTCCGTATGAGTACAAAAAAACAATTTTTTTTTTTTTTTTTTTTGGGTGGTCTTATTAGATGCTTTTGGGTCCTTGCTTGATGGTGGGAAACGGCCAAGATTGGCATTATATATTATATAATATCATTGAATAGCAATTGTTGTGTCCACTCGGTCACATATAGCGGCAGCTTATTTTGTCTCAAAGTGTTGGCAACCGAATAAGCAAGCCTATGCTGCCATGTAGGCCTCCTTCATTCTCACGTGCCTCACGTGCATCTTTTGAAATCCAATCAAATCAAATCCAATCCAATTTCTAACAAATTTAAACTAGTTTTCTATGCAGCCCATCATCATGAACCTGGCCCAACTTCAAGTTTAACAATCCTGCTCCACCCAATACAACGGTGACCCAATTGTTGCTCCACCCAATCACCTAACAAATTAGTATTTATCATATTTTATCACATTCCACCCATCTAATCACTATGCAAGTAATGCTATGTAATACCGCGTTTCATTTATTTCTAGATCAATCTTTATTAAAAAATAAAATAAAGAATTAACAGCTAATATATATATATATATATACTTACAATTGAATTTCAATATCAAATAATTTAAAAATGGGTCCTAATATTTACTGTTTTGTGAAAAAAAATTATGGATAAATAATTTCTGACATGTAATAACAAATAGAAGAGAGTTTGTCCAAGTCTATGATGAGGATTGATTTTGACATGTTTAGGTAAAGATTGTTGTGGTAGTACTTTTTCCGGCAAAGGGCCGATGCGGGCCAATGTTCATTCTAATATTTTGTCACCAGGCCTGGGCTTAGGCCTGATCCCAGACATTACGAGCTGGGTATGTGAGGTGTTGCTTATGCACAAATTATTATTTTTATTTTTATTTTTTTTATTTTTTTATTTTTATCTATATGCACCTTGTTAATGAAAATTGTTGGTGCATTTTTTGGTTCAAAGAATTTTTGATTGGTGTGATCTGTATTTTTCGTTCTTCGAGGTACTCTTGATCTTCTTCAAGGTAGTGGCGGATACAGAAATTTATTTTAATAGGGGTAAAAATAAAATAATAAAACATAATGATAAAATAATTTTTTTTGTTCTCTTTATGTATTTTTATTATAATATGGTAAATACAATCAAAAAATAAATTCTAACACAATATGTGTATCACAAAAAGCATATCTATCTGACTTCATAAATATATGTCAAATTGATATATTAGTTAACATGTAGGCACTCGTACAAAAATAAAGGAAAATACAAACTACAAAGTGCCTAAAATTGTCTTCACGAGGTCTTAGAAAAATAAAATCATCAAATATTAAATCTGAATTGAAGCTTTCGAAAATTTTCTTTTCAATGTAGACAAGTAAATTATTTGCCAAAAACTCATCTTCAATTTTGTTACGTAGTTTTGTTTTAACAATTTTCATTACTGAAAATAATCGTTTAGTAGTTGCTATAGACACCAGAAGAGTCAAAATAAGACGAATTGATCTATCAATAAGATAATATGCATCTAATTTTCATGCCTCTATCAATCCTCAACATAATTCCGCATTGGAAGATAATCTTTGTAGTTTCGGATGATTAAGCATATTAACTTCAAAATGCTTCAACTGAAATCTCAAAATAATTTTTTCATGCTCAGAAAAATCAAGAGAATATTACTTCTCTACAAGACTACATATATCATCAATATTAAATGATTTATAATCATCATTTGGATCCAAAGTTAAACAAAGTATCAAGAGTTCCATTGTCCTTTCACCAAATCTACTATCGAGCTTTTTCAATTGAAAGTATATAGTAGCATTGAATATGTCAAAATGATGCTCTACCATAATGTGATCCCGTTGATAACGACATTAGCCTTCAACATAACAAGCACCCAAATTCGGAATGTCTATTTTAAATTACTTGGAGAAAGAGACTACTTTCTCAAGTAAATTATCTCAATCTTCACTTTTCAATTTTTGGAGGAGTGCTTTTGTACTAGAAACTAACTGCATAACATTCAAAATGTCTTGAGATTTTTGTTGCAAATGCTTACAAAAACAATCAGTAGTACCCATGATTTCCCTCATCAAATGTAAAATGAATATGAATTTGAATGATGCAATCATTTTATAAGCAGCATTAGCATCCACATATTGAGAGCAAGTGGATCCTTCTTTTATAATCTTTTCAAGACTGAACAATCAGGATTAAACATCCTTAATAGGCTACAAATAGAATGAAAATGAGAACCCCAATGAGAATCACCAGCTTGTTTCAAAATGCCAATTTAGTTAGCTCATTTTCTAGTTTCAAGTTCATCAATAGCTATCAAATGTGTTATATTTGCTTCTTGAGTGTTGTGCAGTTACGATGACGTTTACATGAAGCACTAACCACATTGATAATGAAATTCAAATTTGAGAAGAACTCATAAACATAAACTACCTCTCGAGATGCAGCAACTAATGCTAATTGTAATCGATGTGCAAAACAATGAACATAGTACGCACAAGAACATTCATTCAGAAATAATGCCTGCAATCCTTTCCATTCACCACGCATACTATTAGCACCATCATACCCTTGTCTATAGTGGCGGAGCCAGACCAAGATCTATGGACAGCATCATTGTGGTAAAGGTCGTAATTCCAGAGCAATTCATATTCGGGGTGCCGCTAAATTTTTTTTGGCGTCCTAAAAATTTGGTAATTCACACAATATATGCATCACAAAAAAAAATATCTATAAAACTTTATAAATATGTGCTCAAATTCATATATTAGAAATGTAATATGTCGGCCCTATATCAAAAAGGCATAAATAAAAAAATAAAAAAAATAAAAAAAGTGTTTAGAACTGCACTTTACGGTCTCTTAGAAGTACAAAATCAACAAGTATCGAAGCTCTCAGCAATTTCTCTTTCAATATAGAGAACTAAACTATTTGCAAGAAAATCATCCTCCATTTTGTTGCGAAGTCGTGTTTTAACAATTTTCTTTGCTGAAAATACTCGTTCGGTAGTTGCTGTAGACACTGGAAGAGTCAAAATAAAACGAATCAATCTATCAATAAGATAATATGTCTTTCATTTTTCTGTCTTTGTCAGTCCTTAGCATAATTCTGCAATAGAAGACAAATTTTGTAGACAAATTTTGTAATGCCAAATTAGTAAGCACATTAAGTTCAAAATACCGTAACTGATATCTCAAATTAATTTTCTCCTGCTCAAAAAAAATCAAGAGGATAATACTTCTCCGCAAGGATACATATATTGTCAATTTTAAAGGATTTATAAGCATCTTTAGGATTCAAAGCAAAACTAAGTGTCAAAAGTTCTATCGCCTTTTCACCAAACCTATTATTAAGCTCTTGCAATTGAAAGTCTATAGCAGTATTGAATATGTCAAAATGATAATGATGCTCCATTGTAATGTGATTCTTTTGATTACAACCTCAACCTTCAATATAATGAGCACTCAAATCTAGAATGTCAATTTCAGCTTTATTGGAGAAAGAGACAATGTTCTCAAGCAAATTATCACAACCATCATCTCTCAACTTTTGGATAAGTTTTTTTGCAATGGAAACTGAATGAATAGCATTCAAAATATCTTGAGATTTTTGCTGCAAAACTTGACAAAGAACATCAGTAATGCCCATGATTTCATTCATTAATTGTGAAATAAATATGAATTCGAAGGATGTAAGCATTTTATAAGTAGCCTTAGCATCTCCTCGTTGAGAGTAAGTACCTCCTTCTCTTCCAACATCTTCAAACATTGTACAAGTAGCATCAAACATCCTTATTAATTAGGCTACAAATAGAATTAAAATGAGAACCCCAACGAGAATCACCAGCTTGTTTCAAAGTGGCAATTTGGTTAGCCCATTTTTTCTAGTTTCAAGCTCACCAATAGCTCGCATATGTTCAATTTGTGTTGCATGAACAGCTTGTAGTTGATCATAACGTTTACATGAAACGCTGGCCACATTGATAACGAAGTTCAAATTTGTGAAGAACTCATGAACATAAGCCACCTCTCTAGATGTAGCAACTAATGCTAATTGTAATCGATGAGCAAAACAATGAACATAGTATGCACAAGGATAATCATTAAGAAATAATGCTTGCAATCCTTTCCATTCACCTCACATGTTACTAGCACCATCATATTCTTGTCCACGGATATTTTGAATATCAAGGCGATGACAAGAGATAACATCAGATATTCTATTCTTTAGAGTCAATGCCGATGTATCTTTAACATAAACTAGATCAAAGAAACATTCTTGTATAAAACCATCTTTGTCAACAAATCTCAAAACAATAGCCATTTGCTCTCTCTTAAAGTCATCTCGTGCCTCATCAACAATGATGCAAAATTTAGAGTCTCCAATATCTTCACGAATTTTATCTCACACTTTACTTGCAATGACTTGCAAAATCTCCTTTTGAATTGTATGTGAAGTATACTTCGCAGATTTTGGAGCATTTTTCCAAACAATATTTGCAATTTTATCATTATATGATGCCAAAATCTTAATCATCTCAAAAAAATTACCTCGATTTTTTGAATCAAGAGACTCATCATGACCTCTAAATGCACATCCTAGAAATGCAAGCCACCGAACAACATCAATAGAAGTTTTCACACGTAGTCGATTATTTAGAATTTGTTCGGTACTTTGTGCATTCAAAACTTTATCGATATGCCGTGATTAATTTCATAAATCCTCATAAGATTTCACAACATTATTATGAGGTGAACAACAATCCTCCCCAATATGAGTCAAAAAGGCACAATTTTTTTTCCCTCATGAACCTTTCTCCAATTTCTAAATCCCTTAATAGTAAATACATCCCATCCAAGACGTCCATCTCTTTTCATAGTAAAAAGATAATATGGTAGACAATATGCAGCATCCTCAGAACGAGAATACTCAAGCCAAGGAAATTGTGTGAACCAAGAGGCTTGAAAACGACGAGGGTGACTTTATTGTCTAGAAAGTGGATAATTTGTAAGAATAAAGTGATTCGGACTATCTTTCAAATAAGCCCGTCTTATTTCATCACGTTGATTGACTGGATGGTCCCACATCTGAGGACGTAATCTTGGATCTCGGTCTATAGAAGAAACATCAACTTCATTAACATTAAGTGTGCATGATTTAAAATGAATCTCTTGTGTTTCCGCAATTGGAGATTAAAAAGGATGTTCTTCATCTTCAACCTTTGGAGATTTGAGATGACACTCATTGGGATTTGAAGTTTCAGCATTAAATTTCAACGGTGTATTACTTTCCGAAATGTCAGCTTCTTTCCTTTTGAAGAATGAATCAATAGTTTTAAAGTTTGACATAATCAATAGTTTTAAAGTTTGACCCCGTAAGAGACAATCAAAGTTTATAAACATTAAACAACAAAATAAGCAATCATACGAATATTAAAGTTTATTCAATCATTCAAATTAATAATGAAATTAAATTAATGTTTAATAAAAGTTTATACGGATATAAGCAACAAAATAAACATTAAAGTTTAAAACCCATAAATTAAACAGAGGAAAAACAGATGATGAATAAAAGATGTAGCACAAAAGTTTAGGGTTTAGGAAATTACTAGGGTTGTGACTCACCTAAGAAGATAAATGGTGCAACTTTTTCGTTGAAAAAGGAAGGAGAAGATGAAACGATAATTTTTGAAGAAGAGCAACCGGAGTGATTAGAGAAAGTCACCTTGATTTCGATTTTCTAAGAACCCGTCGAACCCAAAAGGGCCAAGTTAACTGAATTGCAGAAAACACCAGAGTATTTGAACTTTTCTCCCAAATCCTCTTCCTGCAAAGGGAGCAAAATAGAAATTAAGTCATGGTTTTCAATCGAAGCATCAAAATTTGGTGACACAAAACAATATTTACAATTTACCTTAAGCTCCTACAAAATCCTAGGAATTTCTCCAAAACCCTTCCGTGAGTATTGGTTCTTTCCTTTTCTTGTTATAATCTAAAAAAATCAAATACAGAAAAACTCAACTTGGGCAATATAACACAAAGCCTATCACGAATAGTCAAATCTCGCTTAGTAGTTAGTTCCTATGGGTTTTTCCATTTCTGGATAACCAGACTCCATAGATATATACATATAGGTTTACTAACTTTTATTCAATTTTCTAGGCAACCAAACAGAAGATAATTAAACGAAAACAACAAAAAAATTACAAATTGAAAAGATAAATATGTGGGAATTAATAATCAGAGAGATCAGATCATGACCTAATGTGGCAACTACATCATCGAGTTCGATCGTTCCCACACCCAGTGCATCATACAACCTCAAGAAATTGATAAAATAAATCGAAAAATCCATAATTAAAACTTGGTAAAAGAAAGAAACTAGAACAAAAATCTAACACAAAAGCGACTGAGAGGAGGAGAGGAGGAGTTACTTTGCTTGGTGATGATCAGATGATGATGGTGGCGTGACTAGCGTCTAAACGCGATATGGGACAAAACATCCTCAACCCCACTTTGCTTGACAACCTTATTGAAGACAACAAGGTAGAAACTATGTTGAGAAGTAATGGTAGTAATAGTAATATTTGGGGTGCCGTGTCCAAGGTAGGTAAAAAGAATTTTAAATTTTTTTATTTTGGGGTGGAAAAAAAAAATTTTAATCACGGCACCCCCAAAGTGTGTTGTGGCTTCTGCACTACTTTTCCATGAATACTTTTAATATCAAAACAATTTTGAGAAATATATTTTATCCTTTAAAGCAAATGTCGATGTATCTTTAACGTGGACAATATCAAAGAAGCGTTCTTGTATAAAACCATCTTTATTAACAAATCTCAAAACAATAGCCATTTGTTTTATCTTAGATTCATCTCGTGCATCATCAACAATAATGTAAAATTTTGAATCACTAATTTTGTTTTTTCACGAATTGCATCTCGCACCCTTTTTGCCAAGACATGTAAAATATATTTTTGGGACATAATGTGAAGTATGTTTTGCATTTTGTGGAGCATTTTCTAAAACATACTTAGCAACATCCTCGTTGTAATTGGACACAAGTTTTATCAACTCAAGAAAATTGCCACGATTTTTTGAATCGGAACCTTCATCATAACCTCTAAAAGCACATCCTTTAGATGCTAAATACTGAATAGAATCGATTGAAGTCTTCAATTGCAATCGATTGTATAATTTTTCTTCGGAAGTTTGCTTATCTATCGTTGTAAATTTATTTAACTCGCAAGTGCATGAATCAATTGTAGTTTAATGGATTGCAAGTGCGAGGTCGATCCCACAGAGAATTGTATTTTTGAAAGAGCAATTTATATCTAAACTAATTAAATCCTAATCTAGTTCCAAAAGGGTTTTGATTTTTGAGTTTTGAAAATTAAAGGATAAGCATAAACTAAATAAAATAAGTAAATCTAAGGATAAAGGTACTAAGGTTTGGGAATTCACACTCACCAAATCATAACAACATACTTTATGTTCATCAATATTAATCCGAAGTTCTCACAAATTAAATCATAGATATATTTTACTATGCTTCAAAGAATTAATCAAAACCATCTCATGTATCCATTCATTGACCAAATCACAAAAGGAATCCAAATTCAATTGAAACACCAGATGTATCCGTAGAACAAATCACAAGGGATATCCAATTTTTATGAGTTAAAAGCAAGCAATCAATCATATGAAATTATCTCAAATCATCACATGTATCCTTGAATCACAAGAGATATCCAAGAATCACTCCATACAATTGATTAGAAGTAAAACAATTGAAATATAAAACCCAATAAAATCAGAATAATAAAAACTTACATAAAAGTGATGTTGTTCTTCATCGGTGAGGCTTCATCCCCAACCTTAGTTGGGAATTTAGCTCCACATAAAAATAAAATCTAAACCTAAACCTAAACCTAAAGAAAAACTAAACAAAAGAATTTTGCTCTCTGGGATTGTGTCTTTTCTTGAATGCAAAGAAGTCTATTTATAGGCTTAGGGAAGTCCTAGAAGCCCAAGTAAACCTAGATAATTCGGAGGTCTGTCTCCCAGTCAAAATAGAAGTCTGAAATCGGAATAGGATTCGTCCAAATTTGTGTCTCTTAATTGCGGGGCGATTTTGACATAGAAACCGTCCGAATTACGAAAATCCTATTTCACAACAAATTGTAGTATTTTGAGCTAGCTTTCTAATGCCGTTTGAATCACTTCAATCCGATATTTGACCGGAGAGTTATGGTCAAAATACTAAGACGTGTGCAGAATCTGAATTTGAATCCGATCCGAAATCTTATCCAATCTGAACTTTAATCTGATTTAACCTTTTCTTGGATTTGGTTAGACTTAACCACATCATCTAGGTCTTCTCAAAGTATGCTTTCTTCCAAACTTCGCATTTTTTCCTTTAAAGCTGTAGTTTTTCTTCAACGACCTACAAAATACTAAAAACACAAAACTAACACAAAATATTAAATAACGACACAACTAAAGGATTAACTAATGTAAATAAAGGGGTCTAAATATGCAATATTTGGTACTTATCATCTGACCTTATCAATATGTTGAGATTGGTCCATAAAATTTTTTACAACACTGAACAACATTATTATAAGGTGAACATGACCCATTTCCCATATGGACAAAAAAAAAAATAAAAAAATGCATACAATCATTAACTTTCTTTCAATTACAAAATCCTGCAATAGTAAATGCACTACCTCCAAACAGCCCCGTTGGTTTTTTAGCAAAAAGATAACAAGGTAAACAATAAGCATCATCTTTTTCAAAAGAATATTCAAACCAATTAAACTTCTTATACCAAGATGATTGAAATCTTTGGCAATTTTTTTCAGTTCCCGAAAACGGATATCTAGAACTATTAGAAGGAATAAGCCTATGTGGACCAACTTTGAGATAAGCACATATAATTTCATTATATTGATTAACAAGATATTCTCATATTTGAGGACGTAATTGTTAAATTAATGATTAAGTGATTAAATTTACCTCTTCCTATAAACTTAAGCTTTTGGGATAACTGGTAATTTAACATGGTATCAGAGCCAAATGTCCTAGAATCGAACATTGACTCCATCAATTCACCTCCTATTTAAATTAAATATTCCACATGTTGGGCCTCACCTATTAAAAAGGGAGTTTGAGCCAAGACATGAGGGAGAGTATTAAATTAATGATTAAGTGATTAAATTTACCTCTTCCTATAAGCTTAAGCTTTTGGGACAACTGGTGATTTAACAGTAACCCTGGATCATGTTGTAAAGTAGAAATGTCAAGTGACTCAACTACTTGAGATTCAATTATTGGCATCTTAGAAGGGTGTTGCTCAGGAGCTAAAGTTTAAGGATTAGATGTCGAGGAAGACATCTTAGAATTTGAATTAGCATCTTTTTCCTTAAAAAATGCATTAATTGTTTTTGGCTTGCCCATGATGTAATCTAAGATTTTTCATAAACTTGAAAATTTATTTATTTATTAGTTTTAATACTTCTCACACGAAGTAATTCATGGCTAATGAAATGATATTATAATAAAATTATTAGCATACTGCAATAGCTATTAGCCTATTAGTATAAAAAATTACAAAAAAATGAATTAATAAAAAGAAAAAACAATAACAACTAATATACTTAAGATTGGCAATAATTTTATAAAACTCGTTGATACTTGAAAAAATCCCAAAGTATATATATAAAACACACCATATAAAAAAATAACAATATTGTTTTTATTAGAATAAGATAAACAAATTTTAATGAGTGGACTTGTTTGTCATATTACATGTTTGTAGATTCAACTTGTAATATATATATATTCTACATACTACAAAGTACAAAAGGAGAAGTCCATAGAAAGTGTCCACAGGCATAGAGAAACAAAGCAATTAAATTTATTGAAGATTGAAGAGGTCGACTCTAGAGGATATACTCACAGTCACAGTCACAGTCACAAAGTCCAGTAGTCCACCATCCACGGCAGTCGGCAGCACTTAGTAGCACAGGGTGGTCTCAAATCTGGACAGGTTGGAGTCTGGACAGCAAACTCACAAATTGAACCCCTTTCTCCCTCTTGTAGTCTTGCGAGTTGCAGCACTGGAATGAGCTTTTTTTCTTTTCCTGGATGACTGGGTCTGGCCGTCTGGGTTAGGGTAAGATTTAGATTTATTTTCTTTTGTTTAGATTGTGTTTAAAGATGCCTTTTCAGTTCCTTTCAATTCACAAAATGTCCTTTTAATTCTCAAAACATTTTTGCTCTAAAACACAGCGTGTTGGAGTCTTGGAGTCTGGAGAGGCCTTCTTTTTTTTTTTTTTTTTTTAATTGACATAAAAGAAAAATGAAATTTTTGTAGGGGCTAAAGCATTAAGGATAAAAAATTTTGACTTGAAAATACTAAGGATTTTTTTTTTAAAAAAAAAAAAAATTACCATGGGCGGGGCACCCCTGCCTCGCCCCCTGTATATCCGCCATTGCTTCGAGGTGCCATTGATCTTCCATCTTCGTGCTCTTGTAAGACAATAACCAATTAAGAGAATTTGCCGGTCGAGTGCCGACAAGTCTCACTTCGATGCTTAAGTTATTTCATTTGAAAAAAGTTTTTCCAATATACAATATTTCAGTATGAGGTTTATACCTGGTGTAGGAGCCTAGGACTTGGATAGGTTAAAAGGTGGAATTAGACTCAGACTAGGTTTCCTTCTTCAACTTGATGTAGGAGTGCTGAAAGTTTGAGTTAGACCTAGGGTCCTACATCAATTAGTCTTGGAGTAGGACTATTGTGTTAGATTCTTCAAGGAGTTTTATTTGGACCTGAATTGTGACTCTTACTCAAATTGTGCTTTCCTTGTGGGCGTGTCAATTATTTATATACGTGAAAGCCGAGCTAGAATTTGTGGTCCATCTCTGGCTTCTGGCTTCTGACTTCTAAGTTATACATATAAGTAAGAAAATGCTTTCGAGCTCGTGAATAGGCTTGGACGTTGCATGCACAAGTGTAGAATACATTCACAGAAGAGCATTAATGAGGACAATGATTCGACTCTGATATATATATATATATATATCTGTGTGTGTGTGTGTGTGTGTGTGTGTGTGTGTGTGTTCTCTAGACCACCTCTCCCCCTCCGACCACCTATATATATGTTACGTCCATTGCAACTTCTGTGATACTGGTATCTTTTCTTTTCATGATCTATATATCTTCTTCTTTCCTCCCCGGCATCCTTCCTCTTCTTTTTGATGCCTTTCTTGATTTTTTTTGTTTTTGTTTTTAGTGTTCCTTGCACTAGTAATTTGTTCAACACTGTCATTGTACGACCAAGTTCCCTCTAGGGTCTCCCATCACCACCAGAAGCTCTCTCCCTCTCCCTCTCTTTGTTTTTCTCTTCCCCATAGACGGTGCCAAATTGTTGGTGCATTTTTTGGTCCAACGGTTTTCGATTTGTGTGATATGCACTTCTCGTTCTTCGAGGTGCCCTTGGAGTTGGTCTTTGTTTTTCTCTTCCCCACAGACGGCACCAAATTGTTGGTGCATTTTTCGGTCCAACAGTTTCCGATTTGTGTGATATGCACTTCTCGTTCTTCGAGGTGCCTTTGGAGTTGGACTATTGTGTTAAATTTTTCAAGGAGCTATATTTGGACATGTATTGTCACTCTTACTCCAATTATACATTACTTGTGGGCTTGTCATTGGCCTTGAAGCCCAAGATTTGATGGGCCGGTTGGTTGAGGGAAATTATTCCCAACAAAAATCTTAATTGACTTTCATACCGTTAATACTATGAAGTAACTTTGGAGAATCACTTTCCTTTCTATTTTCTCTTGATTAATACTAGATTTAAAGCACTAATAGCCACCTTTTATGTTTTTCTTATATTTAGGAAACCAAACTACTTTTTGTTTTCATATTCAAATAAACTCCAAAATAGTTTTCTTTATCATTTTTCTATGCGATTTAAATAGTATTTCAGATAAATGCTAGAGTAAAGAGAAAGACATTTAAATAGTCTTTCAAATAAATGTTGCACGAAAGAGAAAACTGAGAAAACCTTTTAATATCAAAATAATGTTAAGAGAAACAAAGTAGCACTATTGATTCCCTTGGTTTAAGGAACATCAAGAGAATTAGTTTAAGGGTTTTTTTTAATAGCTTTTCATACATTTAAAGAATGAAATGGGTTTAAGGAAGCTATTGGTAGTGCTCTTATAACTGATATACAACTCTTTTACAATTCATAAGTTCTTTAAGTAAAATGAATTCTTAAAAAGGCTTAATCAACGTTTAAGAAAAGGTTTGCTTAATCGCTAATACTATAATACAAATTTATTGAAATCAAAATTGAAATATTGTAAGTCTTGCAAGAAAAATAGTCAAACTTGGACAAATTTTTAGGGGTAAAACATTATTAATACATCACCAAAGAAGGAAACAAACAATTAACCATAAACTTACCAAAATGTAATGACAAAATTGTATCACACTAAAAGCACATTAACAAGGTACATAGAATGTTCCATAATACATGTCGTTTAAGAGCTTTACCCAGGTCAACAAGAAATGTTGTTGTATTCACGTTTAAAAGCATCTTGGCAGATCAATACTAGCTTATAAAACACGGATTTCCTCTTTCTTCTCTTCAAACTATCAAGTTTCCAAAAGTTGGTTTATGAAATTTGGAAACTTGTTTACTTTTAAGGGAGATAATTGTATAAACTCATCAATGTCATTATGGCACATTGAAAACTTGTAAAAAAACATGAAAAATCATATGGTGAGACTCAGAATATAAACCACATGAAAACAAGCTTAGGGTACCAAGTTTTACTTTAAGGGAAAATTACACTTTACTCCCCCAAACTTTCACCCAATTTGTAATTTGACCTCAAATATTTAAAAATTTGCAATGTACTCCAACAAAGTATCAAAAATTTGCACACTCCACTCCTCTTCAAACTATCAAGTTTCCAAAATTACCAAAATGTAGCATCCTTAGAACGAGAATACTCAAGCCAAGGAAATTGTGTGAACCAAGAGGCTTGAAAACGACGAGGGTGACTTTATGGTCTAGAAAGTGGATAATTTGTAAGAATAAAGTACTTTTGGACCATCTTCCAAATAAGCCCGTCTTATTTCATCATATTGATTGACTGGATGGTCCCATATCTGAGGATGTAATCCTGGATCTCGCTCTATAGAAGAAACATCAACTTCATTAACATTAAGCGTGGATGATTTAAAATGAATCTCTTGTGTTTCCGCAATTGGAGATTAAAAAGGATGTTCTTCATCTTCAACCTTTAGAGATTTGAGATGACGCTCATTGGGATTTGAAGTTTCAGTATTAAATTTCAATGATGTATTACTTTCCGAAATGTCGGCTTCTTTCCTTTTGAAGAATGAATCAATAGTTTTAAACTTTGACATAATTCATGAACCTAAAATTTTCAAGTTAAATCACGGCCCCGTAAGCGATGATCAAAGTTTATAAACATTAAACAACAAAATAAGCAATCATACGAATATTAAAGTTTATTCAATCATTCAAATTAATAATGAAATTAAATTAATGTTTAATCAAAGTTTATACGGATATAAGCAACAAAATAAACATTAAAGTTTAAAACCCATAAATTAAACATAGGATGAATAAAAAATGTAGCACAAAAGTTTAGGGTTTAGGAAATTACTAAGGCTGTGACTCACCTGAGAAGATAAATGGTGCAACTTTTCCGTTGAAAAAGGAAGGAGAAGATGAAACGATAATTTTTGAAGAAGAGCACCCAGAGGGATTAGAGAGAGTCACCTTGATTTCGATTTTCTAAGACCCCGTCGAACCCAAAAGGGCCAAATTAACTGAATTGCAGAAAACACCAGAGTATTTGAACTTTTCTCCCAAACCCTCTTCCTGCAAAGGGAGCAAAATAGAAATTAAGTCATGGTTTTCAACCGAAGCATCAAAATTTGGTGAAACAAAACAACATTTACAATTTACCTTAAGCTCCTACAAAATCCCAGGAATTTCTCCAAAACCCTTCCATGAGTATTGGTTCTTTCCTTTCTTTGCTATAATCTAAAAAATTCAAACACAGAAAAAATCAACTCGGGCAATATAACACAAAGCCTATCACGAATAGTCAAATCTCGCTTAGTAGTTAGTTCCTATGGGTTTTTCCATTTCTAGATAACCAGACTCCATAGATATATACATATAGGTTTACTAACTTTTATTCAATTTTCTAGGCAACCAAATAGAAGATAATTAAACAAAAACAACAAAAAAATTACAAATAGAAAAGATAAATATGTGGGAATTAATAATCAGAGAGATCAGATCATGACCTAATGTGGTAGCTACATCATCGAGTTCGATCGTTCCCACACCCAGTGCACCATACAACCTCAAGAAACTGATAAAATAAATCGAAAATCCAAAATTAAAACTTGGTAAAAGAAAGAAACTAGAACAAAAGTCTAGTACAAAAGCGACTGAGAGGAGGAGAGGAGGTGTTACTTTGCTTGGTGATGATTAGATGATGATGGTGGCGTGACTAGCGTCTAGATACGACATAGGACAAAAGATCCTCAACCCCACTTTGCTTAACAACCTTATTGAAGACAACAAGGTAGAAACTGTGTCGAGAAGTAATGGTAGTAATAGTAATATTGGGGGTCGTGTCCGTGGTGGTAAAAAGAATTTTAAATTTTTTTATTTTGGGGTGGAAATTTTTTTTTTTTAATCACGGCACCCACAAAGAGTGTTGTGGCTTCTGCACTGCTTATCCACGAATACTTTGAATATCAAGACAATTTTGAGAAATATATTCTATCCTTTAAAGTAAATGTTGATGTATCTTTAACGTGGACAATATCAAAGAAGCGTTCTTGTATAAAACCATTTTTATTAACAAATCTCAAAACAATAGCGATTTGTTCTATCTTGGATTCATCACGTGCATCATCAACAATAATGTAAAATTTTGAATCACCAATTTTGTTTCTTCACGAATTGCATCTCGCACCATTTTTGCCAAGACATGTAAAATATATTTTTGGACATAATGTGAAGTATGTTTTGTATTTTGTGGAGCATTTTCTAAAACAAACTTAGCAACATCCTCATTGTAATTGGGCACAAGTTTTATCAACTCAAGAAAATTGCCATGATTTTTTTGAATCGAGAGCTTCATCGTAACCTCTAAAAGCACATCCTTTAGATGCTAAATACTGAATAGAATCGATTGAAGTCTTCAATCGCAATTGATTGTTTAATTTTTCTTCGGAAGTTTGCTTATCTACCACCTTATCAAAATGTTGAGATTGGTCCATAAAATTTTTTACAACACTTAACAGCATTATTATAAGGTGAACATGACTCATTTCCTATATGGACAAAAAAAAAAATGCATACCATCATTAACTTTCTTCCAATTACAAAATCTTGCAATAGTAAATGCACTACCTCCAAATAGCCCCGTTGGTTTTTTAGCAAAAAGATAATAGAGTAAACAATAAGCATCATCTTTTTCAAAAGAATATTCAAACCAATTAAACTTCTTATACCAAGATGATTGAAATATTTGGCGATTTTTTTCAGTTCCCGAAAACTGATATCCAGAACTATTAGAAGGAATGAGCCTATGTGGACCGACTTTAAGATAAGCACATATAATTTCATTATATTGATTAACAAGATATTCTCATATTTGAGGACGTAACTATTAAACTAATGATTAAGTGATTAAATTTACCTCTTCCTATAAGCTTAAGCTTTTGGGATAACTGGTAATTTAACATGGTATCAGAGCCAAAGGTCTTGTGATCGAACATTGACTTCGTCAATTCACCCCATTTAAATTAAAAATTTCACGTGTTGAGCCTCACCTATTAAAAAGGGAGTTTGAGCCAAGACGTGAGGGGGGTATTAAATTAATGATTAAGTGATTAAATTTACCTCTTCCTATAAGCTTAAGCTTTTGGGACAAGTTTTCAATGTGTCATAATGACATGTGCTTGTCCATCTCTTCTTTGTTTAAGAAAGAACGGCCATAATAATTCTTGTAGCATAAGTAGACCAAAGAAGAATGTTTCTTCTTAGGGTGCTACAATATTGTCTCGTGGGTATTGAATGATTGAGAACAATTATTGTAAAGGATAGGAAGTGGTGGAACCATTGTAGCTTGAAGAGGTAAGAGATGGGAGGAGAGGGAAGGGGTTGGTTGATGAAATTTGGAAACTTGTTTACTTTTAAGGGAGATAATTATATAAACTCATCAATGTCATTATGGCACATTGAAAACTTGTAAAAAAACATGAAAATCATATGGTGAGACTCAGAATATAACCCACATAAAACAAGGTTAGGGTACCAAGTTTTACTTTAAAGGAAAATTACACTTTACTCTTTCAAACTTTCACCCGATTTGTAATTTGACCTGTAATGTTTAAAAATTTGCAATGTATCTCAACAAAGTATCAAAAATTTGCAGCGTGGCACATCTGTTAATAATTTATGTTTCCTTTTACGGAAATGATGAAAAATACTTAATTGCCCTTATAATTTTTTTTTTTTTTTTAAATGGCCAACCCAAACGGCCAAAATCGAGGTGGCCTGGCCACCCAATGCCCAAAAGGGGTGGTCGTACCCTACCCCCATTTTTTTTTTGGGGCATTTTTGGAATTTCTTAAAACACATTGGAAAAATTTTAGAAATTTTAAACCAAAAAATGCACATGCCTCGCAAGTGAGCAATTTTACATCAAATTGGACGGAAATAGTTAACAAAGTGGCTACATTGCAAATTTTTTATACTTTGTTGAGGTATATTGCAAATTTTTAAACATTGGAGATCAAATTGCAAACTGGGTGAAACTTTAGGGGAATAAAGTGTAATTTTCCCTTACTTTAAAGATGATAAAACACCCTCAATCTCCTCCTTCTCTTTTTAAGACATTTCTCTCTCTAGGGTTGAGGTTGTTGGAGTGTAAGGATGAAGGATGGAGTCTGAGGGACGCATGAGGTGTTTTTATAGGCATGCGGGGGGTGGATAAGGTCGAGTGAAGTGGATAATTGGTTAAAATTGCTTTTCTGAAGGGTTTGAACATTCGGTGTACTATTACCCAACAGCTCTAGGGTTGCAAGTCAAATGTTTAGAGTTAGGGTTTCATTGAACGTTTGGTGGTCCAAGTGTAAAACTTTCGGTCCGAATTAAAAGAATGGATTTTTGGTTGTTTTCAAAAAATGATTTAAACTATTTTAAAGAATTGTGTATTATGAAAGTCATTAATACCAATAAATATTTATTTGTGTTGTAAATATTCAGGGCATCACACTGGATGATTATGTTTAAGTTATGTTATGATGTTTTTAGTATATTATGGTTGTTATACATTTATGGACTTGTATAATTGAATTCTCATTGTGTAAAGTGACAAGCCATCTGTTGTAAACTATCTGATGAGCATTAAGATCCAATGGCCTAATTTATTTGGTAAGTAAGGCAAGAAGGCGAACCGTGAAGTTAATTATCAATTAACTAATTTATTGGGGCGTTACATCGTTCATACAAAAAACCAAAACTTTCACCAATAACACTTCAAATGTTACAAGGATCTACACAACAACCCATATCAGAGTTAAAGATGTAGTTTCAGTAGTTAAAAAGCATTATAGGATATGTTGGTTTTGGCTTGATTTTCCAAGTCAATTTGGTGGGCCTAACAAAGCTGCTTTTGATTTTATTGTTTCTCCTTCTACTAGTTGAAGTCAGTGTGTATCAAATTTTATAAGTTGGGTTTGGTCTTCTTCTAGGGACCAACTTTAACTCATTATAGTCAAATTTGGAGTCTTATTGATTCAACCGACATTGAGGCATTATAAAAGGAGCACCCCTCTATGACGAAGAGTGCGACTTACGGCATAGAAAAAGAGGAGACATATTTGCAAGCCAAGGCTACTGCACAACTAGGTTGTGCCATCTCACTAGTGCTTTCTTACTTTGGTGTGCTATAAGGCACTTAGAGAATAAAAGAGTTTTTCTTTCGTTGTTATTCTCTCTTTTGTCATTTTTCTTTTTTGTGTGAGAGTGAGATTTTGGTGTATTGGGGCTTTGGGCTTTGAATGATTTTTCTCCCTACTCTTTTGTTAGTGAATTTCATCCGGATTGTCTCTGCCAGTGGATGTAGGCTTGTTAAGCCGAACCACTTCAATCATGGTGTCTTGTGTGATTGATATATTTTTTATTATGCTCTTTTCTCCTTCTTTCGGATCCTGAATTTAATTTTGTGCACAACAAGTGGTATTAGAGCCTGGATTCTTTATTTTGCGAGATGGCTACTGCAAAATTTGAAGTAGAAAAATTTGATGGTCAGAATAGTTTCAGTCTTTGGCGTATTGAGATGCGTGCTTTGTTGCAACAACAAGGCTTGGTGAAGATTTTGGAACCATCCTTGGAAATAATCGGTATTAAGCCAATTAATAAAATTGTGGAACGTGCAGAACTAGAAGAAAAAGCCCACAGTTTAGTTTTATTATGTCTTTCAGATGGAGTTTTGAGAGAAGTCGCCGATAAGGAAACTGTTGCTGAACTAAAAAGTTAAAAAGTTTGTTCATGAAGAAGTCTCTCACCAACCGTTTATTTCTGAAGCAATAGTTATGTACTCTCAGGATGTAAGAAGGTATGCCTCTTTGTGACCATCTTGATGAATTTAATAAAATTCTTATGAATTTGAAAAATATTGATATTAAAGTTGATGATGAGGATCGAGCCCTGATTTTGTTATGCTCACTACCTGAGTTCTTTGATAATTTCATTGATTCAATGTTGTACAGTAGAGATACCATCTCCTTAGTTGATGTTAAAAAATCTGCTTTGAATTCTATGGAGTTGAGGACAAGATTGAATAGGAAAGGAAGTAACAATCAGGTTGAGGGTTTATTTGTTATGGGTCGTTCGGAAAATTTTTCTAATTTTAGAGGTCGATCCAGTGAGAGAGAGTCAGATAGAAGAAGCTAATCGCAGTCTAACTCAAAGAACAGAGTTAAGTGCTACTATTTCAAAAAGTATGGGCATTACAAAAACTTTCACCATCTTTTACAACAAAACCTCAACTTTACCTTCTATCGACACACACACAAACAATACATCATAGCACTAAATTATGCTTTAAACTCGTAATAAACCATAGTGCAACAAAGTTAGGGCAAGAAATTACTTTTTTAGAACATGAAAGTTTAGGATCCTCCAAAACACCTCTCATTTCCGCATTTCTCTTTAGGGTTTAGGGAGGCTGATTAATGAGTTATATGGTGTCTAGGGTTCATCCTAAACCCTTAAATAAATTCCTCATTGTGTTTGCACTAAATTGGCCTTATCTAATTCGCACGCATACTATCACCGTTTGGACGATCTTCATATTGTTGGGATACTTTTACTGACATGAATTGTTTAGATGATGATCGAACATCTTTCCTATTTTTCATTTACACCATTTAGACAATTTTCTTGTCAAATCTCTCGTAAGTGTTTAGAATCTCATTTTCTCACATTTTGGGAATTTGACTAATCCAACTCAATTCTAAAACATTTAGGTACTAATTAGGTTGTCATTAATCCTACTTTAGTGCGAGGTATTATTGTTTCCACGTATGCCGTTGTGGATTTCTCTCAACATGTAGTCCACCCCAACTTCTGAGACACATCAAAACAATGGATGGATGAAACTTTTTCGATGAGGATGTACTTGCCTGTCCAACATTTTACCTTCCTTGCCTCTTTCTTACTGTTGGCAACTTGCTCTTCTTAGGTATTCGACTACCAGACTAGTCCTTTCCATTTCGTTGTTGACCTGATTCACCACTTTTACTTTTTGGTCTATGAATGAGGTGTTTAGGAACTTGAAAGGAGTACTACCATTTTTGAGATCTCCTTCACGAGCCATTTCCAAGCAAGCTAGTCGGTCCACTCAACAGTTTGCTTCCCTTGGGACATGTTTGACTTGAAACCCCACAAAGTGGCCCCTCATTTCCCAAGCTTTCTTGAGGTACTTCTTTATTTCCTCTCACTTGGCTTCATACTTCATTGTTAAATATATTACTACTAATTTGGAGTCACTACAACGTCAACAACTTGAGCCATCAGTTCGTTTGCTAGCACCAAATCCACAATTAGGTTTCATATTCGGCATCATTGTTCATGGTTGTGAAATCGAATTAGATGGCATATTCTAACACCGTACCATCAAGAAGTGAGGACCAACCTTACTCCATTGTTGCTTTTGTTAGATGATTTGTCCACGTCCATTGTCCATATGTTATCTTTGGCGAGTTTCATCTCGCTTTGCGCGGCCTCCTTATCACTTGTAAACTCGGCTATGAAATCTACCACTTCCTGCCCTTTTAGCGTTGTTTGAGGATGGTACTCGGTGTCAGATTGGCTTAACTCAATAGACCAATGGATGAGGCGTTTGGAGGTGTTAGGTTGATAAAATGCCTTCTTTAAGGGTTGGTCAATATGGACCTTTATGGTATGTGCCTGAAAGTATGAACTTAATCTTCTTGCTGATATGACCAAAGCAAACACAACTTCTCTATCCTCAGACTTCTATGCTCCACTTCTTGTAAGGCTCGATTGGTATAATAGATGGGCTTTTGGACTCAACCATCTTCTGGAGTCAAAGTTGAACTGGCAACTATAGGCAACATCGCCAAGTAAATGTATAATGGTTCTCCAAGGCACTTTTAGCTAAGTGCAAGTGGATTGTTGATGTAATTTCCAAACTTTGGAAAGCCTTTTTCACACCCATCAGTCCAATCAGACGCCTTGTGCGGTGTCTTGAAGAATGGAAGCCATGTTTGTGAACCGGGATATAAAGCAATTAAGGGTTGCCACTCTCCTAGTGAATTGTTGTAGTTCTTTGATGCTACAAGGCGATTGCATTTCCATGATAGCTTTGATTTTTTATAGGTTCGCCTCAATGTCTCATTGGGACACCATAAAACCAATAAACTTCCTTTAGGAGGCTCTAAAGGCACATTTCATTCGGTATTTCTTCAAAACTTCAAAAGTGTCCTATAAGTCATCTAGATCTTGTTTCGCCTTATGGGTTGTCACGAGCATGTCATTCATATAGGTCTCCATGTTTTTTTCTTATTCGCGCCTTGAACATTATATTTACTAGTCTCTGTTATGTGGCATCGTCATTCTTTAGCTTGAAGGGCATCGCTTGGTAACAATAAAGTCCCTAATCGGTAATGAACAAGGTCTTATTTTGGTCTAGCTCATGCATTAGAATTTAGTTGTATTTGGAGAAGGCATTCATGAAACTGAGCAATTCATGTCCCGCTGTTGAATCTACAAGCAAGTGTATTCACATAAGAGGGAAGTTGTCCTTTAGGCATCCTTATTGAGTTCAATGAAGTCAACACACATTCGCCACTTCCCGTAAGCCTTCTTGACCACAACCAATTCTCCCTTTCACTGAGTTAGATAATTGCTTGACTATGCCAAGAAATTCCCCCAATATTCTCTAGGGGAATCATCCATGCCTTCAATAGAATTTGAGCACGAGTCTCCAAAGTTCTATTGAAGAAAGGTAGGAACAATGAACCTATATAAAGAGAGGAGAACCCTTAACCAAGTACTCATCTCTAGTCCCTTAACCGTGCCTCCGACAGACCTCTCTAACTTTCTATCTTCTTTTTGACCTTCTCTTTTAGTACTCAATGTGTGGTCACTATACAAACAAAGGACATGCATGCCATTTCAGAAAATTACACCTTCCTTTGTCTCCAACATTCCCTTCATCCTCTTACAAATCCTCAAACTAAAAACTCCAAATAAATTCTCCTATCATTTATTCACTACTAACCCTCCCCCAGCTAAAAAAAAAAAGTAAAAACCTCACCTAGCTAAAACACCCCGTACCGTACCTCACCAACCAATCAAACTCCACCTTTCTCACTACTTCTTCTCACGATCTTCCCCTCAAATGCTCCACGTGTCCACCCTTTACTTTCTCCTGTAATTGTATCACTACGGCGAAAATGTTAAAAAACAGAATTACAAGCCCATTATTGAGAGCGAAGTAGAGAAAGAGAGAAGTGTATGTGTGTGCGAGTGTTTTTTGGTTCTCCGAAGCCCAAAGAACGGTTTGCTCAGTCACATTTTAATCCCAAAATCCCATTTTTCTCCTTCTAGAGAGAGAAGGAAAAAACAAAAGTTATAGAGAAAATTTCAGAGAGGAAAATTTGGGCTTTTTGCTATGTGCTTCAATGGTTGAATTAAAAACCCAGACATTTCTGTGAACTTTTTTTTGTGTATTCGTTGGGGGTTTTTGAAGCTATGATCTTTGTGAACCCAGAAGAGCGATCTTCGATGCAGTGATTGGATTGGTGGGATTCGATTGGAGCCGTTTGATTTGGTTTTGGGTGCAATGAACGGTGGCGATGAGGTCGTCGCAGCTCCGGTGGGCACGAGTCAGCCGCTGGATTGGAAATTCTCTCAGGTATTCGGGGAACGCACGGCTGGTGAAGAAGTTCAGGAAGGTATAACAGTGATATTAGTAATGATAATATCAATCATGGTATTTGGAAATTAGTATCTATTTCCCTGTTTGGATCCACATGATATTTAGTGAAAATTATTGGGATTAGGGTTTGTCTTCGCAGTTCGATCCGTTCTGGATCGTGGGTCGTCGCGTAATTGTTATTTTGGGATGTGGGTCATGGAGAAATGTTGTTTTGTTGTCGGGTTGGGGTTTTGATTTACGGGGAATAGTGGATTTTGGATGTGGAATTTGAGGTTTTGGTTGGGTATTAATTGGTTTGGGAAATGGTTTGTGATAATTGAGTTTGCATTGGGAAATTTGCGTATTCATTGGATTGGGAAATGGAGAGTGTGGAAGTGAGCTTGGTTGAGTTGGTAGTGGGTTTGGTTGTGGTGCATGCACTTGTTTTGGGTTTACAATTGATTGTTGTTGCTTGTAAATGTTTGGATTCACGCGCAGTAGCTGGGATCTTAATAATTATCTGCTCTGTATTTGGATAGTGATAATGAGTTTTAGCACAGAATTATAACATTATTCTGTGACTTCAATTGAAAATGAAAGCTGGCCTTCGGCAGTAGTTGCAAGCTTGGATTATATTTGGTTTGTGCATTAAATGATGCACAAAGTGATTGTTGTGTTGCATTTAGAATCCTTATGTAAGTGTAGATAATAGTGCCATAAACCTTCTGGTATTCAGGAAAAAAGTTAACTGCATTTTCCAGATTTGTAGGTTCTTGCAATGTTGCTCTGCATTTTCTCTAAGCACTGATTGTGGAGACTGAGCTGCATAATCACTGTCACTCTTCTTATTTATGTGCCAAGCGTAATGTTGAATATGGGAGAGTTTAGTTTAAAAGGAGAATAGGATGAGAGAAGATCAGATTACTAATTTTATAATGAAAGAGGTGTTGTGCTTTTGGTGATTGGAAAACATGGATTTCTCAATTCAGCAGTAGTCAATGACTCAATGTCCTTGGAGATTCACTGGACTGATATAATTCCGAACTTTGATATAATGACCTAGTTCTTACTATCTTATGTGCTTTTGGTGCTTTTTAATATAGGTCCAGATTCTTGGTTTTCGCCAATTTGACAACCCTTGTGTGCAACTTAACTACAACAGACATTTGGAAATCTAGTGCAGCATTATTGTAAATGAAACAAATACCTTGAAAGCATCTGTCTGCTTTATGTTTGGGATGTTTGAAGAAGAGTGAAAAAAAATTAGTTTTGGATGGTAATTGTTAATTAAATTTAAACCTAACCTGTACGTCTGTTTTTGTTGGTAAGAAATCTGTACATCTGCTAATCTATCTATCCATCTGTATATTCTGGGTCGGGTGATTTGGTTTTGGGGTACAGACTTTGTTGGTTATTTCATATCCTTTTGAAATTAATCCATGAATTTTTCTGTTTGTGTATAGGAAAATATTATACTTTTTTTGGAAGAAATTTAGCAATATATTTAAAGGGGTTGGAGTTAAGTATATTAACTTTTGAGTTTCTTCGCAATCTCTAGTGGTGATGTTTAAACCAATTTTGCAAAATTATATTTTTTCTTTAAATTATATTTTATTTTTCATTAGCGTGTTTGGGTAGGATGGAATTTCTTAATTTGTGTTTCTGTTTTTCCTTTTGCAGTTGATATAATTTCAGCAATCGAATTTGACAAAACTGGTGACCATCTTGCTACTGGCGACCGTGGGGGTCGGGTGGTTCTCTTTGAGAGGACAGATACAAAAGATGTATGTTCTTTCTAGCCTTAAAGGATCAGCTAAAGGCAATATTGATACATATTACAAAATCATTTCTTGTTTGTTGTGACAATGTGACTTTGTATACTGTAATTTTAGCATGGCGGCTCCAGAAGAGATTTGGAGAGGATGGATTATCCAATTAGCAGGCATCCTGAGTTCCGTTACAAAACTGAGTTTCAGAGCCATGAACCTGAGGTACTCTTTTTTCCTTTTTTTCCAAGTTCTCCATTAGTTACTGCTGTTTATGTTATTGCAGGGTGGGATTTAAATTATTTACACTCAAAATGTGTCTGCATTTCTTGGTGTCAGTTCGACTATCTTAAGAGCTTGGAAATAGAGGAGAAAATCAACAAAATTAGATGGTGCCAGGCGGCTAATGGTGCCCTTTTTCTTCTTTCTACAAACGACAAAACAATTAAATATTGGAAGGTAAGAAAGGAGCATTGTCTTTTGATGTTTTTAATTTTTCAAGTTTTCAATTTCTTAATTAGTTGGCACTAGATTACTTTCTCTAGTAGTATGCGGAGCATGCAATATTTATTATGTTTTGGATATTAGTTTTTTATGTTCAAATTTCACATTATGGTGCTTGCCTTGTCTAGAAATGCATCTCACATGCACACTGTGAAGTTGCGTGTTATGATAAATAAAAAGTTGTATGTTGAACTTTTGTTTATTGAAAAGAAAGAAAAAAGAAATGCAATGTCATTCTGTCAGTGAAGGTTGCTATATTAATGCCTTATTGATTATTTACATGGGGCATAGAGATGGTCACTGTATGTCGTAAAGATATAAAATACAAGTATATGAAATAGGCCAATTTTATTTTGAACAAATTGCATCTCCTTCATAGGCAAAAGGTGGAGGGTATATATATATATATATATATATATATATATATATATATAAACAAAGGGCATACTGTATAAGTATAACAAATCTTGTCAAAGGGCATACTGTATAAGTATAACAAATCTTGTTGAACTGTGATACTGGTGCTTGTAAATTCTTTTCTGTGAGTTCTCCCTGCATTTAATTTTTTGACTCATGGATGTATATATAATGGTTGAGAATGTTTCAAAAACAGATGGTAATAATTTGCACTTTTCATCTATTTCCTCTCTGACTATGCTTATTGATGGCTGCATCTGACAACCACTGATTTATTTGCTGCTGGCACAGGTCCAAGAAAAGAAGATCAAGAAAGTTTCTGATATGAATTTGGACCCTTCAAAAGCTTTTGGAAACGGCAGTGTTGCTAGTTCAAGTAATTCAGTTAGCCCTAAAGCACATCTTGCAAATGGAGGATACCCAAGCAGATTATATGGTTATCTGAGTAGTGAATTCTCATTTCCACCAGGGGGCATTCCATCACTACGTTTACCTATGGTATTTGTACTTGATCCAATCTTTTGGGTTTCTTTTTGCAGTGTATAATTTATTTTTTCATTGATAAGTGCCACACGTTTATTATTAAAAGGTATAAGTTACAATGCTATGAGGTCTGCCACTACTCACTAGGTTATTAGTTAATTGAGCTGTCCACTCTATGAGAGGTGAACCAAAGAACAAGAAAAAATGTTTGGTGCTGCAAGGCACATGTTGAAGCCTCTTTTTCTCCTAGGAGCAAAGATTTCATCTGGGTCACTGTTTTGGGCTTTAGTGCAAACCTTAGTTAAGTGCAACTGCAACTGACATGGATTGGAATATGGACTTTTGTGTTACGAGCACAGATCCTTGTTCAAATTCGCATAAATTTTTTTTTTTAAAAAAATATATTCTTAGCCTTTTCGTTTTGAACTATGTATAGCTCCGAAAGTGTTCCGGTTTAGAATACTGGTAAATTTAAAATTTTTATTTTGCTCATTGTAATTGGGTGATTGGATCCTTAGCCCTATATCATGTATAGTCTTTGAGGTCAACTTAGTTTTCTTGTTAATGCCATGTCATCTATGCGTCTGTCTCAATTGCTAGGGTGGTAGGGGGTTTTAGAAAGAGAAACGTTTCTTATCGAACTTCATTAATTATGTTCATTTTTGTGAATTGTTTGCCTGATCTTATGCAGCACTAATGCTTACATTATGAAATATGTAGGTAACTAGCCATGAAACCAGTCTAATGGCTAGATGTCGAAGGGTATATGCTCATGCTCATGATTATCATATCAATTCTATTTCAAATAACAGGTGCTTCCATTTCTTTTACTAGACTCCGACTTGTGTTTTTGAATGTTATTCTTTGAAAGTTTTGCATTTTTAGTTGATGCTAGCGTGTTTAGGACATTGAGAAGCAATATGGTATTTTGTTTATGTATCCAAGCTTTACTGATTTCTTGTAGTGGAAGAATAGAATATCCATGGATTTGACTTTCAAATTTTTTCGAAATGTTAATAACATAATGACTAAACTTGTGGGTATCATTGAACAAGAGACGTGAGATTGATGTTGCCTACAGCAGGTGAAGGGGGAAGGAAAGGGAAATGACTACCTCTCATTATGTATCCATAGGCATTATGGATCTCCAATGGACCTAAAAAAAAAAACCTTTTAAATGTTTACCTGAGAGATTGTTTTTTTGATAAGTAATATTGTATAGATCAAAAAAAGCGCAATGCGCCTCTAGGTACACAAGAAAGTATACATAGGTAGCCAAACTTAAAACCCAAGAAGACCCAACCCAAAAACCCAACAAGTAACCACAGCCAAACGCAAAAACTAAAAAGAGAACCCAAAGACTAAAGCCCAGACTAGCCAACACCAGCCCTAAAAACCCAAAGCCCCTAATGCACCTCTGAAGGAAATGAAAATGCATTTTTGGTCCCAACACAACCCTGTTGGCGCTGGCACCTTTCCGGAGAAAGTCTCCCTCGAGCCTCGTTGTTGATGGAGCATTCTAAATTCTTGAGTTCCCTCTTCCCTTTTACCTTTGGGGTATAGGGCTCCCGCTTCTCTTCAACATTTGAAAAAAGCTTCAAAAGACTTTTCTCGTCACCTCCTTCACCACCAGACAGTCCCACAATGGAGGCGAATTTCACCGCATCTAGTACCACGTCCGAATAGTTCTCCACCCCATTCTCCGCAGTTTCTACAACAACCTCGGCAAACAACTCCTTGTTCTTATGCAACTGCTTAGCAATCTTCTCCTTCACTCTTCGGGCATACCCTATTTCAGACTTGGAGATAGAGGAGTAAATTAGAGCACCACCCTCCGACATGCGAGGAAAAGGTTCGCTGAGTCTCAAACCCAATTCTGTCATGTGCTTCTTCGAAGAAGAACAGACTAGTGATTCTTTGACGACAACCTTAGAACCTTTAACTGACAATGATTCCTCCTTCATCGCAGGCAAAGAAGGAGAAGCATTTCTAGACCCTAAAAACCCCCGATGAAGCAACCCTTTTTCCGATGCAAGGATACAATTAGCCTTAATAGGAGTTACCTTCGAAGGGACACAGACCACTGCCAAAGACGCTTGAGAGGCAGAGGCCTCTGCCGGATAGACAGTAGCCTTCACCGTGGCAACAGTGGAAATAGATACGCTGGACACAGTACTCACCAGAATATTCTGCTGGTCCTAGGCTGTCTCCGGCAACATAGCAACCTCCGACGGCAAACCAAGCCTTGACACACAACCATGAATAGGTATCCCATCACCGAAACAGCAACCCATTGCCTTCTCCAATCCAACTTCCACAAAAGGCTCTGGCTGCACCTCCACCATCGTCGTACGCATAGCGACCCGGGCCTAAAAACCCGATCGGAGAAGGAGAACCCACTCTCAAGCCTAAAAACCCCTGATTGAACAAACCATTCACCGAGGAAAAGATCCAATCAGTCTAAGCTTGAGCTTACTCTGTTGCCGCAAAATAGGCAGCCAGAGTACTTGCCAGAGAGCTAGCCACCGCTGGAGATTCCAGTAACAAAGCAGTCTTCGACGGGGAACCCAAATCAGAAAAACACGCCGACTTTGACACAACTTGCAGACCCGAAGGAGACCTAGCCGGCGGCTTCACATCTGCTTTAGTGACCGAAGGAGCAATAACTGAAACAAGCTTCAAAAAATTTGAGGACAGACCCAAACCCGGATCTGAACCCAGATCCAAATCCAGCGTCGAAAGTTGATCCGAACCTGCTTCAAGGATAGACCTAGATTCTCGACCAAAGGTTGCTTTAGCTAGGCCCAACAAACCAAACCTTTCCTCCTACACTTGGGCTTCGAGGCTAACCCAACAAGGAACCGGTCCAATTTAGATTGAATTTGCCCTAGATTCCTCAATAACCCAATAATACCAAAATTACCCTTCCTCTTCTTCGACCTCAAAGACACAGTTGCCGCCACCGTAGGCCTAGGCATACTCTCCAACGCATAGCAATCCATGGCAGATCGCAACCCTTCTCCATCAGACCCCGTCTCATAACAAGAAGGCACTGGGAATAGATCGAGAAAACTTGAGGAGAGAACCTTCAATCCAACTGCTTTCGCCTCATCACCAGAAGTAGATTGAAGGACATCCACAAACAACCTCCCAGAATTAGCATCTGAAGGAGGAGGATTCACAAGAATCCCCACCGTAGATGGAACCCCCAAGATCCACCAACCCAGTCTTCTTAATCTGAACTGCCAACAGATGCCGAAGCTCTCCCACAAATCGCCGCCACCCCCTCCCAAAATGGCCCTCCGAAAGCCAAATGACTCCCTTACGACCACCCTCAACAAAAATTGACACCTCCAAGAACCTTCCAACCTTATTACCTCCCCCGTGGACCATTGTAACCTTATGTCCCTCACGATAAGATTTGGTGATTTTTTCTTTCACCTGAGATTGAATCGCCGCCTCCACCATATCCACCAACCACGACGAACATTGGATGCTCGCAAAAATATACCCAATTAATCATTTTCTCCTTTCCTGCAGACGAAGGTTAGGACACCCATCTTTTGCCGAAAGGCAGAAAGTTTTAGCTTCAAAAGAGAAGCTGCGCTCCATGGAAACTCGCCGGACCCTAGCGTGCAGCGCCTATCGTGCCATCTATTAAGGAACAAATTAACAGCCACAAAAACCCTCCCAAAATTCTTGCTTGATGATTGTATAGATACCTGAGAGATTGTTCCAATGAGATCAATGACCAAGTGCTTTAGGGAGGTTGGGTGTACTAAGATCGGATTTACAGGGACCCTACCCCCCTCCAAAAAAAGGTGAATTTTATATATTGATTCAAGGCATAGGTTTTCAATAACAAGAATTGCAGTTTTGTTTTGATTTGCTGATCCCAGATACTTGAAATAACCTTTGAGACATTAATGGTATTCTGCTGCTGTTTGGTATTCTCTTGTTTTTCGCAATTTCTGTGGATGGTCAAACACATGACACTTCACATGTGCATGCCTATTTTTTTATGGTATCTACTTGCAGTCTTTCTAGAGAAAGGTAAGTAGAAGTTTGAGTTTTGACATGTTTTCTTTCTACAATACCCTAACAATAAGACCTCGGTTCTCTAGATACAATAGTTCCTATGTTCATTGAAGTTAATGTATAGGGATGAGTCATAGACAAGCAGAGTAGTATACAAAGAATGCCATGGAATGTTGAGCAATAAGTGCCAATAAAGTTTAGGGTCTGGCCTTGTATGATGGACTTTAAGATAAGATTTGTTTTCTTGGCTATTTGGTCGCTTTATTACATCAGATCTGCCCTATGCATGCAAATCTTGCTTTCATTTGTATGGCTCTGATAGTTTGATGGGTATGCTGGAGGAAAAATCATTGAAGGTGTGAGTCATCCCAGTCATTGGAATTCGCTAGTATCTTGGTCCTTACTGATTAATTCTTTATAATCTGCAAGCTCGGTGCCATCTTTAGATTTCATTTCATTTCATTTATTTATTTTCTGGGTGATTTCTGCCAAAACCTTAATTTAATTTTTTTTTAGCCACTGAATGTCTGGGTACATGATTCACATTTCAGTTATTAATTTATGGAGCTATAATTATTATGTTGGATTTTACTTATCAAAAAAAATTGTTATGTTGGATTTTTAAAAGTGCTCATGTAAATCATTTATCTTTCTTTACAAATCTTCAACTTATATATTATTAACCTGTAGATATATAAGTGGCTTGCCTTTCATCTTTGACATGGTTTGGTTGAGTTTTCACTGATCAATTTGCTGCCGCACTCACTTTTGTCCAGTGATGGTGAAACTTTTATATCCGCGGATGATCTCAGAATAAATCTTTGGAACTTGGAAATTAGTAGTCAGAGTTTCAATATTGTGGATGTGAAGCCCGCAAACATGGAGGATCTGACCGGTAAGCTTCTTATCATGGTCTTCAGGGTTTGAGAATTTTATTGCTGGTTTACATCTTTAGTTATGAACTGTTTTAGCAGATCCGTTTTCTTTTCACATATGCTTTCCAATGCATGGTTCCGTACAAGAACTTATTTGTAATATTATGTATGTGTGTGCGCACAAAGACACATTCACAGGGCATACGGGCCTGTGGCTGTATGGAAGGTTGAATCTGGTCATTGATATTGCCCCTGGCTTAGGTTGGTTGGTGGCAGGGAAATGGGAAGATTTGTGAGAAAACCTGGAATATCTTGCCTTGTATGACATTTCTTGTAACCTGTGAGGGAGAGAGAGAGAGAGAGAGAGCTATAGTTGTTTTTCACTATACTGCCAGCCTGGTTTTTGTACAATTAGGCTATCCCTTATTTTGAATTTTAGACGTAGTAATGACAAATTAGTATTCTCTCTATCTCAATTTCAATGTCTTGCTTTCCTGTTGGGACCTTCCAAAAGTACATGTCCATTTTCTAAAGCTGGAAGTTCTTACTTCTACAATCTCCTAGGTTCCCCTTGCCTTTTTTTTTTTTTTTTTTTTTTGAAGCAAGCAAGATTTTTATTAGAAGCCTTGCCACCTATAATATAAAGCAAAGGACATTTTTGGAATATCATTTTATTTTTATTTGATGAATCTATTTGTCAAGACTTCTATTTATATTCTTGCAGAGGTCATAACATCGGCAGAATTCCATCCGACCCATTGCAATATGTTAGCATATAGCAGTTCAAAAGGCTCAATCCGCCTCATTGATTTGCGGCAATCAGCTCTATGTGATTCTCATGCCAAATTGTAAGTGTTTAACTTGTTTTTGTTCTATTGTGGCCATACTGCAGCTTCCCTAAAATAAGAAAATGGAAGTTTGATTAGCTTGCGAAATGTTATATGGGAAAAAAGATAGAGAAATAGCACTTTTTTAAGCCCCTACATATATATTAAAAATATATCCAATACCCTTGATGGACTAACCTGTGATGTGCTTTGCATACAGGTTTGAGGAACAGGAGGCACCTGGTTCTAGATCATTTTTCACAGAGATAATTGCTTCAATCTCGGATATTAAATTCGGGAAGGATGGAAGATATATACTAAGTCGTGACTACATGACTCTTAAGGTCTGGGTTTCTATACTTGCTTTTGATTTGCATTTCATATTTGGTATGGAATTTGAAGTATTATCACAGTATGTGATTCTGCATAGAATCTCTCTCCTTTGAGCGTGGCGTGACAAGTTTACGTGGCTTCATTTATCTATGAAAGAATCATCTATCTTTACGTCCCATGAGGTGCTGAAAGGGGTATGATTGATATAATATGATCAGTAATATGGAGAAAGCATAAATTTTAAAGATGACATATTGCGGCTATTTCTTTCTGAATATGAATAAGCCAGAAGTGTATGAGAGAGGGAGAATATTTTTGTTTTATGAATAATAATAATATTATTGAAAGAAAAGGGAAAAGCCCTTGTACACGAAGAGTATACAAGATAACCGAATACCCTAAAGACTACTACAATCTAAAAAACAAATCAAATCTACCAGATTCTCAGAGTCAAAATTAGGAACATTTATAATAACCCAATCTAAAAGAGATCTCAGAAAAGAGGATTTTTGAAAAAGCACATTGGACTTGCTATCCTCAAAGAGGTGCGAATTCCTTTCTCTCCAAATGCTCTACATTAAGAGAGTGGGAATAACTGTTTAGATTGCCTCTTTGGGGTGTCTCCGCCGGTGAAATTTTCAGCAATGAAGGAGCTCTAGGATGTTACTAGGCATCACCCAAGCAATGAGAGGGAGAATAAATGATAGTCTTAGATTCAGTAGACAGCTCGTCTCTTTTAGGCTAATTTTAGAAAAATGTTTGGCCAACCCAGATAGATTGGGATGTCAGGTTTTTTGGAGTTGAGTTGATGGCATTTTCTATGAAAGTAAATTTGCTTTGTTAGGTTCATAGTCATACCTGTCTATGGTTTGGATAAATTGTTTAAGACCATTTACATGGATGGGTTCTACTATCTACTATCTACTATCTACTACATATATGAATGTGTTCAAGACTCTCCATTCCCTTGAGTAAACAAGTTTATATGAATGCTTAGCAAGATAGCGTATAATATAAATCCTATTGATGCAATAACTACACTTAAGCCATTACTTATGGCTTCATATATCAAATTTATTCTCAAGGTTTTGAAATTGATTTGTTTAATTTTTTCCTGATTCAAGGGGTTTGTTGTGATATTTTATTATTATTATTATTTTCATTTTGGGGAATAATTGTTGTGGAATAGATGTAGAAGATAAGTTGATGTTAATGGTTTCAATTTATATAGACCAATGTTCTTATAGTGAAGGCCTGGGAGAGCTTGAATTTTCATGAGTTTTAAGTTTGTGGCAATGTGTTGTTATCTTTTGCATTACTAGTTAGACAATTCTCTGAACTAAAAATGATCGAAGTTACTTGTACAGTTTCATAGTGTGCACAATATATTAGGGTATTGATCATTGAATGTGGGGTGTGTGTGTGTGTGTGTGTGTGAGAGAGAGAGAGAGAGAGAGAGAGCTAAAGTTTCTGTTAATGTGTTCACATGGGTTAGGACTGGAAGTAGTTGCTTAGATACAACTCAGAAGAAAAATTTTAAAATTTGTGTGTTCTACGCACTGGCTAAAGTCCTGACCTTTTGATATTTACAATAGCAACTGGCGCCATTGAAAATTTACAATGGCTACTTTTGATAGCATTTTTCTGCTCATGAAGCATCTTGTTTTTATCTTCTAACTTTTTGAATGCTGATTTTCAAGCCTTTGGTATCCTGCTATTTTTTTTTTTTCCTTTTCTATTTTGTGATGGTTCTTGCTTCAATTTGTGTGTGAGCAATAGTTCTAGCATAAATGTTTTTTGGGTTATAGAAAATGCTTTTGTTTTATGCTTGTTTCCTCTTTTCTAACTTGAGCATCCATTACTTGTTTGTCAGTTATGGGACATCAATATGGATTCAGGTCCAGTTTCAACCTTCCAGGTTCATGAATACTTAAGACCGAAGGTGAGATTCCTACTTTTTTGAAATGCTGAACCTAAGATTTTTGCTGCTAATGTTTGGTCTGTGTGCTGATCACCCTGTTATTGAATGAATCTAGCTCTGTGATTTATATGAAAATGATTCCATCTTCGATAAATTCGAGTGTTGTCTGAGCGGTGATGGATTACGAGTAGCAACAGGTTCTTATAGGTCTGTTATTGTGCCACCTCTCTCTTTGTCCTCTCATTGTTATTCAAGCTATCTGGCATGCATCTCATGGTTCATATTGATGTTATCCCAGCAATCTATTTCGCGTGTTTGGTTGCACCCAAGGAAGTCCCGAAGCAACAACTTTGGAAGCCAGCAAAAATCCAATGAGGTAATTTTAACAGAAGATATTGACAAGCATAGCTTTAACGGTGGTTCATGTAATTGTATTGCTAATAATCTAAACATTGATGTTTAGGCGACAAGTTCAGACCCCTTCAAGGCCTTCAAGATCCATCAGCAGTAGTATAACAAGAGTCGTCAGACGAGGTTATCATTGCTTCTTCTTTTTTTTCTTTTTTTTTTTTTCTTTTCTTTAAAAAAAAAAAAAAAAATTATTCCCCTCCTTTCTGGTTTGTGACCATTTAAGTTATTTGCGAGCAGTTTTTTCTTGTTTTAGCCTTAACTGTTACATTACCTAAATTTGTGGGAAAATCCATAACAGGAGCAGAAAGCCCTGGGGTTGATGCAAATGGAAATTCTTTTGATTTTTCGACAAAGTTGCTGCACCTAGCATGGCACCCAACTGAAAACTCAATTGCCTGTGCTGCTGCAAACAGCTTGTACATGTACTATGCATAAAGATGGTCCAGAAAGAACTGTATTTGCTTGATTAACTATTTTGGGTTGCTGTTGGAGAAGGGCTTTCTCGCCTTTCCTACCGACCAGTGACTTGGAGGCTACATCAAATTCTCACATTTCAAGTGCCCTTTAAAATCTGTAGCATGGATTTTAATATCAAGGTCCAGAAGTGGCTGCCGGAATTCATGAGGAAGCAACCTGATTTTGTCTCCCGGGTGGGCAGCATCCCCCTTTCTTTTCTTTTTTTTACTTTCACCCCTCACCAATCTCCAAAATTTCTTCTTTCTTCGGTTATCTTTTTTTCTGAAAGGGAAGATGCAGTTATGTTCTTAATTTGTATTGGTTCCAAGTCAAGAAGAAAATGTGATTGTAGCTCTCCTACAACTAAAGGATGTTCAATATTTGCCACTAGGTTTAAGATGAAATGTAGCTTTTACTCAGAAATCTTGCTGGGATGAGATGTTGAAACTTGCAGTGCATTGATTTTTTTATTGATTCTTTGTCATGGTTTACTTTTTCATTTGAGGATATTTAAGTCTTACTACTACTTTTGTAGTTTTCAATTTGAATATCAGTAAAGAAAAAGCAATAATGGTTGTAGATTTTGATACAAAATTGCATTTTTGGAATTGTTTGGGTTTCCCATCTGTTGTGACCAAAGCTTGAAAGAACTTCTACTTACCCAGAAGGAGAAAAAAAAAAAAAAAATTGGATATAAACTACCCCCAACCTATGCTTCCAAGTTGGGGGTGATCAACAAACACCCACTTCTTGTTATGTAAATATTGAATCTAGAATTTTGTTGGAGCTAGCCCATTCAAACAACTATAATGCCAAAACCCACATTTTTATCATACGATTATTCTATAATGATGATGTGTTAGTTTCAAGTAAGGATTAGAATTGTCACGTCAATATTATAGAATAAAAAAAAAAAGTTTCTAAAAATGCAATTTTTTGCTGAAAATTACTTTTTTATTTTACAACTATTTTACCGTGCTGACGTAAAAACTTAATCAACCTTTAAATCAATCCTTACTAAAAAAAAACAAAAAAAATCCAAGTTATAGATCTAACTAGCACTAATTGTGTTAGCTTTTCTATACTGTTTTACTCATTCATTTTTTTATTTTATTTTTGAAAAAAAAAAAAAAAGGACGTCTGCCACGTGGTCATGATTATGTGAGGGAGTAAATTAGGGACTCTGTTGATCCTAGTCCTAGAGCACTAGATAATTTATTGTCGTACGTGGGCTAAACGTTCGTCGTATTGACCATTTTAGCCCCCTCAAAAATTTGGAATTACAAACTAAAGTCTAAAACCCTCTCCTTCGTATTGACTCGGCTCTCGTAAAGAAGGTTTTCTCACTCCAAAACCCTAAATTCTCCGAAATTTAGAGAAAATTAATCTGAGGTATTTGATCTAATTTTCCCTATAGTTTATACACATTTCATTTTCTTTCTTCATTTATTTTTTTTCTTGGAGAATTTGAACAGAGGCGTCCCACTACTCCCCCCGTTTGGTTCCTTAGAAAATTTTGGGAAGGAAAAATAAAATTTATGATCTTGTAATCATATTCGTCTTGTTCTCAGAAACTAAAGGGGCGAATATTTATCTTGGGTTCAGTTCATTGAGATGATGCTTCTCTATTCTGTCGTTATGAAACAATGAAAAATCTGATATTTAGACTCGAGCGTTTTGTTGTCCTGCACTTTCTCAGCAACCAAACAGACCATTTTGCTCTTGTAATAATGTATTGAATGGAGTTTGCGATATTTTGATGTCAGTAAAGTTTATTGTAATATGAATTACATGATCTTTGATTGGGTACATGGTGTTATTATTGTTAGATTAATGACTATGAAAATGGAAGTGTTTGTTATGTTACTCAAAGGATATAGTTAGGGTGTGTATGGATGTCCGGTGGGAATTTTTTAAATCATTTTAGTTTACATGGCATTGAGGTAGCAATTCATTGGTAAGGATTGGATTAGTAATAGTAAATAATGGTTATGATTTGAAGTTCATTTTCATATTTTTGCATGTCTGGTACAGGTCATATAGATGTAAGCAGGATTTTCATGGAATTATTTGCATTTTCCAATAGTATATTTGTTAAACCTTTTATTTACTGAGATGCAATTTCTAAAATTCTCTCACCTCGTAGCAACTCAGAATACCCTGTTGAATCAGTGTTTTTGTTTTGATACTCTATCGGCCAGGTTTAGTTTAGGGTGTCCATGGCGTCAAAGTTACCTCAGTTGCAAACTAAGTTGGCTCAGGCTTCACAGTATGCGGCCAAACATGGAGGTGCCTGGTACAAGCAGTTGGTGGAGCGGAACAAGCAATATATCCAAGAACCACCCACCATTGAGAAGTGCCAAACACTAGCAAATGAGTTGTTTTACACTCGTCTTGCCAGGTTCTTTTCTTGGTCATTTCATATTCAATTCTAGTATTGCTATGTGCCTGGGTTGTATGACTATTTTCATTATCATATCAGTTTACATTTTATAAATCCAGCTATTATGCTGTTTCAGTCAAGGTGCATTGAAGTATACTGTTCTGGTTTTCAGCATGCTATGCATAGGGTAGTTCCACCATTTATTTAGACTTTTATATAGGCTTAGGTACCTGGTTGGCCTAATCTATCATAGGAGCGCATATGGGCATCCCATGTGAAATGAATTTCCTTTGTATTTCAAATGACTGTTAGCGCATAAAGTCCATAATGAGAGAGGGACCATGTAAGGAGCTGGTGATAGCACCACATGTATATTAAGAGTGGCTTAGTACATCAATTTAATTTCTCTTTGTTTTCTTACTATGCATCTTCTGCCCCATAGATCGACCTTTGTCATTTTCTTACTATGCATCTTCTGCCCCATAGGTCGACCTTTGTCATTTTCTTACTATGCATCTTCTGCCCCATAGATCGACCTTTGTCATTTTCTTACTATGCATCTTCTGCCCCATAGATCGACCTTTGTCATTTTCTTACTATGCATCTTCTGCCCCATAGATCGACCTTTGTCAGTATTATACATAATTGCAATGGATACTGAGAGTACTAGGCAGACTTTTTTTTTTATTTTATTTTTTTTGACATAGCTTAGACAGACTATTTAAGGTAAGGTAAAGGGGCAATAACATGAGTTGCGTAAGTTTATAATGAATAATATGTCTTATGATGTTAAAAAGCATCTTATTCCCCCTGCACAAATGTCATGCCATATTATTGGAGAATCTTGAAAAGTATCTAGTTTGAAAGCATACAGAGCAGGCTTGGGATAATACTGTTGAAGCTTGGAAGTTTGTGGACAATGATTATATAAGAGAAAAAGCATATGTTGCAAGTACAATTTAGTTGACACTTAAGAGTTAATTAACTACCAGAGAATCAAATTTATAAAATCCACTCCCTCTCTCTCTAGTCAATTTAGACTTTTAGATCTTATTTTTTGACACATTCAAGAAGGGGCCCATATTCTATATTGTTTAATAACAACACAATTGTTTGACATCTTACAGCGCTGGAGTCTGGGTTAATTTCTGTGGGAGAAGCATGTTAAAATAGTTTGTGGGGATATGCAGTAGGCAGGAGTAATTTTGTACTGTAATTATAATAAATTTAGGAGTAGAAATTAGAGGATTAGTGAAAATTTAGTAGTTTTGTTAGGAAGTCTTTACAATTGTTTGTTCAGGTAAAAGCTTTTTAAATACAGACAGATTTATCTCTCCTTTCCAATATATCTATGCGTTTCATAACATCTGTTCTCTGGGATGTCTTTATCTCACATTTATATGAAATCCCATTTAGAAATGTTCATTCAATATTCTGTTCTGTTATTCTTGTGCTTTTAATTTCATAAATCATTCATCTTTCTGCTTATCATGTACAGTATTCCTGGTCGCTACGAGTCCTTCTTGAAGGAATTGGACTATGTCAAGCACCTATTTAGAAACAGGCAGGAGCTGAAGGTAGAGAATGCTGGCATTGGTGCTCTGTTTGCACTTGAGTGCCTTGCCTGGTTTTATGGCGGTGAGATTGTGGGGAGAGGATTTACATTCACAGGTTACCATGTTTGAGTTGATGCTCTAGGAATATAGACATCCTAGTAGCTCGATTATGGAAGATTCTTACACGTTGGTCGTCTGAATGACCAATGAGCTTTTACAAGCAAAATTTTGTTTTCCATAAATTTGAAGTTGGCAGCTAGTGCAATAATTTTATGACTTTTATGAAATTTCATTTTGTTTCTCAAAAAATTTCCTTTCCCTGCCAAGCCCACCACCACCGATGATGTCCATGAATGTTCTATTTAAACCCAGATGAGTCTAACTTGATAGATAAGATAAATAAGTTATTGAGAAGGTTTAGGCCGGAGCAGGACATTATCTCTGGAATCCTGTGGCACTAAGATTTTGTTCCTAAACCTACTTGTTCCATATTTTTCTCCACAAGGCCAATTTGTTTAGTGCGCCATTTTATGTGCATTTTGTCAAATAAATCAAGATGAGTTGAGTTATCTCTGTGAATGCAGTGACTCGGTTGAAATTAGTGCAGCCAGCGAATAGAATTTGCAGTAAGAATATTTGGTGGACGTTGAAATTACGTGAGAATTGATGGAAAGAGGACAAGAATACGCACCTCTCATATACTACCATCACATGGATCATCATCAGTTTTCAACATGAAGCCAGTGAAGAATAAGAACCTTTTTAGCTTTTTCTGATTTTCCTGGTTTGACAACCCATTTCATTATTTCAAATGCAAAGAGAATCAAACATATATCTAACTTTTTGACAGGGAACATGAAGATCAACTCTCATGTACGTATGAACTTGGGTACTCCCTTTTTTTTTTCTTTTTTTTTTTTGGCTAAAATCTCGCAATCAAAACATTTTGTTATTATAATGTGAATTTGCAGATGGATCTCACAAATATAGGGTAGCAATAGCTTCATACTGGCTCCGTAGTAGCAGGACCCATGCTGACACCCAAACAAAGACCAGTGACTCGCTGTGGCAGTCAATAGCGGAGGTAGATTAGGGCTGAATATATATATATATATATATATATATAGGGCAATGGAGGCACGCCATCTGAGCCGCGTTGCACGCGACAAGGACACAGCCAGACAGGACACTTCATTGGGTCCACTCTCAACCCCCTAGTATTGCCTTGTTGTGTTTATGGCTTTTGCCTTTTGCCACAATATACTCATGCACGACAAAGGGTCCAGTTTTGATCCCACCACCGCCCACTTGATCCCCATCTCCCATCATGCCCCCTCGTGCTCTTCCCAACAGTACCCTAATCTACGTTATTCATGCCTCATGATAGTTTAAAACCCATGTCTCTCATCCCCATTCTTTTATGCTCTCAAAAGGCTCCAAAAATGTCATTACCAGCCATAATCTGTGTTTCCACTATAAAACCGTGATCATAGCTCATATAAATTAATTATAACTCAACTCATTTGATAAATAAATAAAAAATTTTAATCTCAACCCGTTAATTTTGTATTTAATTTGTGTCGAATTTGCTAAAAAAATTACCAAGTTAGGAGTAGTCCACGTATTCTTTATGTCAATCAAATGCATTGAATAGAAGGGTGTACCAGCCTACTGTAGTGCTTAAATTTTCCAAAGGAGGACGGTGGGTTTCTTGAATTTTGATCCATCAGAAAGTCCTGCTTCGATTGACGGCTTGGATTTATTTGCTGACACGATAATTGATATGTTTGACTTAAGAAGGTTGACATCTAGTGATCTTAGCCGTCCATCTTTGCTACAATTACCGTGGGACCCTCGAATCATAGTGGTCAGTCAAAATTTCTAGATGCATATGGAAAACACGTAAGCATAGCAGGCAGTCCAATTAATTACATTATAAGTGGGATCCACGTCCTGTGTGATGACACATAACTTTCGCAAATCTATCTAAAATATATTTAGCTGTCACTCTAGCATTCATAGTGCTTACAGCACTCATAGGGTTCGGCCACGTGTTTCGGGCGATCCTGGCTCGGTGGTGACGGAAACTTTAAGCTAGGATTCCAAATACTCGCTGGTCTCATAGTTGGACACTTGTACGGCAACGATTTGTCAACTTGATATTTCAACGGTCTCGATTTGCTGCTGAAAACCAAATGATGCTTTCGTTTGGTTGTACCTGCTTTGTTTGCACGCGAGCTTGCCATCGGCGTGGCCGCTTCGGCTTATCATTTCAGGCTTGGCTCCGTAAGGCATTCGTCGCTTAATGGCCAATAATTAGAAGCATAATCATTAATTAAGCGGGAATTAAGCGTTGGCTCAAACTTCGAGCTCAGTCGGCAAGGCTTTCATATTAGTTTTTGTTTTTTTCCTTTTTGTTCGATAGTGCTTTAGTTTTTAATATAATATAACGGTGAAAGTAATTTTAAATAAATAAATTTTTTTAAAAATTTTTAAGAAAATTTTACTTAAACTTTTGGTGGGTTCACATGTTTCATTTATTATTAATTTTTTTTCTTAATTAAAGGAGAATAAAACATGCTAACACAGCAAAAATATATACGTAAAATGACTATTAACGAAAAAATTTTCTTTTATTAATTAATATTTTATTTTAACAACAAAAGCCAAAAGACAATAAAAAAGCATTAACAAACAAAGCATACCGTCTTTGTCACTTGTGACAAGGGCAGTAGAATAAAACATGTCAATACTTTTGTTAATATATGAGATACTAACTACTTCTTTCGTTTTCTAAATAATTATTGAAATTTTTTCAATTATATTTATCAAGAATTTGTGATTCATTTTTCACTTTTCATTTTGAATATTCTTCAACTCTTCAGTGTAAAAATAAAGAATAATACCAATTTAAATCTATATTTTGTAATGTCCTATGAATTTCTAAGCTTATTGAAAAACTTTTCTTTTTGTCTTTCTATGTTTTTTTTTTTTTTTTTTAATGAAAAATTGATTTAAAAAGAAGTAATTTTGAATTGTTACACAAAAGGAGCCCTTAATCATTAGCACTAGGCACGATAGGTGTGCTTGTCAGTTGGAATAAAATTAACAAATAGATTGTAATTATACATTAAAGCGACTGTAGGATATATAATATGCTTAGAGAATGTCAACCAGCTTATGGAATACTCTTTTAACTTGTCCATGAAGCCAGTCATGTCTTTTTGTTTTTTAGTTACTCCAATGGTGTGTTCTCCTACTTCAAAGATACCCATGGAAGAAAAGGTGTCACAAACTAATTGTATATATTTAATCATGTTCACTATGTACATTGTTTCATGTGTTTTGGGTTAAACACTAATCATGCCAGTTGACATTTGTTGGATATTGACAATATAAAACAAGACCGGTTATGCTTTCCCCTTTCAGAGGAGCAAAAATTATGAACTTATGTTGTTAATAGATTAATATGCGATTGTCATACAGCTTGATGATCCGATTGTTAAAAAAGGAAAACCAAGAATTGATTTATACAATCACGTTATTTTGATAGTAAAAGAAAAGAAAAATTAAAACAAGACTGCTTATGCTTTCCCATCCCGGAAGAGCAAAGATCAAGAATTCTATGCTATTAGTAGATTGATGTACGACAATCATACATACAGTTTGATAATGTGACTGTAAAATAGCATTCTACTAAGTAGTACTGTCTTTCCTAAGTTAAGAGGGTTTTGTAATTAATTGATATTGACAAAAATTATTTTTTATTGTTACGTTATTCTAACTATAACAGTCCTCTACTAGATAGTAAATAGTATTGTTCTTTTTATCATTATTATCTTAATTCTTAAGTTAAGAGATAATTAGTGTTAAGGTAAAATAAAGGGTTTAGTGGAGGTAGTGGCAGTGTGGAGTGGAAGCTTAGCCAATCCCGAAAACCACTCTCTATTTGAAGACTGCTCGTCACTCTCACGCGTACACAGAGACAGACAGCCCTAGATTTTCAGACCCAAATATCTCCTTCCTTTTCCAAAAACTTGACTTCTCTTTTAGGTTCCTCCACACAAATACACAGGCTTCAAGCCAGAATTTTTGATCGTCTGCTTTGCTCGTGTTTTCTCCTTTCCTCCATGAGCGAAAGCTTCACTTCTTTGCAGCTACAGGCTTTTTTTGTTGCAGACTGGTGGTGATGGGCGATTTGTTGGTCTCTTCCACAGAAACCCACATCTGGGTCTGAAAAATATCACACCTTTTTTTGTCGTCTTTACTGTGTTTGCTTTGCCACTTTACAGCTTCAAAGGTGAAGAGCCTATTGATCCTCTGAAAAAAACCCAATTCAGATCCTCCAAAACCCCAATTCAGTTCTAGTCTTCATATTCATTTTCCCCTCCCAAATTCTCCTCCAAGGCGTCAAATCTTCATAAACCCACAATACAGCCCTCAAAGCTCGCCTCCTTTTTCTTACTCCCATAGGGATTTGCTGCGTAAAAAGTCAAAATGCAAGACCCAGCGACATTCCAACCCATGAAACCCAACTTCCCAGAACAAGAGCAACTCAAATGCCCACGCTGTGGGTCCGCAAACACCAAGTTCTGCTACTACAACAACTACAATCTTTCACAGCCACGCCACTTTTGCAAGAATTGTAGGCGGTACTGGACCAAAGGCGGTGCTCTGAGAAACATCCCAGTTGGCGGTGGAACCCGCAAGAACGCAAAGCGGGCGTCAAACCCAAAACGATCCTCTTCATCATCTTCATCATCAACAGCATCAAATTCGGCGGTGCAGAATCCGCCTCCGGAGCCCGACCCGACCCGGATGTATGGTGCTGCGGCGGCAGCGGATCAAGAGCGTCGGATGCTGGACGTCACCGGGAGCTTTTCCTCGCTTCTGGCATCAAATGGGCAGTTCGGAAGTTTTCTGGATGGCCTGAATCCAAATGGGTCGGGAGCGAAAATGGCGCAAATAGATGAGTTTGCAGAGAATTTGGATTCGGGTCACGTTCTGGACACAGGTTCGGATCGAAACCCGGTAATGGCGGTGCAGAGTAATAGCAATTCAGAGAGTTATTTGGGTTTGGCAAGTGGTGATTCAAGCTGTTGGACCGGCGGCAATGGGTGGCCGGATCTTGCCATTTACACACCAGGTTCAAATTTTCAGTAGAGAGAGAGAAAGAGAGTTTGTTTTGTTTAATCTATTTATTTAATCTATACTTAGAAAGTACAGTGGTGAAGAGAGGAGCATGATTAAACTCAAGCTTTTTGTAGCATTTTCTAATGCTATGGAGGAGGGTGACATGCCACAAGGCCACAACACTAGCTTTTGTTTTTTTTTTTTTTTGGTGGTGTGTTTGCTTGTACTGATTATATGAATGAAAATATTTTTAAAACAATAGCATTATTGTTTTTTTTTTTTTTTTTTTTTTTGTGGGGGTTGGGGGTGGAGTATATGTCAATCCTTAATCATCATGTTATGCAAATGCAAGAAGCCAAGAACAATCCTTTACAAGGGCTGCTTGTTCTCATCTATAGGTTTCTATATATGTTATGTATGTATGTATAAGTATGTATGGCATTCTTGAATCTTGAAGGATTTTGAGATTTCTTCTTGATGATGAATATAATTAATACATTTTGAGAAGTGGCGGAAGATATGGGGAAATCCAATGTCCATTGTTCTTTTGTTTCCACTGTCTTTCAAGGAATAGACAAAGTTCAACTCCCAAGTCCCCCTCCACTTGGATATTATATACATATTTATCTTATTCTAAAGCTTTTGCTCTAAGTCCCACATTCTTTTTTCTTTTTGTTGACTTTTTTTGTATATGTATGGTAATTGCATGGAGCTTGTGTTAATTAACCCGAAAGAAATGTAAGGGGCATCAAATTAAAAGACGAAATAAAGCTTATACGTTGGAATGATGTCCATTTGATATATATTGGTGTATTGTTATGATTGGTTGGTAACAAAATTAAGAGCAATTAAGCATGTGCTCGACAGCCCAAAGTACTTGCCAACTCATGCAATCAAGTAAACTCTGGCATGGACCTTCAAAACAGTTGAAATCTTAAGTTGTCAAGGTTTGATGAATTCGAAATTGATTTGGTAGGTTGTAGGAATCAATTACTTCTGATCAATTTGATATATGCTAATTTTCAACCAAATATGTTGTATATCACCAATTGCTCTCTCTCTCTCTCTCTCTCTTTCTCATGGGCCACACCCCATGATGTTCTCAATAGGACCACTATTAATTATATGGTTTACTATTTCATCTATAATCAACTACTTCTGTGCTTTTTTGAGCATGTTTTGTAAAACTAATTATGTTGAAAAAAAGTTAAAAAATAATTATTATTTTTAAGTTTCTTTTTGTGATGAAATATGATCGGTGATTAATGAATTTCTTGTGGCTCGATTGACAATTTTTTTAACAAAAGTTATAATAAAAAAATAAAGGGGCGACAAAAATAGGAGAGTGAAGGAATTGCCGGCCAAAACGACCCAAAAACTCAAAAAATTTATCTCAAAATCAACTTTAATATTTTTACTTTTTACATTACATTAATAATTTTTTTTTTGATAAACTTCACTTTTGGTTTTCTGAATTTTCACGCGATTTTACAAATCTTTTTGAACTTTCAAATCTCTCATTTTAGACTCTTTGAACTTTCAATTACTTTCAATTAGAACCTTTCTGTTAATTTTAGCCATTAACAATACATAAAAAGATCAAAATGTCATTGATTTTTATTTTTAAAAAAATAAAAAACATTTTAAAAGTTGAAATTTTATATAAAAATTAGAGGAATAAATGTTATGTAACGTTTAAAATTTGACAGAGAAATTCATATTGAGAGTAATTGAAAGTTCGTAAGTTTAAAATGAGAGATTTGAAAGTTTATAGAGAATTTATAAAATCGAGTGAAAATTTAGAAGAAGTTTTTCCTAATTTTTTATTACAATTTAAATAATAATTACTTCAAAACAATTTTTTTCATTTTTTTATACAAAATATTCTAACAATTTTTTACATCAATCAAATCTTATACGGTTCTCGTCTCCGTTCACTCTTTTTTTCAAGTAGTTTGCCAAACACAGCCAAAGGTTGTCGATGTCAATCAAAAGGATGTGTGGCGCTCTGCTCATTGACCATCGTGACATACATGCATTTACTCTCTTGTGCTGTCCACGTTGTTCCCTACTCATTCACGTGATTTTTTTGAGTTGAGATTATCAAACATTTATTTTTTTATTTATTTTTGCCTTTAACGATACTTCTCAAATTTTGGTACAAGTTGTACACCGAGTACGGATGTGGTTATTTATATGGACAAATAATTTTTTCAAATCAGTTTAGTAAAAAATATATTTCAATTCATTTAAAATAGTGTCAAATATTTATAAACTTTTAAAACATACATTAAATTCTTAAGGTCATTAATAGCAGTTTACTAATTTAGATTAACGTTTTAAATGTTTATACACTTGGCACTAGGGGTGTCAAAAATTACCTGAGAACCGAAACTGGAAAACCGAGGAGTCAGTTCCGATTCCGGTTGCAAAAAATCTTTCGGTCTCGGTTTTTGACACCCAGTTATAACCGGGTATATATATATGTTCCAGTTCCAGTTGCCCAAAACTAAAAACCGGGGTACCTCGGTTCCGATCCCCAGTTTTGGCCAAAAACCAAGAAATCGGACCGGATTGACATCTTCGCTTGACACTATTTTAAATAAGTTGAAAAATATTTTCTCCAAACTAATTTTGAGAAAATTTATGTCCTATAATATTTATACCCATATTTGCGAAATGCAGATATTATTTTTAAACATTGGCATCCACATCATGTTAAGCTTTTTGGTTTTCTTTTTTTTTTATTATTATTATTATTTTTTGTCTCTATTATATTTGCAAAATGCAGATATTATTTGTAGACATTGGCATCCACATCATGTTTAGCTTTTTTTTTTTATTAATTTTTTTTTTTTTTATTATGGCTTATTTTACACGATTTTGAAATAAGTTGTGCCAGTTTTTAGTGTTTTGAACTTGTTTTAATTTTTTTTTTTTAAGTCCTAATATTTTGAAAATATATTTATTTTACATTATTTTTGCCTTTTTGCTCAATAGAATGAGTGAAGTGTGAAGAAAAAAAAATATAATTAATTAGTTAATTATTATCAGGTGTGTGAAATGAAAGATAATTGGGATCATCCCTAAAGTCCATGTTTTGTGGATCCCATTGTTGTATTATTTGTTTGTTTCCTCAAATAAAATAATGCTGAGGAGCTGAATCTGAAGTCACTACTAAAATTGGAATGGCTTTTACTTTTTAGGAAACGGTCAAATTTTTGCCAAGCTTCTTGTTGACTTTTGTTACTTCATGTGAGATTGTGATCACTTCATGATTAGCAATGCATTTATCAAATGTATAAAGAAGTCCCTTCTGAGATTTCTCTTTTTTTTTTCTTTTTTTTTTTAATTCTTGGTCAAAGTTCATGCAAATAATTAGTCAAAGATGTTATGAAGATCTTAGGAAATTTTATATATTTTTCAGGTAAATAAAAAAAAAAAATTAGTTTACACTATGTTTCTTTTTGATATTCTTCTGATCCTATGTGGATATTGTTTTCTAAAAAATTATAAACAAACAAACAAACAAAATTACCCCACTAGTCTCTCATTTTTTTTAGAAAACGATATTCACGTAAGATCAAGAGAACTTCAAAAGGAATCATATCATTTCTCATTTTCATTTTAGGTCTTACAATTTGATATTAGAGCTCATGGTCACCAACCAGAGAAGGTGAAGAGCAATCCCAAGATGCCTTGCAAGTGATAGACAACACCATTAATATAAAGGCAAATCGTTTGGTTTGGCCTCTATTGTGGGTTTTTATAATTTGTACCAGTCTATTGCAAATATAGGTGAATAGCCTTTGCAAATAATGGTGGGTGGTCTTCAATATACTGAGAGCATTGACAACTTGCAGAGGTAGTATGAGATTGAAGAAAGTTATTGTAGAAATTTAATCCATTCTCCATTTCTAACAGCATAGGAGTTTTTGCATAAAAATTTTCATGCGAAATGATACCCTCACCGGGCTTTGAAGGTGTTGGTGAATCATCTTCAACAATAAGAATTTCTAGAGATAGAGGTTCAACGTAATTATACTTGGATCAAGAGAAATATCATAAAATGTGTTTGAAAGATTTGACATTGATAATTGTAAATCACTAAGGACACTTGTCAAAGTTTAAGCAAGATGATGTGTCCACAAGATGAGGCATAAATTGAAGAAATGAGAACTGTCCCCTAGCCCAAGTTGTGGTAGCCTAATGTATTTCATGGCTAAGTACTAGGCCTGACATTTGTCATGCGGTAGAGTTGGTAAGCAGATTTTGATCCAATACATGAAGGACATATTGATAGGCAGTAAAACGAATATTTAGATATTTGAAAAACACACAAAAAAAAAAACAATAAAAAAAAAAACCCATAAAGTTATGTTTTGAATTAAGTGATCTAGAGGTAACATACTGCATTAATACAGATTTTGTAGGGGTTGTAGGTTGTAGATGACGGAAAGTCAACTAGCGAATATGTGTTCTTATTTGGTGGAACTACAATTTCTTGGCTAAGTAGGAAATAATATTGTGTTGCAAAATCCACAATGGAAGTCGAGTACATAGTGTGCACCACAACAATAAGTAATGCGGTTTGAATTAAACGTCTTGCCGACAATTTAAAAATTAAGTATACTTAACAGACCGACCAATGTGTTTTAAGACAATAAGAATGTTATCTCATTAATAAAAAGTGGAGCACGTGGCTCCAAAAATAAACACATTGATGTGAATTATCACTATATTTAAGATATAGTAGATAGGAGTAAAATTTAAGCCAAACTTTATTTCCCCTAACCTTATGATTCAGGGGTAGACTTTAGATAAATTCAAAGTGATTGTAGCAGAGAAATGACTAAGAAACACATAGGTGACCACTAGATGGTTTGGAACATAATCAGAAGGAACTAGAAATGCCTAGGTGAATGATATTATGCAATTTTGCCTAATAGGGTCATAATTACTCATTAAAGGTAAATGACAACAACAAGATACGAGTACTTATTTTGATAAGAGTTGATATATAGAGGTTCTTGGTACCAAGGTAATCGAGCCGAACTAAGTTTATCACCTAGTATTACAGTGTGATCAAGTAGGAGAAGATAAACATTAAACACCATAACAATGGTGGACACCCCTACACTATAATCTCTATAGATAGTGAGAAGTCATCAACTTGAGAAGGTGCAACTATTCAAAAGGGAGACAAAACCCTTCACAAGGCCTATAAAAAAGTTAATGAGAGGCACCAGTTGAACCACTCATTTTTCTGTCCATTCTCAGACTGATTTCTTCTTGAATTTTCCCCTACTCACGGGATTGTCCATCATCTGTTTTTTTTTTTTTTTTTTTTGTTCTAAGGTACAAGCGTACACCAACTCAGTACAATAGTAGTTTTGTACCTTACTTTTTTAGTGCAAAAAAATAAAAGATAAATGATAAACTTCCTAGGGAAGGGAAGAGAATGATAGTGATGACCTTAACTATTACTTTCTCCATCAGATTTAACCAAGACATGATTAATCCTAGAGCCTTTGCTGAAAAACAGAAGAAAGAAAGAAAAACGACCCGCTAGATTACCCCGTGTCTCTTTTTGGACAGTAATATATGGTGGTCATACGAGAGTTTACATTGCCGTACAACAGATTACTAAATAGCATTTCTCTTGTTTAAATCATCAAATCCCTTAGAAACCAATTGAGATTAGCATGCTCAAGTAATTTTTGGGTCATGAATGTTAGAATCCCATGCTCTCTCTAAATAAATGGACAGCATTATTTTCCAGGTGAGAAAAAGAAATAATAGGTGGGTGTGGGTTCCAGCTAATCTCGTGAGCTCACTGCTCCTAGTGATGCTACTCATTCCATGAGCATTACACACGCCATCATTGCCTTACCTCACCCACAAGGAATGGCAATGATGGATGATGAGTAGCTGCATGTCGTTTGATTTAACTGCATGTCGTCAACTCCAACACCAGGTTCTTCTCTCCCAGCTGCATGTCGTTTATCCTCCAAATTCGGCAACTCTCACACGGCTCTATAAGAAAATATTAATGTTCAACACATTGATAAAGACTTTACTTTTTGCGTAGGGATGACGTGTTACCAAACCATGCTGATGCCCTAGTTTTAACAATATTGGGGATCTTATATCATTTTCCTGATCAAGACATATTTATTAATATTGGAAAAATTGACGATGGAGATTCATTGTCAACTATTCTGATAAAGAACTTTTATCCACCAATAATGATACAAACTCTGGGGGAGTGTATTAATTGAAAACTATATATTAATTTGTTCGGTTTTGACATCATATCAAAACAGAACTGAACTTGCTTGTACGTTCTTGCATTCCACGCGCTAGGCCTACACCATCGACCATGAGGGAGTGGTAAGGACCATCTTCGTTTCATTGTCAAGATTTTATTTTATTTTATCATATTTAACGGTGTGCATGATGCCACGTCATTTTAAATGTCATGAAAACATTTTCACCATTAAAGCTGTGAAATTTCAGAGGCTCCTATTCCATCCGGCGTAGGTCCGAACCACTCGGTCACACAAGTCTCACTAACCCAACTAGGTTTCGGCAGAAAATGATTATTTGCAATTTTTTTTTCTTCATTCTGGAATTCAATAATAATTTAAAACGCACCCTCACATTAAAAGGCTGTAGCACACTTTTTTTTAAATAAACACCGTTACACCAATGGTACAATACGAAAACTCTGTAATGCCTACTCATTTCACAATCTTTGATCTACCATAATAGTACCTCTCGAGGCCAACCAAAAGTTGCTTCAACGAGTCCAAAACACAAGAGAACAAGGATTACATGGGGATAGTGCGAGCCTTGTACATGCATATATAAGCCATATGCCAATCACCTGAAACATGAAAGAAATTAAACTTCACAGTAGCATGATGATGTTCATGATGACAGTTATATAGCAAAACCATGAAGAGTTGGACATAAACTCATGATAAATAAATTTAAAAAAAAGTTGACAGTTGGATCAGTCGTCACAAAATGAATGCCTATTTTATTGGACATAGGCTAAGATGGATTGTTTCCAGTATCTTTTGGCTGTTTGCATATGTATGGTAGGGCAAAGTATTATGCTTATTGTATAAGTCCATATAAACTGCAATCTTACCTCCTCCAGAGAGTTTTGTAATGTCTTCCTCCCGCTGTGCGATTGGACTGTCATCATCATACTCGATCCATTTTCCTAAAACCAACAACAGTTATTCATCGGTTGTTCCTACATTTAGCCGAAGCTAATGGTACGAAGTACCAAACATTATATTCTAGAGAACTGACCACTTTCTTGCTTGACCCAACCAACATAATGCCCTGAATCAGCACTCCTACCCTTGTGGGTCAACACAGCAACCAAATCATAAATTCCAGTCATTTGTGTCTCACTGTCTGATTGGACACCTACATTATAGGATCATTTAGACAGTAAAAAAGAGGGACTACACGAACTAGATTTCCATGAAGCCATACGAAGTCTACAATAGACCCCAAGTTTAGCTAACATGGATAGTATAGGTTGCTACCTTCTTGGGATGTAGCCATAGATGGCTCACCGCTTCCATTTGATGATCCCTGTGTGCAAAGATGAGACAAGAGACAATTAAATTATGACACAGATATATGTGTTTTTGACTGCATGTATAGCTAGGTTGTGTAGTCACCTCTGCATTGGACATCTTGACATCATTGTCTTTTGAACTAGAGCCATCCTTGCTAGCTTTCAGACCAAGTTTTTTACCTTCCTCATCTCTTAGCCTCTAAATTTTACAATGTAGAAATGAAAATGTCCAACATAACAAAATAGTATAAATCAAATATTTTTTAAACGAAGATGTAACTTTAAAGTTCATCAAAGCCAAAGGCAAGCAGAAACCTGGCGAGGAGCTTCCAATTTTCCGCGGAGATCATCTGAACACAGATCATAAACATCTAACTCCAAAGGATAATCCACTTTCTGAGAGAAGTGAAGAGATTTAAATTAACATAGATACTGAAAATTTAAAATAGCAGTGAATCTGAATGAAATAGAGAAACTCGGCATCAGTGAATCTGAATGAAATAGAGAAACACTGCAGGTAGGCGTATACTTAACCCCCACCACACAATAATCATCTCATAGAAAACTTCTTTTCCATTTCTTTTTTAAAATTTCCACAATGATACAAAAGATAAATCCAACCTCTTGACTTTAATTAAACAACAGAATAGAAGAAAACTGGCATTACCCGCAAAATTTTGGCCTTCTGATTTGACTCCCTCTTCCAGAAAAACCGCACGAACTGAATGGTCAAGTACCTTGAGAAAAAATAAAAGTTACATCAGTTGTAAGAATTAAAATAAACCCACAAAGAATGTACAGGACACCCAACAAAGATTTTCTTATTCCTTGTATCAGCATAATTCAGAAATTAAACAGAAAGATCCCCATTGTTGTGCCCTATGAGACCACATTGTGCTGGCTTCCATGCTATAGAGAGGAGAAAATAATAATTTATAATCAGAAGAAGCTAATTATAATACCTTGGCAGGCCATCGATACGAGACTCTTTCAAATAAATTGCACTACGCCCCAAGGAAGGGGAAGCCTTTTCCAATTCTGATTTTAAACCCTACAAGAAGATTGTAAAGCTTATCCAACAACTCAATTTTGAAAGGAGATTTTCATTGTTGAAATGGCCATTTAAGAAAGACTATTTTTTTCCTGTCAAATTCTATAAGAGAATTAAGAATATGACAGATTGAAATAACATGGTGCAAGAGTTCAACAATTTTTTTTTTATAAGCAATTTCATATCATTAATAAAGCGTAGAGCGACGCAACCCTAGTAGATAGGAAGTTACAATTTATTGGCAAGTTCCCTAGGAAATCCTTCCCATCAGAGAAACAGCAGATGCAAACAAAATACAAGAGATCAATTGGCTTAGTAATGTAGAAATAGGTTGACACTGCACATTACAAACTCTCACCTGACAGTCAGTCTAAAAAATTTATTTAAAGACAATAATAACAACTTACCAGATCTCTGAAGACTGAGACTAACATTGTGTAATTCTATCTTGTTTTCAGCAATACTTTTAATGGATGATCAATAAAACATTTTCTAAATCCTATTATCGCAATCTCTTGTTTATTTCAGCAATACATGTGTAGGCATGTCACGACGGCTCACACCTTTCTGTAGTAATTCTCAGCATCGAAATCAAAAGTTTATCGCTTTGGTATCCTCCAATGGGGTATTCGAGTCATTTATTCGTTGAAGCTAAGGTTTTTGATCTTTCGGCAGAGGGGGGATGTCTCACAATGTAATGCACCACAAAAAGAAGCCGGGGTTTTTCTTGAGCTGCTTTCTTGGGCAATGTCAGCATGGAGTGGCTTTCAGCCACCTTGGAGGCGTTGAGTCAAGGGGAAGGGCAAAGGGAGTTCGCAAAGTCTTTTGAGGGTTAGCATTAGAGTGTTCATCACTCATAGAGGTTCAAACAGTCACGACCGATTTTTTACTTTGGTGGAATACGGTGGTGGCAGTCTGCATAGCTTTATCGTCATTCCTGAGGGACGAGAAGGGAAAGGATGGAAGAGTTGCGCTCTTGAGCTGCGAAAGGTGCTAGCTTTCTTCAAGATGTATGTCAGTGCTAGGTGTTCGCCTAGCAGAGTGTTTCTCAGTGGTGCTCAGATGTTTGGTATGGGCGGCTCTATATTGATGGTAGTGAAGAAGAACTCGACTGGGGCTGCAAGTAGTAGGTCATATGCAGAGGCTCTGTTAGGGCCAAGGCCAGTTCCGTCAAGTGCCATTAGGCACAGGCAATTATGGAATTTCAGATGGCAGTGGAATGAGGGGTTCAGATGTTGGAGGTCGGGGTGCACCTGGGGCATTCTCATGAAATCCCTTGAATCACGTTGGTGCTGTCTCTACAAAGGTCCTTGAGGGTGATATGGGAGTAAACCTGGACTTTTGCGCACTAAGAGGTTGACAGCCCTTCTAAAAAAGGAATTTGAATGTTTTTTACTTGCCTGATTATGTGTTTCTCTTGTATGCTTCTTGTGTACACTTGAGTGCGCCTTTTTGCGTTTTAATGAAATTCATTTACTTATTAAAAAAAAATAATAGTTATTGATGGTAAATACAATTAAAATCAATTCATTTTAGAAAAATAATTCACATTACCATCCATGCCTGGTTCGTCTATTGCAATGGGGAAGGCAAACAAATACCACATCACCATATGGATATGCTTACCATATAATTATGGCAACTGTTTTTGCAGTTGATCAAGATCGCTTGAAGTAATATGCAGCATATAACACAAGACTACAAGTGCAAACACAAACTTGAAGACAACATCATTATTTTTTCTGTTATATTGCCTTTGGGAGGCTGTTACCCCCTCCGGCCACGGGAGGGGGGAGGTTTGACAGTCCAAACGATAGAAAACAAAAGAAACATTCAATCCGTAATTGGAAAAAGGAGAGTTCTTCACAATTGGATGACAATACTTACATGCTTTAGTCCTTCATGCAAATGGTTCACCTCTTGTGATATGTGGCATTTAAGAGAATAAACTGATTCTGCCTCTGAGCTTTCTTCTCCACTTTCTTGGCAATGCACCCTGGCCCCACCAGCACAAATAACACATATAAAAAAATGTCAAACATTCTGCTTTTAATTAAACAAAACAGAAGAACAACATTAAATCCATGGATCACAAAAAGATGCCTATATATAAATGTATTAACTATGTATGGTCATTAATAAGCCAATCATGTACCAAGCAAGCAATAAATCCAATTTGTAAGCTGTCATCTATTGTGGGATGGACAGAGTCATAACTAAGCTTAGACTACTGCTCTAAAACAGTACTTAATTATGAAATAGTGCACATTACTACCTGCTAACAAGTTCGATGCCAAAGAGGGCCTTCACTGTATCTGGATTTTCACTGCAATTGAATGTCATAAGGATTAAGTTAAACTACTGGTTAAGAAAACAGAAACAATTAACCCACAAGTGCTGGTAAAACAAAGAGGATTAGGATTAGAGTGCTACAGAAGAAACTGCAAAATGGTACTTTTAACTTAAATTAACCAAGTTCCAAGGAGAAAAAGGGAAGGTGGGCACCGGGAAGTTTATGCAGATCAATTGTCTAAGATACACTTTTATGCAGCCAATATCAGTTCCAACACATACACACGTGCGTAGTACAGTAGGTAAAAGAAAGATACCTAGAACCAGTCGTTTTGAGAGACTGAGAAAGCGTATATAAAAGTTGAGTCCAACATTCTTCAGCATCCTGTTACACATTTAAAATTGAAAAGATCAACTTACTACCAGATCAAATCCGTATGTATGATTGTTAAAACCAGACAAAGGTAATTTAAGACCTGCTGCATGAAGACACCATTGTGCAGCTGGCCAAATTGAGGATACTTTTTGCGCAGCAACTGCAAACATAGAAACAAATGAACATGATACGTTTCCCTCCATTACCAGTAAGGAAAATGAAATAGCAATCAATCATTGAGATTAGGTTTGCCAAAACAATTTTTTAATGAAGAGACTCAGCTTTGATGAATTGGATGAACATCAAAACACTAGCAAAGCAAACCTAACAATGGTCAAGTAAATCATGACTCCAATATCAGAGATGGAAGGCAAAGTCAAGACAAAACACAAAACAACACAAAACAAAAAAAACTAGAAATGTTAAGAGTGTGTTTGGCCTTGCGATTTGGCAGGGTTAATGTGCATGTTTACACAAAATGGCAAAAACATTGGCGCTTTGAAAACGTGGAAAATCCATGTTTTAGCACAGCAGCTAAAGGATGCATTTTACCAACGCATGATTTTAAAGCCCAATAGTGTTTTCGTGCAGCAAGTAGCATAAACATCAGTTACCAAGATTGACCTCATGAAACAACTAAATCCCATGAATACCCGCCCAAAACAAGACCAAACCATTGTTCTCTCTTCTTTTCTTTTCTCTCTGCTCTCTCGTTCACTTCACTGCCATTGTTTGCTATGCCTGCTATGCTGGCCGTCGAGCCATTTTCTACCACGTCTCAACCTCCAAATATTAGGTAAGCATCTCACCTCATCTATCAAGCACGAGAAACAGTGAAACCAAATAATGCTTCTTTTTCAAGCTAACAATGTTGCTTCTTCTTCTGCTACTAAAAGTGATTTGCAACATTCTTCCTCCTCTACTTCAAGAGGGTAACGACTCTCTTTTTCTTTATTAAAAAGCTAGCCTAAGTACAACTGTTGATATCTTATTTTGTGAAGCATCAAGCGATGTGGATAGCTTATTTTAATATCTTATGTTTTGAGAGTAGTAAAATGTTTTAAATTACTTGAACTTACTTGGGAAGTTACAATTCAAGTGATTTCACACTAAACTCTTTTTTTTTATAACGAGGAACCCCTCCCACTTCGTATACTCACTCCTGTTAGGTAAACCTTGGACCCGTGTAAAGCGGCCCCTCTACACAGATCGAGTAATACTCCGGCTTCGCCGGCGGGCTGGCCCCAAGGAATTATTTGCACCCAAGGGGATTCGAACTTTAGACCTCATGGACTACCACAAAGACCAAGGCTCTTACCACTTGAGCCAACCTTTTGGGGTTAAATCTATTATAAAATATTATTTGCTTTTGGGGAGATTCAAACCTATGCTCTTGAAGTAATAAGATTGTTATTCAATCCATTAAACCAATCACATCATTTTTTATTTCACACTAAACTCTTGTTCCAATAAACCTTCTCATGGAGGGAAGCAGCTTTGGATGTTCTTTTGAATCATAAATATTATTGTTTGTCATGAACCTAGGTGGGAATCTATTGCTTTTACATTAACGTCGCGTTGGGTTTATTTCAGAGTTTTTGAACTACTGTTGCCATTTGTGACTAAACAGCTATTTGTTCGCCCAATTTGCATGAGCAAGATAGAGAGCCAACAGTAGCATTCCACTTCTCTCTTTCAAAAAACGCGTAAATATTTCAGAGGTTATTTACTTATTTAAAACATAACTGGTTAGGATGAACGTAATTCGTTGGAATGCAACTAAAGACAGTACTTTGTTAAGATTAAAAAAATATATATGCTAAAGACAGTCCTTTATCGAGCAGTAATATGGCATGAATGATCTCCACGAAGAACATAATTGTTAGATATAGTTTTCAACTTTAGTAATTCCACTTTTCCACTTCAAAAAGTTCATGCCAAATTATTAGGCCAGATTTATTCTATTTTATTGTCACAGTATGTACAGCTAGTTTATTTCCATATTATTATGTCCTTATTGGTAATTTGTACCTGACACAACTCTTTTATATCAATGTTATCCAAACATTCAATTGACAGAATCAACATTCTTTTATAAATTATACCAAACGCTTAACTGCAATTTTTAAAAATCATGTTTTCATAAACTACATTTAAAATCGCTATTTTTCAAACCGTACATTTTGAAACTGCAATCCTAAACGGACCTAAATGAACCATGGTCGTATACCTTTGCAAGGGAAGAATACAGAGCATGGACTGAATAACATTCTTCTAACCCATAACATGAGAATCCACATTGCATGAAATATCCAAGTTTATCATTTTATTTTGTATACCAACTTCACTAGCATTGTCCTTGGACAAGGTGCCAGTGCATAGACAAGTAGCAGCAAATGCACATGCTACATTATTTTTTACCAAAAATGTGCCAATCAAAATATTTTGGATTTATACCATAGCTTTTTCTGCAAAGTCCATGACACCATACCTTAGGTCATGGCACTCCAACAAGTAACCCAAGATTGTAAAGGAAAGATAAGAGAGGTGCAATATTAAACAAAAGAGTAAAACTAGAGAACAAACCATCCAAAATTGCATTGGTGCCACAGGCTTGACACTTTTATCAAGCTCATTAAATAAATCGCGTGTCGCTATAGCCAACATATGCGAAGATTGATCCACATCGTTGCTTTTTCCAGAATGTGAATACCTAATCAGAATTAAAAAGTTTTGATCTTGGTCACATAAAATGCATGCAAATTAAATATGAAAACAATCATTCGTAGAGCATATTCTGTAACAATTCATGTTGATTGATTGAAGAAGAGAACTCACTTGATCAAAGCTGACTTTAACTCTGGAACAGAATGCAGACATTGTAGTGTGGAATTCATGTAACAGGTGTTTCCCAAATTAAATAGACCAGCACTATGACCCTAGAAGCAAAAACAGCATGGACTAAGAATTTCAAAATATAACACAGAGGAATATACTAAACTACCAATATTAAAATAATGATGATAAACGGCAAGAAGAAACTAAATTAGTAAGAGAAAGAAGAGTAATACTACTTTTCATGCTGGCTGATGTGACGTGTTTTAAGTGACCTTTTTTTTTTTTTAAGTGGCTGACATGAGAAGCCACTTAAACATGCCACATCTAAACATGCCACATCAGCCAGAATGAATGTGAGGAGTAGCATTACTCAAGAAAGAATATCTTAATTTTCAAACTAAAGAAAAAAAAAAAGGTAAAAACACAACCCACATGCCTACATGGGATTGAATTTTGTTACTTCAACCTCCACCCTTAACTCATGGCAAAGGAGATGCCATAGTAGCATGGACGAAGTAGGGGTGGCGAGAGGGGGAAAATGACCCCCTGGCCCGGCTAGCTTTTAACCCGAAAATGCCTTACTTATAGACAGAAGCTTATTTTTTTCTTTTTGGGTAAGTAGATAGAAGCTTATTTATAGCTTGCACAACATGAAGTTATACACTGACAAACGACACCAGGAGTACACGGTGTAGACACGTAATTGCATCAAACTATGACTCTTTGTTTCCTAAATCACCATGCCACTCGTATCTGTGTTCCTTATCACCTGTAATCTAGCTCTAAAAAAATAGTTTAAACTTTAAACCTAGATTATTGTCCAAAATATCAGTCAGGTCTCACAAACTTTAAGAATAGGAGAATGATATGTCACAAGTGCATTGTAGCTTTCTGGGAGGTAAAGGATTAGATGAAAAAGGTAATACTAAATAAACAAGAAAATCTAGAGTTGTAAATTTTATCATAAGAGATAAAAATTGATATTAGTTATTGAGTTGCCCATCTGCATACAGTAAAATATTATAAATACCACATATTATTATCATATTGGTTATAACAAGAACATTGTTGGCACAATTAGTATCAAAATATTCAAATTCTATTTTATGTTTAGAAGGTGGACCTCCATTGAACATCAAGAACATCGAATGTAGCTTTATCATAGTTTTAGGTGTTCTTTAATAGATGAGCTTTGGGCAATTAGGCCCCATTTGGTTTGCGGAATAGACCCCTGGAATGGAATGGCTATTCCTATAAAATAGTCATTCTCTTGTTTGGTAAATTAGTAGGAGTTTATTCCTAGAAATAATTATTCTCGCGGGAATGACTAATTCCATACACAGAGGAATAGCTATTCATCTAAAAAATGAGAGGAATAGCTATTCCTTAAAGAATTGAATACATTTTCCAAAAACACGCATATTATTTTTTATTTTATTTTAAACTTAAAACAAAAAAACAAAAATTTATGAAAAATAAAGTGGGTGGCACAAAAGAGGCCGGGGGTAGCTACGGCCACCCCAAATTAGCTTCAGGGTTGGCTATGGCCACCCCGGAGCTCCTTTGGGGAGGCCACAGCCAACCCCGGCCGTTTCTGTGGGTGGCCAGCCACCCACTTTATTTTCTTTTTATTTATATATATATTTTTTTAATATGAGTTGAAAAAAAGATAAACAAATAGCATAGGGTTTTTAGTAATTTTGATTAAATTCCAACTAGGGCTTGTGTATTGTTACCAAACTAAGGAATATGAATAGTTATTCCATTCATTTTTCTTTTATTCCAGGTAATAACTATTTCTTTTCCTAATGGAATATGCATTTCGCGAACCAAATGAGCCCTTATAGTTGACATGTGACCTAAAGGCATTTATTAAAACTGATATTGAATTATTTATTTATTTCATTAATTATAATTTAATTTTTTTAAATCTATTTTACAATCTTGCCCCCATGAACCAAAATCTTCGCTCTGCCACTGCATAATAGGCACAACATGGTCATAATTTTCAAGTAGAACGGGTCAAGGCTAGCCTAAATGAAGCATCATTATAACCTTCTACGTGTTGTAAAGACTTCTTTAAAGAAAAGAAAAAACTTTTTTTTTAATAAATAATTCATGATCATTAATAGCGCAGAAGGGAGCAACCCTAGTGCACAGGAAGCATACAAGAGAAACCCTCTAATATGTAGAAAAAGAAGAACAAAAATCTTAACAAAAAAACTAAGGAAAACTAGAAAATGGTAGACTATTGAAGGCTGCTTATCCATGTGTAGCGGGATTTGACCAAAATATTTTTCAACTCTAACACCGAAGTCTCTCAATCTTCAAAGCTCATTGCATTCCTCTCTCTCCAAATACACCATATTAAACACAAAGGAACCAACTTCCAAACTTTTCCTTCTGTCTTTTCTATGAAACCAGACCAACAATCAATTTCTTCCATTGTTGTCTGAGCAACCTCCAAGCTTGTCAGAGCCCCAGCAACAATCTGCCTTACAATCATTGCTCCAACCTGCTACGCAACCCAATTCACTTACCTTCCCCATCCATTTTAGTTTTATTGTCGGTTTAACCCACCTCTGATAAACAGCCCAGCCTATCTAGCCTAACTTGACATCGTCACATATCTTCAAGAAAATTTAGCTTCAACCTTGCGTGATACAATTTCATTTTTGATAAGTAAACAGAAAACAGAGGCAACCCAATTTACCTAGAACTGCAATGTAATAACGTGATACAATTTCATTAATCCCATCACCCTTGGTCTTCTTTCCATCTGGCCCCATGGACTTATTATTTCTTCCATCCACATTTGCCCTAGAAGCAATCAGGCCCAATCCCTTCAAGCTCGCTCCTTTCCACACTTCCAAATCCTTTTCTCATGAACTAGGCTTACAAATTATATTAACATTCCAGGGCCCATACTTTTGGCCCACTTTTATCTTTTCTCCAGATGCCCACTTTTTTATACTCTAATTTGTTGATCCCATGAATTTGGTTCAACTTGGCATCATGAATTTAGAGAGAAAATTGCATAAAAATTATTCAAATATAGAAGAGATTTTGATTATTTCCTTTTTTTTTTTTCTTTTTTTTTGGGGTGGTAGATCCATAATAGTCATGATCCAAGTCAACATTGATAACACATTATTTTTGTAACTTACAACATCATGTCTAAGTTATTTGTTCCTTGATATATAAAGGGGCTAATGCAAGGATGTATTGATCTGTAGTCATATATCTAGCATATAATCATGAGGCTTAAGCATATGGTAATTATTGCGTGAGGTCAAACAACAATAACAACAGTTAAATATATCCATTCAAACAATAGCTTCTAACCTCGTTCTAAATACATAAAAGAAACAAAACAAATTCTTAATACATGTGCATAATTTGTATTACTTATAAAAGAAACATGTGCAGACTTCAGAACAGAAGAGTCATGAATCTTACCAAGGCAACCACTTGCTCTTCTTCTGGAAGATCTTCCATAAATACAGGGCCCTTCTCTGGAGCTTTGATAATCTCATCCGCAGTTCCCATCATCATTAATTTTTGGCCCTAGACAAAATAAATGCAGTGCATCGCATAAGACCAAAATTTAGAAGTACAAACAAAACCAGCAGCAAAGACAGTACGAAGATCAAAGCACCTCTTTTACTCCTAAAGTTGACCAATCTGCATCATCCTGCATTATCAAAAAAAAAAAAAGTTGAGTTTGAGAATTTAAAAGCTTCTTTGAGTGTATTGCCAACAAGCTCTAGCCAATACGGCACTTTCTCCCCATATAAGAATGAAGAGGGTGAGGCCATGGCTTCAGGACCCACTAGGTGGATGTGTAACTTACCAATTGAAAATTAAAAAAATATAGATTACTGGAAAATTTATTCAAGGGTGAAGCATGATTTGTGGCAGAACTACTCTATGATGAACTGGACTTGAACAAATCAAGATATGGTTCATTTTCAGCAACATTTACAAAGGCATTTACTTACCTTCAGCAAACCACCCTTAACCATAATCTTTTGTCTTTCAGGAGGAACCCCAGTTAGATCATACAACTGGCACTTGAAGACGTAAGGGGGCTGGCTAGTATCAATTTCCACATCTTTAAACATCTCCTTTTGCCATTTTACACTCACTGTAGACATACACATTGCAAATGTCACAAGGAGGGAACTAAAGAAGAAAAAAAAAGGGAGCACCAAAATCATAAAAAAAGACAACAAAAAATTTAGATGAAGCATCAACCTTTGACCTTAATCTAAGCGGCCAATGCTTTTCACCAATTTAGAAGATCAAGGCAAGAGGCTGACAACCATGGGAGTGCTTAGAGCACTAGCAGCAGCTTTCCTAAATCACATTCTCTTCTTTGAATGTAGAGAAAACTACTAAAAAATTACCCACAACAGACTCCCTTGGTGTTCCCTAAACCAAGGGAACACTAAAGCACTTTTGCTTCCTTAACATTATTTTAATATAAAAAGGTTCTCTTTCCTCTAACATTTATTTGGAATAATATTTAAACGGTTTTTTCTTTCCTCGCTCTCTTTTCCCTATCATTTATTTGAAATAATATTTTAATGGTATAGGGAATGGATAAGGGAATATATTGTGGAGTTTATTTGAATATGGAAGCAAACAGTTTGGTTCCCTAAATGTAAGAAAAATTTAAGGGAAGCTGATGCTAGTGCTCTTAGAGCATGCGAAAACTAATGCAACCTTAATAAATGAGAATTTTACTCAATCCACCTAACAAGAGATCATTATAGAGATAGCCGTAGGATAAAATTAAAGGACAAATAAGAGGGCATACTACACCCTCATGCAATAAGAAGGGTTTAATGAGAGTCCAAGCGCTGACAAGCATAGGCTTTCATCGTTAATGTTTTGTTTCATTTGCCTTGCCTCCAAAACGCTCCAATTAAGTTCATAGTTAGAGCTTCTTTGTACCTTAGAATTCAAGCCCGAAGCTCGTAGAGGACATAAGGCCAGTCATTATAAATGGTTTATTTCTCACTACTTGGAAGTAGCTCAAATCTCATGGAAGTGAATATCAGTTGTATCTCAAATCCCAATATCACAATCATTAAGCATTGCATAGCGGTGCCACAAATACGATTGCTGAACGGCTGAACAGTTTACTAGAATCCTAAAATTCCCACATAATAAAACGACAATCCGCTACAAACCCACATCTTAAAATTCAAAGATAGCCATAAATCAAGCTCTTAATGTTCCACTAAGTAAACATGAACGAACAAAATGCTTAAAACCTATATCATAAATCGAAAATTACACAGTTACCCAAATCCTAAAACGCAAATAAACACATTTATCACAATCTATTGTTCCATAAACCGAACATTAACGAACAATAATGATAAAAATAAATAAATAAATAAAAAGCAAAAATCGTAAACATTGGGCTTAATTAGTTAAATGGAAAATATAGCGGATTCAAAATCGAGCTCGAGAGGATCACTGACCTGTAATCATTGTTGAGAAGCTTCGACGTTTGAAGGATCGAGAGGGAGAGAGGGGCTTTGCAGTGCCTAGCTTGAAGAAGGGGGCAAACAGACGACGTGCTGCTATGGGATTCTATGTGGCTTTTATAGGGCAAGTCCGAATTCGGATCCGCTTAGAATTTGATCCGAGTTCGATTTGAATGTTCATACAGTGCCAATACGGGTCATTGGTGTCTCAAGCGGCCAGTTTTGGATGACCCGAAAAGCTTGGCTAGTTGCGACTATTTTGTACTCAAATTTATAATTAAGAGTCGGTTGGAGATTGTAGTTTTAATAAGTACGATTTAAAAAATTATACTTTTAGAATTGCTATTTTTAAAAATTACAAAGAAATTTGGTAAAATATGATAAAAAAATATTTTTTTTATCAAATATTTATTAAGCGAAATCATGATTTTGGTTGAAATTTACGCTTTTTCAAATGGGAAGTATTATTGCATATCAAATTATATACTTTTGCGGTTTTCTCTCCAAAATACTGTGGAAGTTATTAAAAAATAATAATTTGAAACAAATTTAAGGGGCTAGTAAGAAAAGGGCCACCCATTTTTTTGTATTTTTCCAGTTTTTTTTTTAATTATTGATAATTGTAATTTCTTAAAACTTGTTATTTTTTAATAACTTTAAGGATATTTTAGAGAGAAAATGAAAAAAAATGTATAATTTAATTTTAACATGTAACGGTAGTATGGAAGGCCCAAATATCACATTTTAAAGTCTAGAAGCGTAAAGAAAAATATAATTATAGTTCGTAAGGCTTAAATATATTTTTCCATTCAAAGCACTCCTGACAATCACAGATTAATTTATAATGCAACCTAATTTGCTCAATCCTTTAACTTTTTGAGAGCTTTTATTTTCTAAGGCGAAATGAAAAAGTGATGATAATTGGGAGTTTAGATATATTTTCCCTACATTTTTATTATTTGTCACAAATACAAATTGTTGGAACACTTTAAGTGAGTCAAATCCATTGGAATATGTGAGAATTGTAGGGAGATTTCTCTTTGTGTAAACAACTATTTTAGCTTTTAAAAAAATGAATCGAGTTTTCATTTGACGATCAAAATTTAAGAAGTTAGAACCGAGCTCTCAACTAATTTTTTTTTTTAAAAAAAAATAATACTTCAAAACTTCTCATTAAACAAAGAAATCAAAATAATAAGAGCGCCAAAGGGGTCTACGGGGGAAAAGCTCCGTAGACCCTTCGATGCTTAAGTTAGCAGTCGTATATGGGGTCAAAATGTAGCCGGAGCTAGCATTGTATATAGAAAAGATGATCCCTCTTACCGATGTCTTTAATTCCCTTTTATAGAGTTTTTCTGTATAACTGCCTCCTTGATCTTCTCCTTTCGGAATCATTTGAAATTGTGGGGAGATAATGTGAGGTAGTTGAAATAAGGTAGGACCTTATAAGATAATTACGGGTTGTTGAGAGATAATGGGACCCATTGTGAATTTTATCGCCAACAGTTGGAATCTTATATGTACTTGTGACCAAAGCCTTGGAGCTCCTGGAGTTGGCCTTTTTAAGGCTAAAGAATTGTAAGCAATCTTTGAAACATTGACTATTCGTAAATAGTTTTTGAACTCTTAAATAAAAGAATATCTATCAAACTATTAGCTATTTCTTTGCCATGAAAGATTGTTTGCACAACCTTTGTTTTCATATACAATTTTTATAAAATAAAATAAGTTTAATATTTATGGAAACACCCCTAGCAATCTTAAAAATAAATTTTAAATTATCTGTGATTGCTTGGCAGAGTGCTTTCGGCCGAGTGCTTGACCCCAGAGAGTGTCTCAGGACCTCTTGTCGAAGTTTTTGTTCCGAGCTCTCTGCTTTGGTCGAATGCTTGACCCTAGAGAGTGTCTCAGAACCTCCTGTCGGAGTTTTGTTCCGAGCTCTCTGCTTTGGTCGGAGCGTTGAACATTCCTTGATGAAGGATTTTATGTTCTAAACGGTTTTCTCTTACAAACATTCCGCTGAGGGTTTCATGTCTGAAAGGTTTAGTTGAGAAGATCCTTGGTTCTTTCCTCTAACTCCCTTCGGAATACCTGTCCGAGGGTTTAGTTGACAGGATCCTTGGTTCTTTCCTCTAACTCCCTTCGGAATACCTATCCGAGCGTTTAGTTGAGATGATGAGTTATAGTCTCTTCAACTGTGGATTTTCTCTAACTACCTTCGGAATACCTGTTCGAGGGTTTAGTTTAGAGGATTTCCTCTAACTACTTTTGGAATACATGTCCGAGGGTTTAGTTGAGAGGATGAGTTATAGTCTCTTCGACTGTGGATTTCCTCTAACTACCTTCGGAATACCTGTCTGAGGGTTTAGTTGAGGGGATTTCCTCTAACTACCTTCGGAATACCTGTCCGAGGGTTTAGTTGAGAGCATTTCCTCTGACTACCTTTGGAATACCTGTCCGAGGGTGTAGTTGAGAGGATGAGTTATAGTCTGTTCAATTGTGGATTTCCTCTAACTACCTTCGCAATACCTGTCCGAGGGTTTAGTTGAGATGATTTCCTCTAACTACCTTCGAAATACCTGTCCGAGGGTTTAGTTGAGAGGATGAGTTATAGTCTCTTCGACAAGGGTATGCTTTCGGGTAGTCTTATGCCATAGCCAGGTAGGACCTACTCTTGGGCTGCTAGGTGCTCTGTGGATACAGGAGTTTCTTTGTCTTAATGAGAGACCCCCCGTGGAGGGCCCGCTTGTCTCGCTGGAGTCGGGCTTCAATGAAAGCATCTTGCTGTGTGGACAGATGGTTGACATTGTTGACTTTCTCAGCTTTGGGTGACACACCATTGGTCGCGTAAGAAGAGAGGTATACCCCCCAGAATTTGGTGATTTTCACGAGTAGCTCGAAGGTCCGGCGATTGCTGACGTGATAATGCCATCCATTTTCCTCTACCGTTCAGAGCCTGGGGTTGGTAACCCCAGAAGAGCTTGATGTGAGGTCCAAGCTTGAAGTCCAGTGATTCTTGAGGTTCTGTCGGCCATGGCGAGGAGGAGTGAGGCTTGGGCCTCGGCCATGGTAAGGTGGAGTGAAACTCGGGACTTGGCCATGGTGAGGCGGAGTGAGACTCGGGCCTCTGCCATGGTGGTGCAACGTGCTTTTTCTATTCTAAGCCACATTGTGTTCATTTTCTTTTGTTATTCATGATCACCGCACAAAGTTGAAAGAGGAAACATAGAACATGTTGCACTAAAATTGAGTGATAGCATGCCTTTTTACAATGTATGAAACACAATTGACTGTTATCAAGCCCAAGCAATCATAATCCTAGGAAATCAGAACTAAGGATGTAGAATGCTATTAAAGCTAAAATATGACAATGTTGTTCTCATGAGAGGAACATGCCTCTCACAAAAGGACATATTAGACCCCCAATGATTTTTGAATTGCCATTGGCTTTCACCAAGATCAAAATTCAGTATTATTCTAATCATGCATGCATTTGTTTTAACACATTAAAGCATATTTTCAATAGAGACAATCTTGGATTATTGTCTTTTCATCAAAGTCATGAGCATATGTATTTAGATTTGTAAATTGTGCTTTGATTTTAGTACAAAAGTATTTACAATCATATATATACATATACTTATTCATGACAATTAATGTAAAAAGAAATACCACATATTTCACATCTAAATAAAATAAGTTCACAGGGACTTATTTGGCGGGGCGAGGTTTGACCCTGGGGAAGCGGAGTGATCCTCGAATTTTTGCTCCTTGAATTTTGTTTTTCTTCTCGGGCTCTTGGACTTTTTCACTCCTCGGGCTCTCGGATTTTTTCTTCGGAAAAATTTTCCCGAGTTTGTCTCGGAATTTCATTCTTGAACTCGGAATTTTTCTTCGGAAAATTTATCGGAGTTTCTCAGAATTTTTCATCCTCGGGCTCTCGAACTCGAATTTCTCATCCTCTGACCCTTGATCTCAAACTTCATCCTCGGACTCTCGAGCTCAGACTTCAGATTTGCTCCTTGGATTTTTGTAGGATGACCCATCCTCGAAATTATTCCCTTGGAATTGTGACTCAGGATTTTTTTTAGGAATTTTTCCTTCAAAGTTGCGACTCTCAGGATTTTTCCTAGGAATTTTTCCTTGAGAGTTGTCTCTCGGGATTTAATTCTCGGACTCTCGAATTTTTTCTGCACAAAATGGGAACAAGTGCATGCATCCAAGCAAAATATAATTAATAATTATGAATCCGAGAAGAAGGGTCGATTAACTTGAGGTTGAAAAGGACCGACGCTCGACGACTTGGTAGACTCGGGCCTTGGCACACTACGGCTCTCTGCATCTTGGTGACTTGGCAAACTAGGTTCATGGCAAAGCTCAATGATCCGACAATATTGATATTCGGTGAACTGAGAATTGTAAGGCTCAGTCCCATTGATTTGAGGATGGCTCACGATCTCGATGAACCGAGAATGGTGAAGAGTCACCTGACTTCATTTCTAAAAATGGTCACTGGAGGGAGATTGCTGAGGCTTTAAAGAATGGTGACCGTCATATGAGTTTGAGGATTTGTTGCCCATATGTTCATCTGCATTCCCTCCGTGTTTGGCATCTTTAAACTTGTTACTGAGTAGGTGTTGATGCCAAAGAAGGTCGGTGAACCGAATTGGGTTTTGTCAACAATAGATCCAAGGCTAGGTCAACTTGAAGAAGCCGAGTCTGAGCCAGAACTTCAATTCATCGAGTGTGGGTTTGTAGTCTGAACCGAGGCTGGGTTGGCAACTCACAGTCTAAAAATGACAAAACTCGGGCTTGTTTTCCCAAGGATAGTCTCACAGTCTCGGTGGACCGAGTATGGCAAAGCTCGGTTTTGGTGGTTAAAAACTGACCTCACCATTCATGGTGAACCGAGGATGGGGCAGCTCTAGCGACAAGGCATGGTTGGTAACTTATACTCAGTTTCATCTGACTAGTCCGCCGAATCGAAGTGATCTCACCTGAAGGTTTGCAAACCCAGTCTCAGTATTGTCTGAGACATCTTCGAAATTGTGTAGTTCGAAGAAAGTGAACCTGAGTTAAGAATTTCATATTGGTGACTTTTAGTTTGGACTCAGCAAGGCTTGCATTCTGGCGAACCTGGGTTGCAGGCGAGGTCTAACCACCTTGAGGCGATGGTCGGTGACTTTTGTTTAAGTTTTCGAGACAGTCTCAGCCATGAAGATGCTCGATCGAAGTAGGCTCGGCAGCTGTGATGCTCAGCCAAGGTAAGTTCGACAGTAGTGAAAAGCAAGGCTTAGAATTTCACTAGCGAAACAAGTTCGGTGACCAACAACATGGTCGGCGAGGCAAGTTCGGTGAAGCACAGTACCCATAAGCGAGGCTGAAGCTCGGTGACCCTGAGTTGAGATGGATGAACTTTGATAGGGTTCCCTTTTTTAGACTACTAGCTCGTTAGCGGGACTGCTATTTCGTCTGTGGGATCATCGACTCATGATGGGTTTGCTGAACCTGAGTATGAGACTTGGTCGACGACGAAGCTGGTTGGTGTTGGGAGAGCTCATCCCTGTGAACATTGGACAAAGTCCGGCAAACTTGTGGGGTCTGTGACGCCAAGACTCGCTGAGGCGCTAGTTCAAATATACCCAAGTTTGGGTCAGTTTGATGAAGCCAAGTTTATGTCACACATTTCGGTCTGATGGAGCCAAATCTGGGTATGAGGAGATCCCACGCTGGGATTCTGTCTCTGTGCCAAAACTGGGTCGACAACTCACTGTCCGAGGCAGTTTCGGCGATGGCACTTTTCACCGAGGTAGGCTCAGTGATTGTTGCATTTTACCAAGGCAAGTTCAGTAATGGTGATGCTTGCTGAGAAAAGCTCGGCAATGTTGATGTTCTACCAAGGAAGACTCAGTGATGAAACAAAGTTAGAGAGCTTTGACAGACTTAGCAGACCTAAAATGGGTTTAGCATATTCGTTGGTGGGACTGGACCTCATTCTTCTGCAAGCTGCTTGATTTGGAGGGTTTTACTTGAGCTTAAAAGGAGGTTGGCGACTCTAAACCGACCTTGATGACAATTAAGGAATTACATGTTCGCTGCCTTTTTTTTCTTTTTACTACAAGCTTTCTAGTTTAACCCCTACCTAGCTCTCTTCTTTTTTCATCTAAAATGACTCACGCCAGAGATATTTCATCTAGATATTTTCTGAGCATGATCATATTTATGAATTCAAGTGACCACGGCATGATCGTAATTTATGATATAATGAGTCAACATGGAAGGAAACACCAAAGGTCTTCTCTTTAGCACCTGGGTATTCGTATGACCTTGTGTGTGAATCCACACAATTTAAGACACAATTTTTCTAAAAAACAAATCAGAAGATATCACATGGACATGCTTATCCTTCCACATAAAGATAAGGAAGTGGGGCTTTTTTTTTTTTTTTTTGATGATTGTAGCAGTAGAATTTTGTCTCCTAATTTCAGCCCTTACGATATTTTGCCATATGACACTCTCTTTTCTATGGTGCGAGACAGCTTATAAAAGGGGAAAAAAGTCCGCTTAACTGTGAATTTATTTTTCCTTGAGCTTCTTGAGCTTTACACCTAGCTGGATTCCTTTGAAATGAGCCTTTGCAAATTTTACTAAAACAACATCAATTTTGTGCTGGTGTACATGCATATTGCCACGGAACAAATTTGGCTTTTTGGATCATAGATCTGATGCAGATCATCACGGAGTGGATCTATACACATTTGATTTTGGTTGGTTGATATATTGCCTAAACGTAACATCATCACCACAATGGATTTTGATTTAGTAAGAACGTAGTCGTTCCCATAGATGATGCCCAACTGTAGATGCACGTTTTTCCCTCAATAGTTTTCAATTGGTGTGATCTTCACGTTCTTCGAGGCGTCTGTGATTATCAATCTTGGGCTCCTACAAAATAATAAAAGCATCAAAGGATTCTACGGGGAAGGCCCCGTAGACCATCCGATGCTTAAGTTAGCAGTCGTATATGGAGTGAAAATGTAGCCGGAGCTAGCATTTTATATAGAAAAGATGATCCATCTTACCTATGTCTTTAGTTCCCTTTTATAGGGTTTTTCTGTGTAACTGCTTCCTTGATCTTCTCATTTCAGATGATTGAAGAATCATTTGAAATAGTGGGGAGAAAATGTGAGGTAGTTAATATAAGGTAGGACCTTATGATATAATTTAGGACCTTATATGATAATTAACTGTTGTTGAGAGATAATGGGACCCATTATAGATTTTATCCCCAACAGTGCAGATTGCTCAAGCCTTACAATATTATTGATATAACTCGGGAGTTCATTCCACCAAGTTCTATCCATGACATATTTTGTTGCCTCCTTAAGTAAGTAATTGACACACAACTCTATTTGCATCTCTACTCACATGTCCACATTTCCATTGAGAGAAAGAATTAAGCATCACTTTTGTATCATCCACAATACGCCCAAACTTACTCCCATTGTGGTCAACACAAAATTCAACATTATGTCATATTTAATTGCTTATGTCGCATTTATTCAGAGGAATGCTACGATTTATTTTGGTGTTTTCCTCATTTTATGTTGACATAAAAAATTTACCCAACTGGTCTCTCATATTTTTTGTTATAAAACAATATTTACGTAAGATGAAGAAAACACCATGAGAAACTGTAGCAATTGTCATTTATTAATGCTTATATGGCTAAACAAGTCACTTATATACTGCATATTTGTATGTAATGTCACAATTCTTCAATTTATTTGCACCTAACAAATGCATGATATCTCATGGGTTTTGTTTTGTTTTGTTTTTTTGTTTTTTTTTTTTTTTGTGAGTAGTTTTAATTAGGGTTGGCAATTTTGACACGACCCGACAACCCCACACGAACTTAGTGGGTTTGGGTCATAAACGGGTCTAGACCCGATTATAAGTGTCACGGGTCGACCCGCGGGTGACCCGCCAAACTTTTTTTTTTTACCCTAAAAGAAAAAATGAAAAACGCATATAGATAGCACAGTAGCACACTCGTCTCCTCTAACTCCAGATCTAGAAAACAAAATCGGAAAATCCTCCCTCTCGGCTTCACTCCTCATCGGACCTCACGCCACGCCACCGCCGCTCCTCACCTCCTCTACTGCTGCTCTTTCTCTTCCGCCGATATCACATCTGGTATGTATCTCTCTCTTCAGTCTCTTGCTCTATCAAGTCTCATGCTCTAATTTTGTGGGATTTGTTTAGTAGATGGTTGTTGTTTGCACATGATTTTGTGGGATTTGCTTGGTATATAGTTGTTGTTCACTTGTTTGCAAAGTGTGTTATTGTTAACGTATGGGTTAAGGTTAACAACTTGTGTCATGAACACAAATTGTTTTCCCCCTCTATTCTCCTTCTTTCTCGTGCAGGTTCTTTTTTTTTTTTTTTTTTAATTCGTTTTAAGCTATCAAGTTATCAACAAGGGAAGTAGGGCTTTACTAAATCTTACTTAATTCTAGTAAGCAGTTTATTTATTTATTTTACTTCTGCAGATTCACATCAAAAGCTTTGAAAACTTTACATTTCTTTTATCCAAACTTGGCCATCAGATTTCAGACATAACAGCATTTCTTAAAGTTTTTTGTTTTTATTTTTGTTTCTGAAAATCAAAGAGGATATTACTGGTTCCCCCAAAATGAAAACTCAATCATGTTGGATCGGACCATATACAAATGTAGTGCCGGCCTTAGAATCTTGGTTAATTATGGGGAAAAAGAAAAATGCTTTGATGGTATGGCTCTAGCTTGACTCTCATCTTTACCAGATTCTATTTAATTTTCTTTTCTCAAAAGTGGTTTACCTTACTAACACATGTATCAAGGTGGCAAAATTTTTTAAGTAAACTAAGTGATTAAAGCTCCAATATCTCATCCTAGAACATGCTAGGAGGCCTCCAATTATATATAAACTTCTTTGTGAGCAAGCAGGACAAGAAAGCAAGTGGTGGATGTAACATGTCTTCGACTCCAATATACATATATGGGACAACTTGCAATTTTTATGCTTATTTTTAAGCAAATTATTTCGTATCCTTTTAAGATTTGGCCTTGTGACGGATAAGGACTTCAATTTCTAATTTCGACAATTAATGATCTAAAAATTTATAAATAAATAAAAAATTTAAAAAAAAAAAAAAAAAAGTGAAGGGATGATTATATTTCACCCCTTGTCGCCACCCCATTGCAACCCTCTGCCTAGGTGGAGGTAAATGAAGTCACCCCCTCTAACCTTGCAAGCGCTTACGAAAATAGCCTAAAATTGCTAAACACAATTTGACAACAAACAATGTGTTTGATGAATGACAAAGAATTAATGCTTACTTAATTCTAGTTTTGTGGCAGTATTACTAAATTTGGTTTGATTCTTACTTGAAGCCTTGAACTTATCTTTAATTAACTTACTAACAATTATGTGTGTAGGTAATTAACGAAGATTCGGTTGTATTCGATGATGATGTAATTGAAATAAATACAATAGAAGATCCTTCTGATCATACAAATCCGATGACGAACAAAAGGGTCCAGAATAAGCGTAAGAAGACTTCAGTAGTTTGGACCCATTTTGATGAAGTTCCTTCTAAAGATCCAAATGACCCAAGGATATAGGCAAAATGCAAGTTTTGTGATCATAAATATATAGCTAACAGTTCACATGGAACTGAAAATCTACAGAAGCATATGAAGGTTTGTGGGGGAAAAAATGATCATGATATTTAGCAATTGCTCTTATCTAGAGATCAAGGAACTCTGTCAGCAAGTGCCTCAAAATTTTGTCCTAAAAGACATAGGTGGTGTTTGGCAACCGGGATGAGGGTTGCCTAGACACTATGCAGTCTCGGGTTTAGGGTCATTGCACAACAAAACCTCCTGACCCACTTCCTAAAATTACCTTATTAGCCTTCATTTTTTTTGCCTTTTGTTTTCCAGCGCTGGTCTACCTCACGGTTTCACCCCCCACCTCCAAACCTGCTCAGACATCATCATCGTCAGGAGGGGTGGCGCCTATCCTGTGCGGGCGTGGGGACAAGAAGATGAAGAAGGGGAAGATATTCAAAGGGTCGTACGGGAACTCGAGGCCGAAGAAGGAGAAAAAGATAGAGCGAATCAAGGACAAGGTCGAGGTCCCCAGGTCCACTCCTTGGCCCCTTCCTTTCAAGCTCATCTGACCATTCATCGCACTTTTCTCAATCTCTTTTATGTTTGTTGTGTTCTGGGGTTTTAGGTGATCAGATGTAAAGTGGTATTCTATTCTTCAAGTGAGAGGGATGAAAAATCTGCCCTATTTTTCTCTCTGAATCAAAAAATTGTCCTCCAAACATAAAATGCAGAAAATGTTCTTGGGTTTGCGCTTTGAAAACTCCGTTAACGAAATTAGAAATTGAAGTCCCCCTCAACTAGAATTTGTATATAATATTCTAGTTGCCTTGACAGGGTGTAAAAAAAAAAAAAATTGATTTGTAAAAGTAAGGCAGTTGGAAAAAAGTTATTACGATGTAAATATACCTCAACTAGAATTTGTATATAATATTCTAGTTGCCTTGACAGGGCGTAAAAAAAAAAAATTGATTTGTAAAAGTAAGGCAGTTGGAAAACAGTTATTACACATAAATGTATTAGAGATCGAATAACTTCTTCTCTCTTGTCTCAGTCGTCTCTTTTCATACTACCCAAACACTTTTCAAACCCTGAAAATCACTGCCCCACACGCACACATGGCTGGTCACAGAGATCCGGAGTGGTCTATTGAAGAAGAACAAGTTTTAGTAAATATCATTTATGAGGTGACTAAGGGGGAAGCAATCAGCCGTAGTAATCTTGACTGTGACCTAGTACTTCCACAAATGAGACTTCGTACTAGAAGAACAAATCTAAGAATGAGTCAGTTAACTGAGAAGTTTAAGCAAATGAAAAGGCAGTTTAAGTTAGCCAAATATTGGGCTGATGTTGGTGGGGGAAAATGTCGAGAACTTCAGGACCGCTGTGGTGGTAAAGCTTCTCTTCCTTATTTTTTCTAGAATTTTTCAGGTCAAATGGTTTTTAATTGTTTCTTACAACTGGAATTTCATGTCCAGGTATGTCCCGAGGGGACTGAACATATTTGTAAAAACTTTGATATGCTGAATATACTTTTGGCTTCGAGCCCTGCAACAACGTCAATGGGCCTAGGATTTTGGAAAATAGACGCAAAGGAAAAAGGCTAATGGACGACGTTGATGATGCAAGCAGCAACCCAACAAAAAAATCCAAAACACCCATCGATAGAAGCACGGTTGACGCAGCAGTCAGCACCCTGACATATGATGATATGTTACTTGCGAAAGCCATTAAGGAACTAGACCAGATTCGTGATGCCCTACCAAAGGAACAATATGTGTTAGCCGTGAAAGCACTTCAAGACCAAAATCTTAGAGATATGTTTCTATGTGTGGTTCAGGAAGCAAAAGTGAACTGGATACTTAAGAAGTTGCCGAGCGAAATGAACAAGTTAAGGTAAGTAAATTGATGCATAAGTGTTTAGTTTAATCTTATAAAATTGCCTACTTTTATTTGAAAATTTTATCTGCACTAAAAGTGAATTTGATTTTAGTATCTTTGTAGAATTTGCCAGTAAATTTGTTGCTGTAGGCTTCTCTGCAGAGTTTGTAGAGTCTGATTTTGTTTGCTTGAATGGGTTCTTATTGTAATTTTGGTCTTATTTTGGGAAGGCTTTCTGGTGGTGGTTCCTCCTGAGCTTCAGTGTTTTCCTCACAGCAGCTCCCTCACAAGACTTCACTCATAATGCAACTTCCAGTGTGATGTAATTATTTTTTTTGAGAAAGTACCATGGATCTTGTGAACCATGTGGATGTATGTACTTGAACAGCCAATTGGACAATATGTTATATATTTAGACAATATGTTATATGTTTAAGTTGGTAACTAAACATGGAGATGGAATTCATGTAATATCTAATTAATTTGCCGTGTTCCATACTTTAACTTATTATTTGCTCCTTTCATTATTAGTTAGAAAAGTTTTGGCATTTTGTTTTGTCTCTATATATATATATATATATAGAGAGAGAGAGAGAGATATCTAGCCTTGAAACTAAAGAATGAGGCCTTATGTAATTGTTTGGAATACATTACAGAAGGAGGCCTTATGTAATTGTTTGAATTACAGGCCTTATGTAATTCTTTGTTTTGGAACCTGGCAATCTTAAAGAAATAAAGAAAGAAAAAGCATTCTAGGCAATCGAGAAGAGAATTAGAGATTGTTGTCCTTTTCTTTTATGTTGTTGAATTCTTGGGGATGAGTTGGGTTAAGCCATGTATGTGCCAGCCTTGTTAAGTCTCATGTACCAATTATACAGACTCTAAAGCATAAAATATTGAGCTCGATTTTCTCCGTTTGAAAAGGTTTTGAAGCTCAACTTTCATGTGGGTGTAATGGCTTTTTGGGATTGTTTATTCATTGCATATCATATGTTACTGAGAATGGTGGAAATATTGAGCAATTCATAACTCGGAATGCAGATTCGTTTGAAGTTGAAAGACGGAGCGCAGCAGGGGGGACGCCTGTTTCGTGCTTTGGGGATTTCCAGGGAAAAAAAACTCAAGAAGTGTGAAGAGAAAGACAAGGACAATACGGTAAAATTTCCCTCATATTGAAGTTGAAAATTCTTACTTTGCTGGTCAACCAGTCAAAAGGTGAACAGTGTCTAGGTAAAACCCTGTTGCCAAACTAAGCCATAGAGAATTGTTGGTTACTACAATTATTAAGCATGATTTGCCATTTTCATATGTTGAATATGATGGTGTAAGAGAGATGCATAGATACTTGCATAGTGATGTACCATTAATCTCTAGAAATACTGATAAGGCTGAATTGGTTAAGATGCATACGTTGGAGAAACAAAAAGTTAAGTCTTTGTTAACTATTTGCCTTGGGAGGATTAGTTTTACATCTGATTAGTAAACTTCTTTGAAAACTAATGGGTATATTTGCCTTATTGCACATTTTCTTGACAACAATTGGGTATTATCTAAAAGGGTGATAAGCTTTTCATTTATGCCCCCACCACATAATGGTGAATCTTTGGCTGACAAGATATATATTTTGCTACAAGAGTGAGGGATTGATAAAAAAGTTTTCTCTATAACATTAGATAATGCTTCTGCTAATGATTCTTGTGTTGAGAAACTAAAACAAACATTAAACATGAAGAAAACCCTTCTTTGTGAAGGTGAGTTGTTTCATATGCGTTGTTGTGCCCATATTCTTAATTTGATAGTGTAAGATGGATTGAAAGAGATTATTGATGCTATCCAAAATATTCGAGATAGTGTTAAGTATTTTAGAGGATCACAAGTGAGAAAACAAAGTTTTCTTCAGGCTGTCAATCAAATGTCATTGGACAGTAACAAGGGGTTAAGACAAGATATGCCAACCAGATGGAATTCGACATATCTTATGCTTGAGAGTGCTATTTACTATAGGCATGCTTTTGTTTATTTGGAGATGACTTATAAAAACTATAAGTTTTGTTCTACTTCACTTGAGTGGGAAATGGTGATTGATATTAGTATTTTCTTAGGCTGCTTTTATCATGCTACATGTGTTTTTTCTAGTACCAAATATCCCATAGCTAATTTATACTTTCCTGTAGTTGCATTGATTTATGTGAACTTGAAGCAAGAACTTGTGAGCGAAGATGGGTATAAGAGATTAATGGCAACTCAAATGCTCACCAAATTTGAGAAATATTGGTCAGAATTTAGTGTAGCGTTGGCCATTGCAGTTGTCTTGGATCCTCGTTACAAGCTTTGCCTTGTAAAGTACTACTATACGAAGATTTATAGAGCTAATTCTAAAGAGTATAATAATGTTTATAAAAAGTTAACCAAACTTTTTATGGAGTATAGTACTCCTACAACTTCAAGCTCCACAATCATTCGGCCACAAGAAGATCCAGGTTGGGAAAAGGTGAATAATATCATAAGTTTCTTAACTTGTTAGTAACTTACTAACTTAGTATATTATATATATGGGAAGAATCAACTTTACCACCCTGAAGTTTTATGAGTTTTTCAATTTGAACCCCAAAGTTTAAAAATTGGCAATGTACTCCCTAGTGTTTCAACAATTTTCAATTTAAACCTTCCGTTACTAATTTCCGTTAAATTGGACGGAAATTTTTTTTAAAAAAAGCCTAAGGGTAATTACGTAATTTCATATATTTTCGTCCAATTTGACGAAAATTAGTAACATAATATTTAAATTGAAATTTTTTGAAACATTAGGGGAGTATATTTCCAATTTTTAAACTTTGGAGTTTAAATTGAAAAATCCATGAAACTTCAGGAGGGTAAAGTGGATTTTTCCCTATATATATATATATATATATATACTCATAACCACTTACTAATTTTATGTTTATATTCTCTCTATTCATGTAGGAATTCTAGTATTTGATGGAGTCGATTATATGCACAAAAGACTCAATTAGAACTTTATTTGGATGAACCCAAGTATGTAGATAAGAATATGACATTTAACATCTTTTCATTTTGGAAAGGAAATAAATTTCGTTATCATAAAGTAGCTGTCATGGCTCGTGATATTTTGAGTATTCATATTTCGACTGTTGCTTCAAAATCCACTTTTAATGTTGGTGGACGTGTAATTGATCAGTACAGGAGTTCACTTAAACCTGATATTGTTGAGGCATTAATGTGCACTAGAGATTGGTTATATGAAGAGCAAGGTAATATTATTTATTTGCATTTTTTTTTTTTCATTTACTAGTATTTTTTTATCTTATTTTAATGACATTAATTTCTCTTATCTTTTGATATAGAACAAGCTTTAATGACGGTGGATAACGAAGAAGAGGATGTTCTGACATTGGATAGTATCAATTCCTGTGAGATTCCAAGTTCATCTGGAGCATGTTAAAATGAGCATATTTGTGGATCATTCAACTATTCAAGAGTGGACAACAAGTGGCAAAAATGAGAACCCAATTTGTATTTGTAAATTTGTAATGATGATATAGTTTTTTTTTTTTTGTTATTTGATTAGACAATTAAGCCTATTAACTTATAACTATTAAGTAATTTGGTGTGGCTAGCCTGCTAGGAATTTGATTTCAAAAGATAATTGCTAAAACTATTATTATTTTATTTTATTTTTTAAAAATCTTTTTTTTAGTTAAACAGGTGACACGACCCATTATTTTAAACGGGTCTTAGGGGTCGTGTCAGGTGACCCGTGAAAATACCCGTGTCATGTCGTGTCGGGGGGTTTGACCCGTTTATTAAACGGGTCATGTTTGGGTATTGCGTAGACGGGTCGTTGATACTCGCAGGTTGTAAACGGGTCGACCTGCGGACCCGTTTTGCCAGCCCTAGTTTTAATTGGTAAGTGAATATATGTTTTAATATGAGCAGTGCTATACATCAATTTCTTACTTATTTTTTTGTGCAAATTTATCACCAAATCTGTAAACTCCACATATGAGGAAACAGATCCTCTCCAGTCTAAAATGGACTGGAGAGTATCCAGTTGAAGGCTAAGATTTATTTTCAGAAATCATAGGGCCCCAAATGGGATACTTGTCCCACTACTAAAATAATAATAAAATATTGAGAAAAATCCACTTTACCCCCTGAAGTTTCAGGAGTTTTTCAATTTGAATCTCAAAGTTTAAAAATTGGCAATGTACCCCCCTAATGTTTCAAAAAATTTCAATTTAAACCTTCCGTTACTAATTTCCGTTAAATTCGATAGAAATTTTAAAAAAAACTTGAGGGTAATTACATAATTTCATATATTTCCGTCCAATTTGACGGAAATTAGTAACGGAAGGTTTAAATTAAAAATTTTTGAAACATTAGGGCAGTTCATTGCCAATTTTTAAATTTTGGGGTTCAAATTGAAAAATTCCTAAAACTTCATGGGGGTAAAGTACATTTTTTCCTAAAATATTATTTATAGTTTTAAATTATTTATTTATTTTTTAAAAAATAAGCCATTTTTGCCATAGGGGGGTGGCCAGGCACCCCTAGGGTGGTGGAAGCCACCCATAACCCCTTAGGGGTGGTTCGGACCAAATAATAATAATAAAATAAAAAATTTGATTTAGAGGTGGCCGGGCACCCCTTACTTTTTAATTATTTTTTTAAACTAAAAATAATATTTTATTATTATTTTAGTAGTGGAACATGTGTTTCATTTGGGGTCTTATGATTTCTGAAAAAAAAATTTAGCCTTTAATTGGATACTCTTCAGAGGATATGTTTCTCACATATGATCTCACATATTTAATGATAAAATTACCTATCTCTTAAATAGAGATGAACAATAAATGAGCAAAAGTTGGAAACCAAACATTTATCTTTATGTATTGATATGGAATGTTTGAGTGTGCGTTTGAGAGGCTTAAAAGTGCGTTTAACATTAAAAAAGTTTGTATAAATAAAAAAGTATCCATTTGGTAAAAAAAAATTGAAAGCACATTTAAGGGTAAAAAAATGGTCAAAACGTACTTTTTGCAAAAACTTAAAAATGAAGCTTTTGCCAAACGTTTTTTTTTTTTTGACATAAAAGTTATATTTCTCAAACACAATCCCAAATAGGACCTGTTTGAGATTGCGTTTGAGGGGCCTAAAAATGCTTTCAACACTCAAAAATTTCATTTGAAGAGAGAAAATATTCGTTTGGTAAAAAAATTAAATCCATTTTAAAGGTCCAAAAAGTCTAAAAATTGTCAAAAAATACTTTCGGCAAAAGCTTAAAAATAAAGCTTTTACCCAAAAACTCTTTTTGATTTAAAAGCTCTATTTTTCAAATATAATCCTAAACAAGCTATTAGTGCCTGTTTGGGATTGCGCTTGAGGGGCGTAAAACTGCTTTTAACACTTAAAAAGCCTGTTTAAAGAAAAAAAAAAAAAACTCTTTTGGTAAAAAAATTAAAAGAACTTTTATGGGTTAAAAAAGCCTAAAAATGGTCTAGACGCACTTTTGAAAAAAAGCTTAAAAATGAAGTTTTTGCCTAAAAATGCTTTTTAACTTAAAAGCTCTATTTCTTAAATGCAATTCCAAATAAGTTCTTAGTTATATTTTTATTTTTGTTTTGTTTTTTGTTTTTTTTTTGTTTTGATAAGAAACAGGCTCTTAGTTGATGTTCAAAATATTCGGATTTACCAATACTCCTGTGTAGCACGATGCGGTAGTTAATTGGTTGACATTGACACATTGTGTACATGACATTGCCATTTGATTTCTATTTTCGGTGGATATTTAAATACTGTGTAAACTATTGTGCTTTTTATTATAATGCTGAAAAATAATGAGTTATAATTGATATTTTTTTTCGTATAAATATCAAAAGTTATATAATTATAAAAAAAAAAACCTAAACCAGAGAGAAGGGGGGATTATAACTAGTAACGTCCTCTCCAACTGATTGAGGTACCTCTTGAAAATAAAAAATGATATGAATTTGACAATTTCGTAAGAGAAATGATGTTGTCTTAATAGGTTCAATTAGTGATACCCTTACTATTCTTCCTTAAAATTATTGTTTCTCTTGATCAAAACAAAAAAACATAAAGGAACAATTCAATACAAAGACAACACACTTGCAAAAACACAAAGATTACTATAAAAAATACCCTAAAAAACATATTAATCAACATAGTCTTAAATGGTTTGAGAAAAATTTAAGATACACATTTAAATTTTTACAAATCCTAACACGAACAACACAATACATCATCTAATTCATGATTATTTATTTTAAAAAGATATATAAATAGAATTATATGATGTAGTGTATGCATTATCTAACAATGTATTATATAAATCATAAAGGGGTGCGTCGTATTCCTACATTAAATTGAAGGGTCTTCTGTTCAAAGAACATTTTTAATATATTTTTTTTAATAAAAAAAGACAAAAAATAATAATAAAAAAATGATAAAGAAAAAGAAAGAAAAATGAAAAAAACAAATAAGCCACTTTTATTCTCCGGGCGCTCTCTGAGACTCGAAACGGTCCGATCGCTTTCAGGTCTCTCTCTCTCTCTCTTTCGATGTACGGAGGCTCATCGAAGCTTGGCCGTGGCGGCGGCGGCGCGGGCCGAGGAACCGGACCCAAGCGGCCCCACTCTTTCCCTCTACCGCCGCAGCACCGCCCATCCGGCCCAGGCCCAGGTTCCGCCAGCCGCCTCTCCCTCGGCGGACGCGGCTCCGGCTCCGCATCCAACCCCCGAAGCCGCGGCTCGGGCCCAGCCGCCGCGGAAGAGACCTTCAGTCTCGTTGCTGGGAATAACCCGCTCGCCTTCGCCATGATCATACGGCTCGCGCCGGACTTGGTCGATGAGATCAAGCGCGTGGAGGCGCAGGATGGGACTGCGCGTATCAAATTCGATGCGAACGCGAATAATTCTACTGGGAATGTAAGTTTCTTGCTGAAATTTCAACTGGGTCCAGCTTCTTTCGTTTAAGTTATTTGCAAAATTTGGCTATGGTTGTGCTTAGTTTTTTAGTTTTATTTTTTTTATTTTTAATTCTCTGTTGGACATTGATTAAATCCCTCAATTTCTCTTTCGAATGCAAAAATTCATAGTGCAAACCTAAGTTTTGTGATGGAATATCAACCGGGTACAGCTTCTTTTGTTAAGTCAGTTGGATAATTTTAGTTATACCTGTCCTTAGTTTGTGGATTTCTTGGTAAATGTTCAATTGGGAAGTAGTCAAGTTCTTCAATTTATAATCATATGCAAATATTCATATTCAACCAAGAATTTCTTGGTTTGTTGTTTTCAGTTAGGCATTGTTTGAACTTTACAAATTTCTGCCTGAATGCAAATAATCCCCATGGCTATGTAAGTTTGGCGATGAAGTTCAAATATGGGAGGAACTTGTTCTCGTAAAATACTCGGGGATATCGAAAAGTTTTGCTGTAATTATACTTATGTTTTGTTTTTGTTGATTAATATACTTTGATTTGTTTGAATTATTCTAATTTGTACTTGCAATGCCAATGATCCTTGCAAGAGCGTACATTTCTTGATGAAATTTCAAGTGGGTATAGCTTATTTTCGTCAAATTTAGGTTTACTTGACAAATTTTCTTATTTTTCTGCTACATGGGTATATTTGAGCAACTCCATGAAAACGTCAATTTGTGTTCTTCCGCCATGCTTGTTTACTTTATCTGGTTACTCTGTGCCTTTATTTGAGCAGTTTTGTTGAACTTGTATTGCCAATGGTCATTGGACTACATGGCTTCTCCTCACTTAAACTAGATGGAAAGTGAGGCCATGTGCTTAATCCCATACAAGTGCATGACTACCTATAGAAGTTGTATTGAACTTTTACTTTCTTTGCCGACACCTAGGTATGTTTGACAACAGTCTTGAAAAGTGTTTTTGGTTTTCGTTTGAAAACGTGTTTTGATGTGATATAAATGTGCTGAGTTTTTTTTGGTGGCGTCCACAATTGAAAAATGTTTTATGTTTTGAATTGTTTGTTAATAGTTTTGAGAAAAGTTATTTTTTTTTATTTTTTTTTACTTATCAAAAAAAAGTTTTGAGAAAAGCATGTTTTTGGTTTTGAAAACAGAAAAGTGTTTTCAAATCTGTTACCAAACAAGGCCTTATGTTCCTTTTGCTCCTATAACTAGTTTTGGGTATTAGTGCTTAGTTTGTTCAATGAATCAAGCTGTGTAGTTCTGATAATGGGATTGTTATGGAATTTTTGGTTGGTGTAGACTTACCTAGAGAACATAATTTTAATTTTAAGGGTTTATATTGGAGATTATCAGAAGACTCAATGTAGAAGTTGATTAACCAACAAACACCAATTTTTTGCAAATGAAAATCATGCCAATTAAACAATGAAATGATGTTATCAGTTGGAGAAGTAGCATGTGTAGGAATAACACACTCAAAGACTATATGGATGGAAAACAAAAGAAGATGCTTGTAGAGCTTTTTTGGGATTGCGTTAGGAAGCTTAAAAAGTATTTTTAGTACCTAAAAAGATGTGCCAAACAAAAAAATGGTATGTTTGGTAAAAAAACTCCAAAAGTACTTCTTTGACTTTTTTACCATAAAAATTGCCTAAACACACTTTTGGGAAAATCTTAAAAATGAAGCTTTTCCTAAAAAGCTCTTTTTGGCTTTAAAAGTTATATTTCCTGACGCAATCCCGAACATGCTTGTAAAGTCTTAACATATTCCGTAAGCACAGTATCAAACAAATGCCCTAATTTTTCCTAAAAAAGACTTGCAAAAAACTAGGTTTGTATAGTGTAGTGCTAGAGCCCAAGTATAAATATCAACACAGGGCCCATAGTATCTCCAAAAGCAAGAGTATGCCTATATATGCTATCTTATTTGATTACATACTTGATATGAAAGGCATATTGCTCATAACATACAAGGACTAGGTGGCTGGTTCCAAGGTGGATGAAGTGCATTGGATCTTGTGTCTAAAACTTTTAGCATTGATCAAAGTACTCATTTTTTGAAAGAAAAAAAAAAAGAAAGAACTTTAAGTAGGTTTAAGATGTGGAGGTAGGCCCCCATTTGACACACAAAATGGCGTCCAATTCACACTCTAGCAATTTGAAGTTTGAACTATGGATTGGTGGGTTCTGCGTGGACTTGTGTGAACAATGGCGAAGGGGAAATGCCCTCAAAGCATGGATAGTTTATTTAGGTCAAAATAATGGTAGCGGTTCTAGATAGATGATTGAATATGCCAAAGGATTTGTTGAAAATGTTAATTTCCTTATCATACTTGGTTACTGCTTGTCATGCAAGATTTTCAACCATCTGTACTCCTACAAAATTAGGGTTCAATAATTCTAAAATGTTGATTGCTGCAGCTGCGTTTTGTTTTAATTGTTGATTGAATATGATATGGGGAGATTGGGAACCCTACTCTCTCCAGGGCCTTTGGCCACATCCTTTAGCCTATTTTCCTTGAATATGATTGTCTTTGTGTTGTTATCGTGCACAACAATGATGAATAATATGAAACCGAAAAGAGAGAGAGAAATCAAGATACAGATTTACGTGGTTCAGCAATGTGCCTACGTCCATAGGAGAGTGCAACTATATTTCACCATTAATGATTCAGGGTTATTACAACATAACATATTTATAGGAAAACCCTAATTGTACGGATGTATTTTGGAAAACCCTAATTATACAATATTCATAGGAGAACCCTAATTTTCTCTGTTCACTCCGCTCCATCTACTAGTATTCCAGTATTACTCTCTATGCCTGAAAGAATATGAGCCACTAGTTCCAACACTTTGGAAGTATCTTTGGTTGCTAATTGCTTTTTTATGCTATTGTATATTGTATCTTGCTGGTTGTTTCTCTCCTTCTATGAGCTGCATTGGAGGGTTCTCCTGCTCTTTTCTAGGTAGGGTACATATCTGAAATGAGGCTCTTCTTTTCTCTAAAATTTTCATGCAAACTATAACAAACATGTTTTTTTTTTTGTTTTTAATTTTTATAAATAATGTATATTCAAACAACGCGCAAAGGGGCGCAACCCGTGTTCACAGAGAGTATACAAGAGACCCCTACTCCGTAGAGAAAGAAGTGCATAAATCTAGAAATTCAGAAAATGTAGAAATAGTTGGAATAGGCCAAGCCACTTTCCATGAAAACAACGTTTGTAGCACCAACTTCTTCAAAGGGATCAATCCTGCTCGCAATCGTCAAAGCTTCGAGCATTCCGTTTTCTCCAAATACACAACATCATGCACAATGGTACTAGTCTCCATATGTGCAACGCAATATGATTGCCCATTTGTCCCCTCCAACTTTCCAAACACTCACTCACCCTGCGAGGCATGACCCATACAACAAACATGCTACATGCGTAAGAGGAGTTGAAACTTTGTAGATCATTCTTTATGCATTGTGAGATTGCCAGTGCCTTGTAGAGTGCTATTTTCAGGCATGTTGGGCTAGCTTGGGTCGTGCCTAAGAGAGTAGTAAACCTTCTTGTTTGTTGGAGAGGGTTTGGAGAAAGTCCTCAAAGCACAACTATGTGGAAGATGGTTCTGTCCTGCCTTTTGTGATGTCTTTCAAGGGAAAAAATGATAGAAATTTTGAAGACAATGAAAGGACACTGGCGGAACTTAATTTTTTTTTTTTTTCAAAGTTCTTTATCATTGGACAGCCGCTTTAGATTTTAATTTGCTTAGTTTTCATGATTTTGTTGACTTGTTCTCTCTTTCTAGCCAAGTGTTTCTTGTGTTCATGTGTACTTGAATTGCGCCTTTGTGCTTTTAATGATATTTCCTTTGCTTATTAAAAAAAAAGCATTTGGTTGCAATGTTGGTCTGAAAATCATGATCTAGTTTTCTGTTGTCATTTTTGTTTTTTTTTTTTTGGTGTAATGCTTCTAGGTTTTCATTTTCTTTTCTTCTTTCTTTGTTTTTTTTTTTGTTTGGCGGGGGTGGGGGGTTGGGTTTGGCCTTTAACGATATCGGTGGTAAGTGGTGTATTGTTGCGTCAGGTTATTGATGTGGTTGGGAAGGAGTTTAGATTTACATGGTCACGAGAATTACATGGTCATGAGAATTTGGTGGCCTATGTGAAAATAGATTTTACCATCAAAGTTGCACTGTAACTCTCTTTGATTTTCTGTTTGTAGCTACCATTTTTATGGTTTTGGCCTTTAACGATATCATCGGTAAATTACTTAAAATCAAAAAATGATATGTTGAATCAGGTTATTGATGTGGGTGGGAAGGAGTTTAGATTTACATGGTCACGAGAATTAGGCGACCTATGTGACATATATGAGGAATGTCAAAGTGGTGAAGATGGAAATGGTTTGCTTATTGAATCTGGGTCTGCCTGGCGAAAGCTGAACGTGCAGCGTGTGTTGGATGAATCAACGAAGAAGCATGTTAAGATGATGTCAGAGGAAGCTGAGCGCAAGCTTAAATCACGCAAGTATGTTGTCTGATTATTATCAAGAATAATTCTTTAATTTTTGGGTTCATTATATGGTGATTATGTGCTTTAATTGTGTTCTTTTCAACTTACAATTAACTTTTGTTTCTGTTTTTGTTAATGTATTTGTCCCTTACGCTATAAACTTCTCTTTAACTATCCAAATGCCTTGGATAGATTTGATGTAGTGGGTGTAGTACCTGTTGTGGATCGACTCCAATTGACATTTGTTATAGATGTTAATGCTAAAAATCACAAGCTTTAATAATGTACAATCTTGAGACACTTTTGAAGCAAAACCGTGTTTGCTCTACTTTTTAATTGGTTGATGATCTCTTCATTTATTTTTCCCAGAGTTGAAAGGAGCTCATCATGTGCCAATAAATTTGTACACATGCTTTTAAATTCCTTCCAATTTGTCTTCAACATCTTTCTTAGATTTTCTAGATGTTCTCGATTTTAGTTCTTGAGATGTTTTTTTTTGGGTTTCTTTTGCTAGGGTGATCCCATTTGTATACGACTGTGTACTTGGATTATGCCTCCTTTTTTGGCGTTCTGAATAGATTTTTTTAATACTTACAAAAAATTTCATTCGATTTATATGTTGATTTTTCATTTTTAACTATGCAACACTTTGGCATCATAGATTGCGCCAATCTTAAGTAATTAAAATGTTACTTGTAAGTTGATTATTTCTTCATATAGTGAAGACCTACCTAAGTTATGTGCACGTCTGTTCAGAGACCTGCATAAATGCTGGCTTAAGTGGTAAAGAGGTGGGGCAGGAATAATGGTTTTTGATAAGTAATTGAAATATTATTAAAAAGCGCAAAAGGTGCAACTTAGGTAAACAAAAAGTATACAAGAGATATACTTAGCTAAAAAGAGAAAAAAAGGTCAAGAAAAGCATGAAAACCATGCAAATTATGATAGTATAAAGCAGTAGTCCAGTGGTAAAGAGTTTTGATGAAGAAAGACCTTAGTTTCATCACCATCCTCTCGCGGTCTTCAAAATTTATTTCTCTTCAAAGACACCACTAAAAGCAATAAAATACTGTATTTCACACTGCTACACTCTGAGGACTATCACTCAACCCTCTCCAACAAGCGGAAATATCTATCACTCGTCTAGGCATAACCCAATTTAGCCCAACATGATTGAAAATGGCACTCCACAAGGCACTAGCAATCTCATAGTGGAGAAGAAGATGATCTGCATACTCCTCACTCTTACACACACAACACCAATCGGCCATAGTGGCATATTGCTTCCTTGGGTTATCCATGGTGAGAATCTTCCTTGGGGCTGCTAACCAAACAAAAAATGCCGCTCTTATGAGGACCTTATTCCGCTAAATACTTATCCAAGGGAAGAGAGTACCATCATGAGGGACAAAGGACATTATAGAATGATCTAATGTTGAACAATCCTTTCTTGGAAGGAGCTCAACAAAGCTTATATTTTCCTCTTGTCTTGATTTAAAGGAGTACAACAAATTGTAAAACGAAGTGAAGCACCTCCTAATCGTGAGCTGATCTAATAAAGCTTACGTTCCGTTGATGGGAGCCACTAGATAACTCTAAATGATCTGCCACTGAAGCATCTATAATGCGAGCAATACTATACAAATCCAGAAAAGCTTCCTTGAGGGCCAAAATCTAGTCTTGGAGCTGTCTCCCACCTTAAATGTGGTATGGCTAGAGAACTCCCCCAACCCCTTATGATATTTTTCCATAACCTTGTCTCATATGATCCATGAACCTCGTTAGGACACCCATCCCATGAGCTGTCATATTTAGAACCCACCACAACTCTCTATAAAGCCTATCTCTCATGCATATAGTGCTATAATCACTTCCCCAAAAGAGCACAAGTAAATAAAAAAGCAAGTTTCGGACCCCCAACCCTCCCTCAAAAATTGGAGAAACAAACTTTGGACCAATTGACGAAGTGAAATTTGAACTCTTCACCTGGCTTATCCCTTTAGAAATCCTGCTATAACTTCTCTATGTAACTGGCAACGCTAGCAAGGAAGGGAAAAAGAGATATGAAATACGTAGGCAAATTGGGTAGGGTGCTCTTGATCAAGGTAATCCTTCCACCCTTAGACAAGTGCATCCTCTTCCAGCCAGCAAAACTTTGCTCAATCTAATCAATAACACCATCCCAAATAGATTTGATCTTAAAAGAAGCTCCTAACAGAGGTGCATTAGGGTTCTGGTTTTTTTAGGGCTGGTGGTGGGTTCTGTGGGCTACAGTGTTTGGGTTCTTTGGGTTCTTGCTTTGGTTTTTTCGCTTGGTGGTGGTTATAGTTGGGATGGGTTTCTTTGGGGTCTGTTTTTTGGGGTTTTTTGGGTTACCTATGTATACTTCTTTTGTGTACTTAGAGGCGCTTTGCGCTTTTTTTGATATATACAATTTACTTATCAAAAAAAAAAAAAAACAGAAGACTAAGATACTTCAAAGGCAAAGAAGAAACTCCATAGCCCTAAATACCGACTAATCCATCAACATTGTTGACATTACCCATAGGAACTAAGTCAAACTCAACCAAATTAATTTTCAAATCGGATACAACTTTAAAGCATAAGAATAAGGCACACAAATAGTAGAAAATGTTTAGCGTACCAATGTTCCTAGACCCCGCAGAAAAGCCTAAAAGAAAGCCCCCATTTACAATAGTAGATAGCATTTTAGTTAAATCCTCCTTGATGATGACAAACAACAAAGGTGGCAAAGGATCTCCTTGTCTCAAACCACATGAACTACTGAAGAATTCGGACAGAGAAAAGCGTATTGAAGAAATAAATTGCACTATCCAAGAACGGCATTTCTCCCCAAAACCATACTTCCTCAACAAATATAACAAGAAGTTCCATTTGACATGATTATAGGCCTTCTTAATATCCAATTTGCAAAGCATTCATGGTTCACTAGATTTGATCATATCATCCAGACATTCATTAGCTGTAAGAACACAATTTAGGTTTGCTACCTCTGACTCTCACAAACACATTCCGATGCTTCAAAATAATCTTCTCCACAACCCTTCTCAACCTATTGGCAAGGACTTTGGTAATAATCTTGTACATTTCACTCACTAGACTAAAATGTCGAAAATCTTTAACATCGATAATCCTAGATTTCTTTTGAATGAGAGCAATGAAAGAGGCATTAAGGCTTTTTTTTTTTTTTTTAATTTTAAAATTTGCTTTTGGCATGAAAATCATGGAACACCCCCATAATATCTTCTTTAATCGCATCTCAGCAAACTTGTAAGAATGCCATAGTAAAACCATCAAAGGTTGGCGCTTTATCACTATTCATACTTTTCATCACCTCAACGACTTCACTCTTATCAAACGGTCTCTTTAACCAAGGGGTCTCCTCCTCATCAATGGAATAAAAAACAAGGTCATCCAGCTTCGGCAGCCAACTAAATTGTTGGGTAAACAATCTATCATGGAATTGCACAATGTGTTCCTTGATCTCAGTTTGATAAGATGAAACAGGACTATTTACCAATAGCGGCTCAATGGAGTTGTTTCTCCTATTTGAGTTAGCCGCTTAATGGAAGAACTTTGTGCCGGAGTTGTTCATGATTGGGAAATGGAAGCAGTTTCGCGATTTTTCGAGTTATTGTATTCCGAACATATTAGGTATGGTGGTGTGGATAAAATTTGTAGGATCCCCTTGAAGAGGAAGAATTTTGAAGTGAAGTCATACTATCAGGTAATGGTTAATCCGGCACCGATTGTTGGTCCTTGGAAGAGTATTTGGAAGAGTAAAGCTCCTCTGAGAGTGGCTTTTTTTGTGTGGATGGTGGTATTGGGGAAAATATTAACATTGGACAATTTACGTAAGAATATTATAGTGACGGAGTGGTGTTGTATGTGTAAGAACAGTGGAGAATCAATTGATCATTTATTATTGCATTGTGAGGTTGCTATTGAGGTATAGAGCATGGTTCTTCAGTTGTTTGGTGTTACGTGGGTGATTTTGGGTAGGATGAAAGAATGTTTGGGAAGTTGAAGGGGATTAAGGGGTAATCGTACAGTTCTGCAAATTTGGAGAATGGTTCTTTTGTGTGTAATGTGGTGTCTATGGAGAGAAAGGAGTGCACGGAGTTTTGAGGACCGTGAACTTGGACTCATCGAGTTGAAGAAAATGGTGCTCCAAACACTTTACTCGTGGAGAGTAATGTGGCATTCGTCGCAAGCTTCAACGCTTGCTGAATTTTTAGATTTATGTGCTTTATTCTCAGCTTAAAAGCTATTGTATACTTGAGCTTAATTGTATACTACCTGTGTACATGGGTTGCGCCCCTTTGCACTTATATATGAATTGATATTACCTATTAAAAAAAAAAAAAAATCTTCTGCTGCCCTGAACACCTCCACAATCAAGAAGAATGGGGAAGTGGCCAAGCAAAGTCTAGGCAACTTTTTCTGAGATAAATCAGGAAACTAGGCTTCCCATTTCGAAGAGACAAGAAACCTATCAATTCTTGACCAAGATGGGGTTTCCTGATTGTTTGACCACATAAAAGTCCCCTCTTACAAGGGGAACATCCATGAGGCCTTGATAAAAAATAAAATCAGAGGGCTTCACTATAGTGGGACAAAAATGAGCTTCACCTATTCTTTAACTAGGAAATTGAGTCCTAGGCTTAGATCTTACCATTCAAAGATAAAAATAAATACAGATTTTGCTAAGTTGAATATTTCAAAGTTGGATATTAGTTCAATCATGCATTCTAAATAATTTTATGTTCTTAAAACTCTTTCACTTTGTGGGAATAGGTTTGCCATTATTTAGTGCGTAGTTTCCTATTCAGTGTCAACATCTCTGGCTACTTTTATTATTTTTATTATTTTTTACTTATAAAAAAAAAACATCTCTGGCTACTAGGTTTTTGACTATAAAATTGCTCTTTTGTGGCATATGATGCGTAAGGAGAAGTTTAAGCTCGATTTTTTGTATGTTTGAACTGGACACTTTTATTCTGACAAGGTCAATTACATTAATTTATTCTGTTGCTCTTCTTTGTTTTATAAGAATACTTTAACCTTAAATTAGATAAATTGTTTGTTAGTTGGCAGCTTTCACATTTAATATAGTGGATTCCCTGGGAACAGCATCTGGATTGTCTGTTATTTGGTGGTTACAATCTACAATTATGTTGTGATAGTACTTGGTGATGTTGCTCTTTATATAGCTATACTTTGGCTGATGATCTATTTCAGTGTCTGTGGTGTACCCATTTTATCATGAAACAAACTGATGAGAAATTCCCCTTGGTTCAGATGCTTCGGAAGATTCTTTCTAGTGAAAGCTTGGACTTTTTCTCCCTCATTTTACTCTTATGCTTAAAAATCTGGCTTCAGCCTTCTGTAGCTAGTTAGCCACTTTAGTTGCAAAAACTTGGCGGTAATTGAATTCTATTACATCTATGAATGAATTCTAGATTTCATTATCAATGACTTTTGTTGGAAGGTTAAATTATAGTTCTACCATTGTCAATGACATCTTAAGCTAATTAGTTTATATTTTCCACTCACGTTGTTTAACACTTGCTTTTCCCTTTAACAACAGAGCCATTGTCTTAGACCATGGGAACCCGTTGATGAAGAGTCAATTGAAGCAATTAGCTGCTGTTGAGGGTAAGTTGATTATTCAGATTTTCATTTATACGTAACAACAGAGGATTACTTTAGACCACATTATATAGTCATCTCTCTCTCTCTCTCTCTCGGGTTCTTGAGTCCTTGACAACATATTTCTTACTCTTTTCTTTTTAGTGTCCATATATTGACTCTAGCGTCCTCTTCGCCTGAAGTAATAAAGTCAACTATTAAATAGTGTAATGTTGTAAGCAGTAACAATAGGTTAATTATATGTTTAACTGATTTATTTGCTGCTGATTTAATATTCTGCCAAAACTCCAAAAGCTGAACTATCTGAAGTATCTAATATTCCTGTGTTTCCAGCTAATCCATGGAGGAATCGCAAACCAAAGAAAGAGCCTCCATTTAAAAAGCAGAAAGTTGTACCACCTCAAGGTGATTGAAGCCTTCTAGAGACTTGAATTTTCATATTATATCAGAGTTCATGTAATGTATTTAGCTGTTTTACATGCAGAAGTTTAAGTGATTATAAGATTTCAATGTTCTACTTAATATTTGATTTCTTCTCTTTTGGTATCTTATTACTTTTTCCCCTCTTTTGAACTACACTGTCTTGCACCATTTGCAGTGAGCGGGCCCCCTAAATCTTTCTCTAAATCTGGAGTATCCTCAACTACTACAAAGGGCAGACACTCATCTTCACCTCTTCCATCTCCACCAGAGCAATCTGTTCGTCCAGCATCTCCATTGGGGAGTGTAAATATACCTAAGAGTCATGCTACTGTAGAAGATCTAATGCCCACTCAGGTGAAGAGTAAAGAGAATGCTGCTACTAGCTCTGAGAAAGAAATCCCAACCAGGACTACTGGTGCAGTACGGGAAACACTGGGACGCAAAAGAAATGTTGGAGCTATTGGAGATACAATTCCCAACTCTGGGAAGAAGATTGAGCCCATTATAAAAAAAGTAAGTGGTGACACATCCTTGATGCTTTTATTTTAAGAACATTTAGTGATCTTATGTCTTCTCATTCAATCTTGAGCATCAGAGTTCAACTTTTCATGCTCAAGGAAGACATTTCTTGAAGCCTGGAGTGGAGCTGGAAAGCCTCAAGAAACCTTTTCCAGAAAGCGGAAGGTACCTATTGTTATACCTCTTTTTTCCCCACAACTATACTGGGTTTTTCTGGTCATTTTAGTGGCAGAGTTGTTTCCCTTTTTACTCTATGTTTCCTTTTCATTTGAACTTGTGTTTATTGTGAGCATTATCTTCATTACCCAGTTGTTCTCAAGTCTTAACCGTCCATTGAAAAAGAAATGATATTATTGAACTGAAGGAATAGGAACATTGGCGAGGGAGTTCTATGTCACCACTCCCGGGGGAGGAAGACTACCGATGCCTAGGACAGTTGCATTGCTCAGCACGATAGGGCTCCCCATACTGATTAGAATGAGCCACCGGACCCTCCACCGTGACCGGGTTCAGAGTAGAAGGCTCAGTTAACCTTTTTACTCCGTGTCTAAGGTGGTGTTCCGGAATCCGTTATGAAGTCACTTTATCAATTCCCTCTCTCAGACATCGCCAAATAGAAGTTATCGGTGGATAGTTCCAAGATTGGGCTCTTTGGCGATGGTGATCCCGGTGTTGTTGCGTTTTGTGGGGAAGTGGCTTGTATAGTCAGTAAGGTAGTTTCAAGATAATATTGGTAAGCAGCTCAATAAGAACAAGAAGTTGTTGGCCGAGGTTGTGGCGGACACTCCGGTGGTGGGGGTGGAGGGCTATTCCGAGGCGGTGCTCGGCACTAGTAGGGTCAAAGGTAGGGGGTTTAGGCTTGCTTTGTGAGCTTAGGGTTGTTTTGGGTTTTGGGCATCAGGATCTCTTAGGCTTCTTTTGGGTTTTAGGGTCCTTATATGGGGTTTTTTTTGTGGGTTAACGCGGGTTTTCCTATGTATACTTACTGTGTACTTAGAGGCGCATTGTGCTTTTTTTGATATATACAATATTACTTATAAAAAAGAAGGTAGTTTCAGGGCCAGTTGATGCTGGTTGTCAGTCAGGACCACTTGGGTTTGGAGCAAACCTGAAGTTTGTTGAGTAAGCTTTAGTTTTGAACGAGGGGAAACTTAGCTCTTTTCTGGGTTACACTCTCCAAATCACCTATAACTTTAGCTTTCCTCACTCTCTCCTCATCACATAAAGCCCTCTCTTCTTCAACAAGATCAAGACCTCGCAACTCTTCCAGAAGAATCTTTTTCCGCCTCTCTACATTGCCAAACACCTCCTCATTCTATCTTCGAGGAGGTGAGTTGGAGGCAGAAATCTAGGGCCTTGTGGTTAAGGGAGGGGGACAAGTGCACAAAGTTTTTTCATAGATGGCCAACCCTAACAGAAAAAATAACACCATTGATTTTTTGTTAGTTGATGGTATAGTTTCTTCCAATTAGGGTGAGATCAGCTAGCACATTGTGCAATTTTATAATAATCTTTATTTCGAGCAGTTCAGTTGATGGCCGCAGTTGGACAACCTTTCTTTTGACTCTATTGGTGAGGTTGAGGCCAATTGGTTGAAGAGAGCGTTTTAGAGTTGTGAAAGCTATGAACATTTGATAAGGCCAAAGGTCCTAATGGTTTCCCTATGCTTTCTTCCAAGCTCGTTGGGATGTTTTAAAAGAATACATTATGTATGTCTTTCGTGGGGCTAAATGCTAGAAGCAAGTTTGAAAGAAGCCTAAATGCTACGTTCATTGCTCTCATCCCAAAGATTTCAGGGGCTATTGATATGAAGGATTTTCACCCGATTAGTCTAGTGAGTGGTATTTACAATCATTGAAAAAGTTTTAGCTAACAAGTTGATGGTTTTGGAGAAGATTATCTCCTATTGTTAGAATGCTTTCATTCGGGGAAGGCAGATTCTTGATTATGTTCTCATTGCTAATGAATGCTTTGATAATAGAATCAAATCTAGGAAGTCGGGTTACGATCATGTTAGTAGAGATTTTCGTCTGTACTTGCTGAGAAGGAGCGGTTTTGGGGGGAATGGTGCATATGGATAACTCATTGTATCTCCTTTGTGTGATTCTCTGTTTTGGTGAATGGCGCCCAACTAGTTTTTTTAGTAATTCTCATGGCTTTAGACAGGGTTACCTTTTGTCTATTACTGTTTGTCATTATTATGGAGGCATTGGGTAAAATGATCTCTGTTGTAATGAGTAGGGGTTTGTTGTCTGGCTTTTCTGTGGAGATTGAGAATGATGGTGGGATTGATATCTCTCACTTTTTGTTTGTGGATGATACCTTAGTTTTCTGTGGGGTTGTCCCAGATCATCTCTGCTTTCTATTTTGTTTGTTCTTATGTTTTGAAGTTTTGAAGATTATTTGGCTAAATCAAAATTAGTTCGTGTTGGTATTGTCAACAATGTAGAAGGTTTGGCCAGGATTTTGGGTTGTAGGGTCTCATCTTTGCTTATGAAATACCTAAGTCTTCCGTAAAGCCAAATCTATATGGAATGGCATTATTGAGAAGATTGAACGTCATTTAGCTGGTTGGAAGTGGTTGTACTTGTCCAAAGGGGGTAGGATTACCTTGATCAAGAGCACTTTTTCTAACTTGCATACTTACTTTATATCTCTTTTTCCTATCCTGGCTAGCATTGCCAATTGAATTGAGAAGTTACAACGGGATTTCTTGTGGGGAGGTATGGGTGATGAGGTTAAATTTCATTTGCTAAGCTGGTCCTAGATGTGTATTTCAATATCTGAGGGGGGTTTGGGGATTTGAAAGTTGCTCTTGTTCAACCGAGCTCTTATGGGTAAGCGGTTATGGCATTATGCTTTTGAGAGAGAGGCCTTGTGGAGAGTGGTAGGGGACCATAAATATGGGATTCAATGGGGTGGGAGGTGTTCTAATGGAGTCAAGAAGTCTTGTGGGGTGGGTCTTTTTTTTTTGATAAGTGCATTCCTTCTCGATGCCGAAACCCGAATATTGAAAAAAAAAAAATTTCCAAAAAAAACTTTCTTTTGGAAATTCATTAGGAGAGTTTGGAAGGGGTTTTCAAGATTTACTAGATTTGAGGTGAGTGACAGCTCCAAGATTAGTTTTTGGAATGATGTGCGGTGTGGGGAGCTTTCCCTTAAGGAAAGTTTTTCAAAGGTGTTTAGCATTGCTTGCTTAAGGGATGCTTCCATGGCAGATCTTCTTTAGGTTGTTAATAGCTCTTCTCAGTGGAATGTTAATATTGTAAAAGTGGCGTATGATTGGGAGTTGGAACTCTTTATTTTGTTCTTTGATCAATTGTATTTCATATGTTTTATACAAGACAACATAGACAAGGTTTGTTAGAAGCCCTCCAAGAAGGGGTTGTTTGATGTAAGATCGTTCTATATTGTCTTAATTCCCCATGATAGCTCCCATTTCCTTTGGAGGTATATTTGATGGAGTTTTGGCAGAGTGAGGCCCTTTGAGAGTGACTTTCTTTGCTTGGTCTACCACTCTAGATAAGATTCTTACGTTGGATAACTTGAGGAAGCGGCATATCATTGTGGTAGATTGGTGTTGCTTGTGTAAGGAGAGTGGGGAATCCATTGACCATATGTTTCTCCATTACGAAATAGCTAGTGCCTTAAGGAACTTTATCTTCGGCTTGTTCAGTTTAGCTTGAACCATGTCTTGTCAAGTGAGAGATCTCTTTGCTTGTTGGAGAGGGCTGTTTGGTAATCCTCAAAGCGAAGCTGTTTGGAGGATGATTTGGGTTTGCATGATTTGGTGTATTTGGAGAGAAAGAAATGTCCGAAGCTGCGAAGATAGTGAGAGGACAATGGCAGAGTTAAAGGCCTTTTTCCTTAATATCATTTTCCTTTGGATGGCTGCTTATGATTTTATCATATTTCTAATTTTCATGACTTTTTTTGCTCTTTTTTCTTTTTCTAACTAGGTGTTCTTCTTGTATTCTTGTAAGACCCTAGTACCCATGTTGGGAAGATGAAGAATAACCCACATAGAATGGATGGCTTATAAAGATAGTCATGAGTGCCAAGTCCTACATTGCCTAGTTACTATGTAAAATTCGGCTTTATAAGAAATTCTAGGGAAACTACAAATTGATTAGTCTTTTTGGAGTAATAGCGCAAATGTGGTTAGTGTTTTTCCCTAGATTATTACAATACTTCCTGCGTAAGTGGATACGCCCTTTGGTTTTAATGAGTTTCAATTACTTATTAAAAATAAGTGAGGGAAGAAATCTATAGCTACTATGGAGTGGATGTCATGGGTTCTATTTTAATGTTTTGAAAGAAGATTTTGATTATTGTTGAAAAGTGGATGCAAAGTACGTGCCTTTTCATTAATGTTGTAAGTGATCCTCGAGAATGTGTCAAGAATGCATGCCTTTTCATTGATTTTTGGTATTTCTGCCTTCTATAGGAGCCAGGACCATGGTTTTTTTTAACTCTACCTTTATGGAATCCATGTTTGTGAAAGGTTATCAAAATAATGATTGATATCTTAGAGGAAGTTTGATGTGAGCTCAAATAGTAGTTAGAGAATGTTCCCCCCCCTTTTTTTTTTCTTTTAAGTATTTTAAGTAAATGGCTTTCTATGTGTTCCTGTATGTGGTTTTAATGTGTGCTTTAATTGTTCCAGTTCTCCTGAAGACAACCATCAACAGAGACCTGCAACTGAAGACAAACTTGGTCAGACTCCTGCTGCAGAACCAAGATTTGAAAAGAAAGTCCCTGCTGATGAGCTGGAAGAACCAGCACACTTAAACTCTAGAGTAGAAGCAAATGCATTGGAAAAAATTGACATCCAACAACATTCACCTTATCTGTTTGGTGAAAAAAAGGGCTCTGAAAATGGTGAAGGGCGGGCAGGTAGCTCTAGTGATAGTGGAAGTGACAGCGACAGTGAAAGTGACAGCAGTGAAAGTGCAAGTGAAAGTGGAAGCCGTAGTAGAAGCAGAAGCAGAAGTAGAAGCCAAGTGGGTAGTGGGAGTGGGAGTAGCAGTGACAGTGAAAGTGATGCATCTTCCAACAGCAAGCAGGGTTCTGATGAGGATGTGGATATAATAAGTGATGATGACAAAGAACCCCAGGATAAATTGCAACCCTCTGAACTAGGGTTCTCTTCCTCACCCATCCTGAGGACGACTCCTGATGGCAAGCCTGTGCACAGTGGGAATTCTGAGAAGCAAGATGGTCAAGGATCTGATGCAGTTGAGATTGAAAAAGACTCTCCTGATGATGAACACGGAACTGAAATGGCTGTAGTTACAAGCTTGGTTCGTGACAAAGAGGGTGGAAAACATGCCGAAGAAACTAAACCCTTTTCACCTGGTCATGATGATCTGCAAGAGTGCCAACATTATGCAGGAAGTTTATTTGATGAAGGGGAAAATACAGTTAAGGACAGCGTCAGACATGAGCAGTCTGACAGCTCTGAGAGGATATCTAAAGTGAAACTCAAAAGGGGTTCTGATGTGAAGCACTTAAATGAGAAATTTGAACGTACAAAAAAGTCCAGAGCAGAAGCTCAACCCCCTGTTTCTGGGGGTTGGAATAGTCAATTCTCAGAGAGCTCTCAAAATTTATCCCCTGATAGGCTTGGTGGAAACACTTTTATGGGTCCTACCATTCTAGCGACAAATAGAACTGATAGGGATGGGAATGCTGATATTGGCCTACAGAAGGGATACAACCAGGCATTTCCTGGAAAATCTAGTTCAGATATCCAGCAATCTGGTAGAAGGTCCTTTGATCAAAGCACAAGGGCAAAGGCTCCTGATACAGCAGAGAGACCTGACAAATGTGAGAGCTTGGGACGTAGTCGTAAATACTCTGAAAAGAGCTCCCATGTGCATGAGGGTTTCTCCATGCAAAAAGAAAATTTTCATAGAGATGCTCCAAATGAAGATGATTATGCAAGTGCGAAAAAGGTTTCAAAAAAATCCAAGGGAGGTGGTGCTGGTGGCAAACAATCAGTGCCATTTGACTCACATTACCGGAAACATGGTGAAGTGCTTGGAAAGTGCAAGGAAGGTGGGCAGTTTTCGAGTTCACTCATGGATTATTCGCCGAAGGATAACATCAGAACTGGAGTGGATGTATCCCCTGTGGTCAATGGCAAAGGCAGTATGCTTCAAAGAGAGCTTTCAGACTTGGAGTTGGGCGAACTTCGTGAACCCTTGCCTGAGGAAACATCAGTTAAAAAGAAATTTGAACGTAAAAGTTCATTTAAACAATCTGAAAATATACCGTGCTCTTCAGATAACTGGAATTCAGATTTAATTAAAGGAAAACCTGTTGGGAAGACAACTTTAGAATCTGGAAAGCCATCCCCACCCAATCTAAGTGCGGGGCTCCATAGCAATCTAGAAGGCTCAAATAAAAAGAGGAATGCAGAAGATCGGGCTGTGCAATCTCAGCCACAACACCTGTCAAAAGTTGATCATGCTGAAGTTGGGTCCCAGCTTAACAAATTGGCAGATGGGAGTAATAAATCTAGACAGAATGAAAAAGGAATTGGTCTGGAAATTTATAGTGAAAGCAATAAGAAAGCACCCGTAACTGCTCCTCAACAGCATGATGCTAAACGAGGAACAGTTTCTCAATCCATAATAGAAACTAAAAAACAAATATCTAATGCAATAGTTGAGTTGACTGATGGGAGAAAGGATTCAAATTGGGCTGAAGGCAATAATAGCGATCGCAAGAGGAGGGATTCTTCTTCAGATGAAAATAGTTGTTCTTATTCTAAGTATGAAAAGGATGAGCCGGAGCTGAAGGGATCAATAAGGGATTTTTCTCAGTAAGTAGACATTTATATTAGAACTTTGTCTTGGTAAATGCCACCTAACTTGCCACTCCTTTCAAGGATTATTTCTTGTAATTTTCTTACCTGATTTTCTGGAAATTAATTCAAATTATACCCTTTTTTTTTTTTTAATATGTTAGGTATAAAGAATATGTGCAGGAGTATCACGATAAGTATGATAGTTATTGTTCCTTGGACAAGATTCTGGAGACTTACAGGTAATGCGAGAGCTCCTTTTTCTCATGTCTAAAGGTTTTGTTGCTTTCAATTTATTGTTACTTGTTTGACAGATTACTTGTATGGGCTTGTTGTTCTGAAATTGTGTCACTTAAAATAATGTAATATTAAAGAATATAGATGCCATGGTTAATCTGTGAAATTTTTTAAAGAGATACTGTGAAAGTGTTATAAAGAGAAAAATATGCTTTATGTACCCGTTGTGGAATCAGGGTGTTACAGTAATACCTGTTATATGTAGGAATGAGTTCCATAACCTCGGAAAGGACCTGGATTCTGCTAAAGGCAGGGATATGGAGAAATACTTTGACATCTTGGGGCAGTTGAAGGAATCCTATCATCAGTGCGGAATGGTATGCTTTATTCTTGTTTCTGTATGGTGTATTTTACATTTATACTATGTATATAATGCTTGAAAGATTTACCAAATCCATTAAGAAGATGATCACACTGCCCTCTTGGTCAGTTACAGTTTTTCAACCCTACTGTACTTATCTTTTTCAGTCTGCCCTTTCTACTTTGGCTTCATTATGGAAAACTCAACCATTGCTTGTAGTATATCACCTAAATTTTAGGGGCCTACGTCTGGTGCACTCCACTTAAGTGAGACCAGCACTGGGTAATGACCATTACACAGTCACTGTGGACTCCTGAATTCCAAGGGCATCCAACTCATAATTATGTATTAACCATTTAGACTTTTGGGCATCCAGTGTATGATTCTAGTACAATCCTTCAGTGGATCCAAGTTTCTTAAACTCTATTGATTCATCTGTGCCTTAGTATTCAAAACTGCAGAAATAAGGCATCTGTCTTGGACTTGCATGAGAAAATTAGTGCTTTTTTTTTTTTTTTCTTTCTGAATACTTCTTGAAGAATATGATATTGCTCAGTTGAAACTTGCATGTGAATTACACAAGGTTTGGTTGGATCTTACCTCTTTTATGGTATATGATGATTATTCTTGAACCCTAGATGGTTGTGATGTCTAAAAGTTATGTCATTCAATATGCATATGCCCTTCAGACGCATGTGTTCTTGAATAAAGAACACGTTGCTTTGTTTGTAATGTCATCCCTACTATTCTGTTGCTCATTCTCAACACTCTAATTGCTTCTGTCTATTTATATCTTTTCATTCTAAATTTCGTCAGTTTCAATCACTTCAAATAAGCTGTAGTTTACTTATTACTTATCAAAAAAAAGAAAAGAAAAAAAGCTGTAGTTTACGGGCAAATACTTATATGAGGCTTTTTAATTAACTCCAAGGGTAGTTCTATTGACTATGGACCACACCTCAAAAGTCATTAGGTCAAATCTCTCCTTCCACCCTCCCCGGTCAATTACTTAAAAAAAAAAAAATAGTATTCAAATTAGCAAACAAGAATGTTTTTTTTTTTTTTTGGATAAGTAATTAGCAAACAAGAATGTTAGTGATGTGAACTAAAATATTGGGAATCATAGATGAGAATATTTATAGATTCCATTTTGCAACATGGCCACACAATCTAAACAAACCAGGCAAGACCATGCCAAACTGTGTCCAACCTGATTTCAAAAGATTTTGCATAGGTTATGCTCAGGTTGAGCTGCTCAGTTGGAAGGTATGGCTTTGATTGAGATCCAGGCTAAGGATGTTATTTCTTGAGTTAGGCTTGATTTGACCTCTAATCCAACCCTATCTGTTCAAGTGCAACTCTAAGGTCCTATCCTACTTTAACGAGTGTAGTGAGATGGCTAGTGATAAAAGTAGCAACAAAAAGATCATAATTTAGCACATATGTGTAGTAGGAATTTATTTCCCTGAAATAAACTAGAAAAAATTCGACTAGATGATTTGATGAGCCCTAATATGGTATTGTCAGTGATGGGGTGGAGCAGTTCACTAAATCCTTATTACCATAAAATTACTATTTTCATTGGGTACTTTGATTTTTCTAAATTTTAGACAAGCACAAAGAACGTCAGTTATAATGCTGTTAAGTTTTCTAGGGCTCAATATTTCGAGCGACATATTTGGGGATTTAGTTAACATATCTGCCAGTTCATAATGCTTGACATTAGACTGAATATATACGCTTTCTTTGTATTTATCAAATATTTTCTTTTTGCTTGGCCTTGCAGAGACATAAAAGGCTGAAAAAAATATTTGTTGTGCTTCATGAAGAATTAAAGGTGATTTTTCCATCGTCTTTCTTTGTAAAGTATTTTTCTTGTATTTTCTAGACAACTTTAAAAATTACCTTTTTGTATGTCTATTCGTTCATATTGCAGAACCTCAAGCAAAGGATTAAAGACTTTGCACTCTCATATGCAAGAGATTGAAGATAAATTTTATGCACTCTTGCATACAAGAAGGTGAAGTATCATACTCTAGGACTTTGCAGTTATCTGGGGAATGATCAAGGAAGATCACCAGGATGCAAGTTCTGCTTCAGAGATGGAGGAAGAACTCTTTTCATGACCTTGAAGATGAAGGAAGCACATCAGAATGCAAAAATTGCTACAAAAAGGACTCCGGTTAGACGGGATGTCCACAACTTTTTGGTTCACACCCCATAATTCATGTGTTGTACATCTTGTGCCCTTTGTATATATTCCTCTTGTCCCATATTAAGAAGATGAGTAGCTCATATAGAGTGAGTCATTTATAAAGACGTTCATAAATGTTAAGTCTCACATTGCCTACTGATTAGGTGAAATTGTGTTTTATAAGTGATTCTAGGAAAGTTCTAAATTTATTAGTTCTTTTAGGGTAGCAGCGCAAATGTAGTTATCACTTTTTCTAGGTCGTTACACCCCTTGTACTCAGGTCTGGCTTTTTGTTTTTGTTTAGCCTGACCTTGTCTAGCCAGTTGGACTTAAGTTAAGTCCAACTAATTTTGCAGGTAATTGTTTATTTTGCTTGTCACCGGGAAATTCTTCAATTTTTTCAAGGGAAGGAAAAAAGAAAAAGGAGGACAAGGAGATACGAAAAACACATCTTAGTTGTTTGGCCGCTACGTGAAATCCATTTCTCACTTCTTGTATATATAATAGGATTAGATTAATGTAATTTCATCAACTTATGGGCCTATCAATTTCTGAGAAAGTGAGGGAAACTAAATGACACTTGCAAGGCTGTATCTTATGATTTCTTTTTCCTGTGTGAGTGTACAACTGAGCCTAATTTCTGCATTTCTGAGCAGGCTTTTGTGTTAGGCTCAACCTTAAATAGAAGGTCAAGTTAGATCGTTTTTGGGCCCCTAATTTCTTGTGTAAAATTCTATCCGTGTTGCAAGTATAGTTGTTGCCCATCAAAAAAAAGGTGGGGGAGGGGATTTGAAATGATCCATGCCTATTTTTTGTTATTTGGAAGAAACAAATTATAAATTTTCAAGTAAATTATTTAGGGAAATATATTTTACCGTCCTGAACTATCTACTCATTTGCACTTTTAACCCTAATGTTTAAAAAGTGATACTTTATCCGCCTCCTCTAAACTTCTAAATTGTTGCAATTCGACCATTTTGTCTTTCTTTCTTTTTTTCCCAAAATGTTCCCATCCCAAGTCAAAAAATAAAATAAAATTAAGGGGTGGCCGCCTCAAGCCCCAACTGGGTTGGCTGGTCACATCTTAATTGTTAATTTTTTAATTTTTATTAAACAAAAGTAGAAAAAGGCAAAAATAATAAATGGGTCATAATGGTCTATGTGTTGCTCCATAAATTCATTGGAAACATGGGTTGGTTTGAAAGTGATATTGATAATTTTAAATGGTCCATACCTGTTTCTGTTATTTTGAAATATGTATATATATAATTTTTTCAAGTAAATTCCTTTTAAAAAGAAGAAAAATAAAAATAATTAATAAAATTTTTTTCCAAACTTTATTGGAAGAATTTTCTTCAACTCAATCTTTTACAATTGGCGTGTCCAAAGTGTGTGATTTTCACATGTATTTTTAATAAAGCATATAATTCTCACATACATTTTTAACTTCTTTAGCTAAAACTGATGGGTCTCTATCTGTAAGCCTCTATGAAATCCATTTCTCACTATAATTGGAATAACATACTTAAAGTTATAGAACTTAGGTAGATGTAGGTCTTTTTAATCCAAATGTAATGGCTTTATTTTTTATTTTTTAATTGTTAATTTAATATTTTTAATGTTGGATAAATTATATATTAAATATAGTTTTTCCAACTAAATCAACATTTTTTTTTTTGTTTTACGCTCGTAATTCTTTCTTGGTCGGGCTTGTTGTAATTGTGGCCTCTTTAAAGAATTGATAACTGCATTAAAGGTGTACTATATAATTTAGATACGTGTCATTTTAATAGACGAAATTGAAAAAAAAAATTATTTGACTAAATTAAAAAGAAAATTTGGTAAAATAATAAATAAATAAATAAATGGGTCATAACGGTCTATGCGCTTCTCCACCGTATGATAGAAAGTGTGACACGCGCCCCAGAAAAGGCCAAGAAAAGTTTGTCAATCAGAAAATGCCACTTTTGCCCACCTAGTCCGCGTCTTACCCAAAAATTTTGCACCAAAAAAATAAAAATAAAAATAAAATTACGGTTATGTAGTCCAAGGAAACTTCACATAAAAAGCTTCTCTCTTTTTATCATCTACTGCTACAGTGTCTCTGTAACCAGTGAATATAGGAGGAGCAAGAATCTGAATCCGGAGGAGCACGATCTCACTCTTTAGTTTTCCTCGTGTAAGGCATTTAAAATTGTAAAAGAACGAGTCTTGCAGAAGAAACTGAAAAAGTGCTCAGGGACCACTCTCAGACTGCAACTTGGGAGTGTCAAAGTTCATATATTTCTGTTGTATAATTAAGGTACTTGATGATATTTCTTTGTTTGAACTTCTGGGTATTCCTTAATATAGGAAAATAAGTTCGGGGTATTATGAAAAATTAACAATTACCGCTGTTTTTGCTTCTGGGGTTCTTAAATTTTTCCCAAGAATTCGTGGGTTTTGAATACTTCTTTTTCGATTTTTATTTTTGAATTTTTGTGGGTTTTGGGGCACAATTGACTGGCTGATTGGAATTTGAGTTTTGGAGTGTTTTTTGAGGACACTAGTTTGGATACTGAGAAATTGAGCAGTAGAAATGAAATTGTAATTGGGTTTTCTGTTTTTTGTTGCTTTGGTTTACAACAATTTGCCTAAAACATATCGAATTGTTCTGCTAGGCTCACTTGTGGGTGTTTTTCTTGCCAAATAATTACAGATGTAGATTTGTGAAATTCTTTTCTTAGCTTGTTTTTGAAATCAAAAGGTTTGTATGGTAGTCTGAATTCTAAATGGTGTGGAAACTGAGTATTGGTGTTAGAGATAACTCGGAAGTTTCAAGGTTTGTGCAGTTCTATGGCACAATGTACGTTGAATTCACATACAGTGGCCAGTTGACTCTGTATTTCGTGTTTCACTTAATTAACGTGATTTGATTACTGATGAGTTGAATGGGCAGTGTTGTTTGTTGCATTTAATTTATGAATAATCTTTTGTGTGTACTTTGTGCTTCTATTGGTTTTGTGTACTTTGTGCTCTATTGGTTTTGGAAAAATGTAAAATTCAATCCAACTAAAGACTATTGATGTTATTAGGCTCACTTCAGTATCAATCCAGTTAATGAAATATTTTAGACTCAAACCTTCAATTTTCTTTTTTCTTTTCTATTTAATTAGTATATTAATCAGTTGCTTGGGAAAGTTTTGGCCAGGCGAGTGATGTGGTGTCTTTCTGTTAACAGACTGGGTGAATTTAAGGTGGTGGTAAAATTGTCATGCTGAATGTTGCTACCGGTAAGTGGGGTAGGGATGAATTCCACTATGGATGATATGAACCTGATTCAGCAGGCACAGAGACATCACTTGGTCAGGGAGCTAGGAGAAGAGTTAGATTTAGAAATTGGCCCGGGGGATGATGCTTCATTTGCTAACACCCCACTGATTGGTGGCCCACCGCGAGAACCTTCTTCAGAAGAGCATGATGAGACCAAGCAGATGGTAATGGTCTCTCAGCTCCCCAGTGATGATCAAGATATGTCAAAGATGCAAGCATCAAAAAGAAAGAAGAAGGTTGTGAAAAGATGGAGAGAGGAATGGGCTGATACCTACAAATGGGCTTATGTTGATGTGAAGGAAGGGACAGCGAGAATTTTTTGTTCTGTATGTAGAGAGTATGGTAGGAAGCATAGGAGAAATCCATATGGGAATGAAGGTAGTCGAAATATGCAGATGAGCGCGCTGGAAGAACACAACAATAGCTTGCTTCACAAAGAGGCTCTCCGTCTCCAAATGGCCTCTAAGGATAAGATTATTGTTGACAAACCAATCTATGTTAAAGGTTAGTCATCTAGTTTTGCTAATTTTTACTGGGCTTGCATTGAAACCTTTTAAGTGTTCGCCATAGGCTGTAGATTTTGTTGTTTTCGTTATGGAAATTATTACTCTGCTTTTGCTTTTGATTTTTGTTTTATTTTTGGGAGGGGGTTCAGCCTTTCTTATATTGATGGATTTTTGCTAATTTAATTGGAATATAATGAACTTTGTCTTCTTCTGTTCACTAGAGGACGAAGTTATAAAGACATTAGATGTAAGATTGACATGAATTTATTCCTTTATCATTCTGCTGGGAATTTATTGCTTGCCTTGAGTTTCAAGTCTTCTAACTTCCGTTTAATAAGGATACACGGCAATTGAGCTTTAAACTATTTAGATCTCAGTATGAATGATTTTTTTGATAAGTAAATGAACTTCAATAAAAAGTGAAAGGGCACACCCAAGTACACAAGAGAAACACTTATGCTAGGGTGATCTGAGAATGGTCACTGTTGTGAGAGGAGTTAACTACAATACATTTCTCTCTCTCTCTCTCCAAATAACAATAGTCATAGACCTTTGTAATTTTTGGATCTCAGGGAACCAAAAGCCTTGATTAATTAGACCACTGTTAATACTTTTAGAATGCAGGAAATTTTCGAGTGAGAGAGGACTTGAGAATTATTGCTGCTGTCTGACAATCCTACTGCAATACATTTGTTTCCTCTCTCTCTCTCTCTCTCTTACGACACACACACGTGGGGGCGCCTGCGCTTACAGACGTCGATTAGATTATTGTCTTCAGGAAGATAAAATATTCAGAATGATTGTAATTGCTAAAGACTGAGTTTATACGTCTTAGTCCTACATACCTACATCTCATTCCACTGCACGCATAAGTGATTTTGATTTCTGTTGGTCATTGTAATGTGAAATAAGAGCACCTCTAAGTTGTTATCCAGTGATTGGGTTTAGGAAATTTAAACGAATGTATGGGAGCTTTCTAATTGATCCCCGCTGCTTCTCTGCAATCGAAACTCAAGACACAAGATTTTATTTGAAATTTTTGCAAAAATGGATGTCTGCAAACGTACTTTGTATCCCCCACATAATTGCATCACATAATCTTTTCTCTTTTTGATAACTTCTCCCTTTGGGCTATTTTGGCAATTCTCCTAAATGAAGCCCTTATGTCAAAAACTGCTGGATCAATCGTTGAAGCTGCACTGAAAAGGGATCCTCATGAGATTGAATTCATACAATCAGTGCAAGAAGTGGTTCATGCTTTAGAAAGAGTGATTGCCAAGAATTCTCAGTGAGTTGCTTTAAAATGAAGTGTATTTACTTTTGTCCTTCACCATCCAAAGCAGGAGTAGTCTACTGTCAAGTTTATGACAAATCTTATGAAGTGGCTTTGATATGTTTCAGTTATGTCAACATTATGGAGCGGTTGTTAGAACCTGAGCGTATTATTATTTTCCGAGTGCCATGGGTCGATGATAGAGGTGAGACACATGTCAATCGAGGCTTTCGGGTTCAATTTAACCAAGCATTGGGTCCATGTAGGGGTGGCATCCGTTTTCATCAATCAATGACCTTAAGTATTGCCAAATTCCTTGGTTTTGAGCAGGTATTGGTGTATTTCTGGTGTTCATGTTATTTGACATCTCTCCTATAATTCACCATGCAAAGTTCTTGTCAAAACTTTATCAAGTTTCTCCATCATTCCCTTTTAAGTTGATTTGCATATTTGAAGGAATGTATTTAAAAACTCTATAATTACTGCTACTAGCCAAGTCTCACACTATTGTTAGGTTTAATCTTACCAAGCAAAAATAATTATAGTAATAGTATAAGTCAAATAAATGGTACATCCTATCTTGAACAAGGATGAGGCTTTATTACTGGAAGTAACATATGTTTTGTGACTGCTCTATAATGTCTTAGTTTCGCCTTATCCACAGACTTTAAAGAATGCATTGTCTCCATACAAACTAGGAGGTGCAGCAGGTGGAAGCGATTTTGATCCAAAAGGGAAAAGTGATAATGAGGTAAAAGCTTCATTCTGTTAACTGATGGTCTGCTACTATAAATTTTTTTTTTTTTGAACCTTTCCTGGGATCTCTAAAAACTTCTCTTGCAAGCTGGGCAGATTATGCGCTTTTGCCAAAGTTTCATGAATGAGATATATCGCTATTTGGGTCCTGACAAGGTAACTAGAAGAAAATTCCATTGCTCTTTCTGCTTTGGTCTTTGTATGAATTGTCAATGCCTCAATCTACATATCTGATTTATTGCTGTATCCATTTCAGGATCTTCCATCAGAGGAGATGGGTGTTGGTACTCGGGAAATGGGGTATCTGTTTGGACAATATAGACGTCTAGCTGGTCATTTTCAGGTTCTTAAAACACCTGTAACATGCTTATTTCTGAAGTATACTATATATTCCTTCTTTCTTGTTGTTTTCCTCATCTTCTTGAAAATACAACATGCATCATCTACTTATAAAAAAAAATTACAATGTTCATCATCTAACTAAACCTCTACTATGAATGTTCTTTGGTTTTTATGTGATATTGTTACCCATCATGTGATTCTTCTTCATATAAATCTATAGTTACACATGCATATATGTGTATGTATGCGTGCAAATAATAGTTTTAGTTACTGCTTGTGATTATGCACCACAGAAAGAAAATTAATTGATTTATGTTTATGTTTTCATATGTATGCATTACTTATGCAGGGAAGTTTTACAGGGCCAAGGATATTTTGGTCTGGCTCTAGCCTTCGAACTGAAGCTACTGGCTATGGCCTGGTACTTTATATTTCTACTCTATGATGATCTTTGTGTGTGGGTGGGTGGTAGTGGGTAAATGCAATGATGCGTGCATGGCTGACTATGCACCTCCATCTGTGTGAAATCCCCTATACTAAGTATCTGTCTCTCTAGTTGGTGTAATAAGTTCCCTATGTATGTCTTGTTTTCAAAAGTTTTATTAGTGAACAATGTTCTGATGCTTCTGCAGGTTTTCTTTGCTCAGCTCATGCTTGGAGATATGAACAAAGAACTCAAAGGATTAAGGTTTCTTACTCAACTTTGTGAGCTTTTCAAAGATAGTCTTGATTCTAGAAGTTGATAGCATAGTCTAGGAATTTTCTACCATATTTACTGTAGGGCACGGCATTTTTATTCTCACTATTTTGATAGCCTTATGGAGGTTTAGCCTTCTGTTTCAGATACAGATCTTTCATGTTTTTGAAGTTCATATAAATATGGGATGTTGTATTCTCACATTTCTTTTGCAATTTATTACCTTTGATTTACTGAAAAGGAGCTTCTTCATGATGTTATTAATTTGGGTACTGATTCAAGGTTGTCATGCAAGTTTGCTATTTTGAAACATTTGTCTGAATTCTCCCCAGATGTGTTGTAAGTGGTTCTGGAAAGATCGCACTGCATGTTCTTGAGAAGCTTATTGTATATGGCGCCCTTCCCATCACAGTATCTGGTAACTTTTTCTTCTCTTTTTGTACTAAATATGTTTTCTTTTATAGGTAATCAGAGAAATATGCTTCTCAAGATGTTAGTACGAAATATGTTAGTTCCACTTAACCACATGATGGGGTTGATACTTACTAGGGTGCCTTCAATTATTTTAATTCCACCTGTTGATTTAAAGGGAAAAAAGTGCTTTTGGCCTGGAATATGTGATATGCACCCATCTCTAGTAAAGAACATAGATTTTATACATAGCAGTGATTTTGCTGCTTCTGTAGAAAACGTGCAAAATTGTGTTCATGGTTGGAAGTTTAGTCACATTGTGCGTTGAAAGTAAGGTAGCTAAATGTATTTAATTTTTTTTTGCTTAGACAAGTAATTATGGTTAATAGGCGTTTCTGCCTACACTTGTTTGTGATCTTTCCTTACAATCTGCGTGTTCTTGTATGTTATTTTGTCCTGGTAATAAGAGTTGGTGCGTGAAATTATTATGTCATAATCGATTTGGCACAAACTAGTGATGCAATACAATCATATTGAAGTTTTTAATGAAATTATAAATATTATCATAGTGGCTTGGTTTTTCTAACTTATTACTTGATCTGTGGTGGATGTAGATGACTGATTAAGGTGGAGAATTTTGAAACTTTAATGGTTTATATACTTGATCTAAATTCTAGTTTACTGCAACTTAATTATTTTACTGAGAATCTCACTTAAGTATTTGATATCACGAATTTTTGGAAACACATTTGAAAGGAAATTTAACTGACATAAATTTGTCAAACAATTAATTAAAGCTCAATTGGACACTTTATCTTGGAACGTAAAGTTGGTCAACACTGGATTAGCAATAATCTAATTTCATTTCTCTTCTCTTGGGTAGGATTGCTTTTATATCTAATATTGTAAAAATTGATAAAGTTTGACTTGAAATAACATAGGAATTATTTTTTCCAGTTGCATCTATCATTAGACAAAAAAAAAAAAAAAAAAAAGAGGAATTTTTGTCCATCTCATTTTGTGTGCCTCATGATAAAACCGAGAGTTTTGGTGCCTATAAAATTTTGTAGATCTTCTTTGTAATGTTGCTTCAATCGGTATAAAATTTGAAGAACCTGGTCAGCATTTTTGCTAATCTCATAGCTCTTCTATAATATAACTTTAATTCCGTTTCAGGAATTAGGACTGGTTTAAGATTTTTCAATGAGTAGGTATACTGATATGAAGTCTTATAAATGACTGCTTTTCTGACAAAATAATGAACAGATTCTAAGGGGTATTTGGTGGATGAGGATGGATTTGATTTCATGAAAATATCATTTCTGAGAGATATCAAAGCTCAACAGAGAAGTTTGAGGTGTGTGTTTACAACTGTCTTTTTATGTCTGTTCACCAAATTGCTATCTTTAATAGCTTTAAGCTGGCCATGTTTATACATGTGGCATCTGCAGGGACTATTCGAAGACTTATGCTCGATCTAAGTACTATGATGAAGCGAAACCTTGGAATGAAAGGTGTGATGTTGCATTTCCTTGTTCTTCCCAAAATGAAATTGATCAAGCTGATGCAATTAATCTGGTCAATTCAGGTTGCTGTATACTAGTAGAAGGTAGTAATCCGATGCATTATGGCTTTTGATTTCTTCTAATTTTAAATTTTAGAATTGCAAATAGTAACCACGTGACAATCTTTTGTATACTAGGTTCAAACATGCCCTGTACCCCTGAGGCAGTTGATGTTCTGAGAAAAGCTAATATCCTCATTGCTCCTGCAATGGCTGCTGGTGCTGGGGGGGTGCGATTTCAATTTTTCCAATTTATGCATAATAGATGTCCCTTTTTACCATGTGCTAGAACAATACTAGATGAAATTTATTTGCACACTCATATATATGCTTTGATTATCGTGCTTTCATTTAATTCAATTTTAATCTAAATAAAAGCCAACTTGTTTCATCTGTAATATATTATGGAGTTCACAGATTTATAATTCAATCTTTAATAAAAAAGGATGCAAAGCCTGAAACTTCGGTTTCTATGAAAGTTGATTTTATTTTTTTGAGGAAGTTTCTGGGAGGTATAAAAATTCTCAGAGTAAATTGTCATTTGAGTTTCTTGTCATATCAACCAAGTGCCTGCCAAAGTTAATGCCTTTTTGAATTGTGTTAAATCTATTTTGAACTTGCTGCTGTTCTAGTTCAAGTCTTTTTTTTTGGATTATGTCAGTGCTTATTTTGTTTCTTTTTCCCAGCTTTTATTTGGAGATGAAGATGGGATTTCCACTTTATATAATAGGGATGTGAAGGAAACGAATTTCAAAACATAAATTAGTAGGCTTCTCATGGAAGTACTTTCTGAAACCAAATGAGTCAATTTTCTTAGACATAAGAAGTAGCTATTTATAATGGCACAAGGTGTGGTAAGTAGTTGTATTCAGTTTGAGACAGTCATAGTAGTGGATTGGCCGTGGATAACTATGTTAAGGGGATGGCCAATTCCTTTAGGAAGTGCAGCAGTTAAACGCCAACCATGTTACTCTCATTGGTTGAGGGTCTGACAGCATATTCGACTATAAGCAGTTTCACTTTGGTTTGCCTAGTGAGAGTCACAAAGCTTTATATGGCCAAAGATATTCTCTTAAAACGGTCCTTTGAGTCTGATAATCTGTTTTGTAGCAATTTTAATTTGACCTGCCAATAGAGTTCCATAGGCTCTTGCAGTTTAAAAAAAAAATGAGGGACTCCTGATATTCATTAAATCAAAATTTTAATGGTTTGAATTTTATCGTTTCAACTGATATGTAGCCAAATAATTTGATTGCTCGGTTTAGATCTTTCAAGGAGATCCTGAAGCGTTTTCTTTCTTTTTCTTCCCCTCTTGAATTTGCATTTTACTGTTTAAAACTTGAATCTTTTTGGATGTCATTTTACTGTTGAATCTTTTTGCTTCAACAGTTTTATTTAGACTTGACTATTTGGCGGTGATAAAATCCAAATATATGGTGCTTTGAAAAGTCAATTAGTAGTGGAATGGTGTAAATTTACTTTATGGACTGGTAGGGGTCCTTACTGAACCTCACTTATAGTTCTTACATGTTGTACCTACCAGTGTTTCAATTCAATAGGAAAGCAGACATCTATAGTTGTCATTCTGCCTGACGGTTTTTGGCATTAAAAATCATTAGGTTGATGCTCAACAAAGAAAAAAGAAATCTTGTTGAAGTATTTGGCATACCTTACAAAAATCTAACCACAATGCAATTTAGAACTGCTGGAGATGTAGCGAATGTTTGGGTAATATAGATATATATATATAAAATACCAAAGCAGTTATTTATGTTCACCCTTTGACCACTTTACTGATTTACTTTTGCTTTTACGACCATGTGTTCTTAAGCTTAGTTGCATTGAATGTGACACAACTTGAATGTGGATGACAGAGTTGACTGTTTAGTTACAATTCCATGTTAATAAGGGTCTGGTTATTTTTCTCACTTCTTATATATTTAGTTTGTCATATGCTAAATATGTAATCTACTTGGTAGCAGGTTGTCGCTGGAGAACTTGAATTAAATCATGAGTGTAATTTGATTAATTGGTCAGCAGAGGACTTTGAATCGAAATTGCAGGTGAGGCTCTATATATTTTCATCCTTGGTGCTATGGATAATTTCATAACTTGAAATAGTTGCAAGAGTTCATAACTACTAAGTAGTAGTGCCCACTTCTTATGGCTTGGAGCAGTTTCACCAACCAACAAAGTCTATATAATCGACTTGTTCAGAAGTGGATTATTCACATTCTTTGCAGAAAAATAACTCCAGAACCATTCAAGCCAAAGGGGTTCACTAGATTGAGTTTGATGCATTTCCTTGATTATTGCAAATTTCATTTTGAACCTATATTATTGGAGGATGGATCACTGGAAGCATACTTGTTTGTGAAGTTCTTCAGATAGATTAGAACATCCAAGCCTCAAGACCCTTTAGTATGACCTATTCTGTGATGCAGCTAAAATTGTCTGTACCTCTTTGCGTACACCAACAGATGCACATAAAAGAAAAGATTGTTATTAGGAAAATGTAACCAAACAGGATTAAGTAACCCTTTGGAGAGAGAGAGAGAAAGAGTTATGTTGTTCAGTTTCCTCTATGGGGACAAAATTTAGTAAGAACGTTGTTGTAGCTCCATTTGTCAACATTGTCGCCTTTTGTTTTTAGAACTTGAGCTGATGTGGCATTTTCCTTTCTCTTTTTTTAAAATAATTTCTGATCTCCCTTGTGCAATTTTTTATTGGCAGGAAGCAATAAAACAGACTTACCAGAGAGCCATCAAAGCAGCAACTGATTTTGGTTATCAAAAGGAGAGTCCTGAGTAAGTGTTTTTTCATATTGCGCCATCATGGCGATTGTCTGTTAATGTGCTTATCTTAGTTGGTCGTGCTCGTGTTGTCCTTGTGTACTTATTGCAAGTGCCTTAGGTGTGAAAATCCCATTCTAATTGAATTAGCTTGGTATTTGGCCTAATAAATAATAATCTACTCGAGTGAGAAATAGACATTGCATCATTTTGATGAAAGATACCGTGATATTTGGTTATTGTGGACCCGGAACTAAGTAATCAATACCCTCTGCCTTCCTGGGTGAAAAATCTCTGCTTTTATGGTTTTAGCTGCCAGGGAACTGGTCACCATTTAATGACTTTGGTTCCCATTTAGACAACCTTGCAATGGATATTAAAGGGTTTTGATTTCTTCCAAGTCTCTAATATATTGTTTTTTGGACACAACTTATCTATTTATCTGCTCTAATGGCTTGGAAAGTGTAAACCCAAATGTAATAGCTGATTAGTGATATTGTATTGTGTCATTTTACCCAAAAAGATTAAGGACTTGTTTGCTAAAGCTTTTTAGGGCTTCTTTTTTCTTTTTAACAAAAAATCAAAAGCATTTCGTCACATTACAATCAAAAAGCAAAAAGCGCCTTCTAAAAAGTACTATCAAACAAGCAGTTATATCTGTTTATCTTATTATCTTTGTTTTACTTGTCTAACAGAGCTTTGGTACATGGAGCAGTCATCTCCGCTTTTTTGACTATTGCTCATGCTATGACCGACCAAGGATGTGTATAGAAGAAGTTGAGAATAGTGTACAATAATTTTCATGGTTCTCAAGCCTGATTTCTGTCATGTGCACCTATGAATGTCTACGGAGAGATGTGCATCTAATTAATGATGGGAAGCTGAAGATCATACCAGTGGGGTATCAATCATATGGGTTATGGGATCCTGTTGATGACAGAAACATTGAAATCATAGCAGATTTCTTTGTAACATATATGTAATCGAATAGCTGAGACTTGGGAAAAGGGTAATTTGTGAAGAACAATTGGGATGTGGATGGATACAGTTGATTAAAAGAAAAAATGTGCAGTAGTTCTAGTGGTAGAATACGAAGTGCCTCCAATTATTCTTGGGCCACTTGAGATGCTTAGATGATGATTCTTACCATCTTGTGAAATATTTAATTTGTTAGATTGGAAATAAAATTTAATTACGAAATTATTGTTTCATCTTTATTACATTCTTTGGAGTAAAGTTGGTGTTGTTATCCACTGTGCCCTGGCACGTGTAATATTTATATATTTTTTTTAAAAAGAAAAAGTGTTTTGATGTGATATAAAAGTAAGACGTTCTTTTTGAGTGGGTTAATATTTGAGAAAGAGTGAAAACGTTTGGCCACCAAGTATTCTTCTATTTTATTTTTTATTTTTGTTGGACCAAAGAAACCAAGTATTCTTGTATGCATCATGTGCTCCTTAGCTAGCAATTGAGAAATACTAATATGCTATATCATAACAAACCTGCTAGTAATTTTTTATTTTTCTAAGCAAGTTCAAGGGAAAAGGGGGAAGGAGAATTTCATGTCAAAGAGAAACACCATTGTAGCATCCAGTGAGGGAAGTACCCAGCGAAGTAGGCTTGGTGGACACTATAATTAAATATGCAAATGAATCTGGGATTGTGGCGCACTCCATATATAGGGAAAATGTAGTTACCATTCATGTAAATTCATAAAGAGGAAAATGAAAAGACTAGGATCCACCGCATGAGCCGAAAAAGGGTGGTGACGGCTGCGGCACATGCATCACAAGCACACTGGAGCGGCGTGCGGTGAGCATGCGCAAGAATAGGGGTGGCCACCAAAAGCGGAGGAGGCCAGTAATTGTGAAAGGGTGAAAGGGTGGTGTGTGGGCAGTGGGAGGGAGGGAGACAGTAATAAATATAGCTTCCAAGTTGCAGGGAAAAAACGAAAGGGATGAAAAAGGAGGAGGTCGACGAAAATCAGAGAGTAAAGGAGTTGGTTTAGACCTGACCCGACCCATCTATATTTTCTCCTCAAAGCACAACGTAGTTCAGAAAGAAGTGCATGGCAGCATAGATATGTCCATGGATATATATATCATTGCCCATTTTGGGGCTTCATTTATGGAGTACAATGTTTTACAATTACAAAAACTATTTCTTTAAATTCACTCCTTCGCACTACTTTACTAAAGATCATCATAATGGCTAAAACTATTTTTCCTACTTCTCCCTCATGACATAAACAATGCAAAAATTCAAATGACAAAAAACATAACAGAAATTGATCCATGCCAAATACTGCTCCATATGCTCTTTAAGCTCTCCTTTAAGAATGAGAGGATGAGTCAGTTTTCTCTGCCAGGTAGTGCTCCAGCATATCTTCTTCATCATCTGCCACAACAAAGATATATAACTTTGTTATAGGGCTTAGGGTTTAGGGTTTAGGGTTTACCAACATCATTCATATTCTCCACAGAGCTCCAGACTTGGCATACAGAGCTTACCAACATCAGTCATATTCTCCACAAAAAAAAAAAAAAAGATGGTCTTCAAATAATCAAATTGGAAATTATGGAAAGGGAGAGGGAGAATCACCTTCAAAATCATCATCATCAACATCGATATCTTCCTCATTTTCCTCATCAGATCCTTCAGTAACTGGAACTGCACCTTTCTGCAGAAGAGAAAAAGGTCAGTACAATTATTCATTCATCATAGATTAAGCCAAGTTTTTAAAGGGAGTTCCATAGCTTTTTTTCAGCAATGCTACTGACTCCAGACTCTGAAGAATATAAATTCCATCCACAATGTGAGAGAAGGGGGCGGGGGACAATATAAATTTAAGGCATCTACAATGTGAGAGGGGGATAAGGTCAGATAAGAGTGACATACTGCAGCAGCTCTTCCACTTTCAAACCACTGTCTTCCTGTGAGCTTCTTTTCCTTAGGTGCTGTAAGTGCAGACTCGGGCATTAGCCTGAAAATTGTTGTAGATTTGTTTGCATAGAGAAAAAGTCGTAAGCTAACATATATCCCCTTTATTGGATAAAGGAAGAGAACTACTCGATCCATTTCCATATTGAATGGCATCAATCGCTATAACACAAGGCACAGGACATCAAATGCAAGGTTGGAATGTCCAAGAATATAGTTTCTTGTCATTCTTGAGTTCCTACACATTTGTCCTTTTTCCACATCTCTAAATGTCATTTTTCTATAATGAACAACCTCAAGGAAAATTTATCTAGGAAACACATGAATGAAATCATTCTGTTCTATGCCTCTCATAATGAAAATGCCTGAGGCAGGAAAATGAACCCATATCTCCCAAAAAATCAAAATCAAAATCTACCAAGAGAACTTACTTGGCTCGTTCTAGTGCCAACTCTGCTTCAAACCTTTCTCTCCACACCATAAAAGTATCAATAGTAACTGGTTCTCCATGTGGAATGACTATCTGAAAAAGTAAAGGGGTGGGGGGGAGAGAGAGAGAACAAAAGTGAGAAGTAGCTCTGAGAAAAAAAAAATGAAGGCAAACATACCTTAAACAAACACCCAATGCAAAAGTATGAAAATAAAATAAAAACCCCGTAATGCAGCATTGACACAATCGACAACCATGATCTATTTTAATCCCAAAAGAAAAATGTAACATGCAGAAAGGAAAAACATAACTTCTTTTATTGATTATGCAGTTGTCTACATGCTTAACGGATAGTGCAAGTACACACAAGGATTTCTTTTTTCATAGACAGAGAAGTCCTAGTAATCCCAGTGTAAATCAATATAAATTCATAACATAACTTATTCAAGCTATTTCTAAACTGTTCATCTCGTGTCAATAAATTGGTCAAGTCCTCTTTGAAGCCTTATAAGTAGAGGGTTCGAACATGGAAAAAGGGAATCAGCTTGCTGATTGGTAACCACAGCCTTGCCAATAACTACTGACCCCTCGTATGAAGATTGCTAGAAGACAGATTTAATCTCAATAGCAGACAATTCAACACAATTAAAAATACAATTATTCCTCTCTCCAAATTGTCATGTTCACCTTCTTAGGCATCACTCATTGAAGTCCAACTGCAGTAAAAACAAAGTACCACAACTCTCGGACTAGAGCAACAGATGATCAACAGGTCTACCACTACATTTAAACATGCATAACATTCATTTTTCTAACATTATCTGCAGTTCAAGTTTTACCTAACACAACAGTCCAAGCGAAATAAGAAACTTTTTCACGGTTTTCACTACACCAGATAATCTTCCAAGGAAAATGGGCCCCACTGCATCCTCTTAATGCCTAAACTGAATCTGGTGATACAAGACAACATACCCAAAGTTTTGCCCTCGACTTATTCCCAACCAGAAGAAAGGCCCCATTCTTGGGGCAGATCAAGTGATCCGATCATACCTAAGCTGGTATTCCCTAATAGCAAGGATTCATTGGAATTCTACAACCTTCTTTACAATCATATCATAGAATTATTTGTCATATACAAACAGACAAGCATCCGTACATAATACTAAATATGAGAAATGTGCAAGCATAAAGTAATATAAGGAGATCAACAGGCAAGATATGCAAATCAATGCAACAAAGTCCTATCAAATTGATTTGGGGCAGCTTCATTAACTCTTTTTCACCAACACAGTAACCTTCTTCACGAAAGTTCTGCTTAAGACCAAGCATATGTTGTTGTTTTCCTCTTTTTTCTCATTTTGATTGGCCTTGATAAGTAATATTTATTACATTATATGGCATTATCATGTTTGACAACCTACACCAAATTCTTTTTGGCCATCCCATCAACTTTGCAGCGCCTTCAACTTGAACCATAGAAAGTCTATTTAGTTTCCTTGTCATAAGTTCTTGTAGCAAACAACTAAGCCATCTGGCCTAGATCTCTCCTCTTGTTTCCTGGAAATGAAAAGGAATAGAAAATGATACCTCCAGGCTCCAAGGCTCAAATTTCTCACTGATGCACAATTTATTCTTTGTTGCCACCTGGTTTCTCAACATTCTCATTAAAATTACACCAGTCTTATTGTCATGTTTGTTATGTATGTAGTCTTTCAATTCTATTAAGCAAGAAGAAACCATTTTGCCAAATTTCCTAAATAGAAATGATATGGGTACTAATTTTTTTACCAAAACATGGGTACCAAAATGATTTGGAGCTTATTCATTGGTATCCATAGCATTTCTTTTGAGTAACTATTTTGATCATTTCTAATGAATAAGCTCCACATTATTATGGTACACATCTTTTGGTAAAAGATTTGGTACATCTAGCATTTCTCTTTTCTAAAATATTCTTTTGGATATTATACACAAACACGCATATCTTGTAACGACCCAGGAAAAAATGCTAGTTACATCTACGCTATGACCCTAAAAGGACTAGTCAATTTAGAACTTCCCTAAAATCACTTATTATAAAGTCAAATTTCACCTAGTAAGCAAGCAATGTGAGACTTAGCACCCATGAGTGTTTTTATAAATCATTCATTCTACGTGGGCTACTCATTTTCCCAATATGAGACCGGGATGTTAAACATGTATAAATGTGTATACATATAGATGTGTATGCACATGATAGGGTGGTTTTGCCAACCACCCTATCATTCCCTCTTTTTTATGCACTGGTAGTTTATAATAACTGCTTTGACTACAGTACTCTTTGTTTCTACTTTCTAGTATTGCCCAAATTATTTATGGTAACACCTCATCTTCAGCATAAGCTGTTTCGTTCCTTCTTTTTACACATATTTTTCCAACTGTCACTACAAATTCTTTGCTTGGGCTTCACTAAACACCTTTTTATTGTCCACCTGTGAGAACCTATCTTAATACAGAACCACATTGCCGGTGCGCCAGCTGAAAGTTTAACTTAAAAGGCATAATATGACTAGGAAGAATGAACATTCAACATTCTTTGTTTATGTACAAATAACAATATACATTACTTATCTTTAAAAAAAACAATATACGAACTACAAGTACAATATAAAATTTTGCAGTCAATGAGTTGATCAGCTTTTGAGATCTTGCCCATGTATTTTGCTAAGGAATGTTCTGAAACAGAAACTACATATACACATAACATATAGGAAACAAATAAAAAAATAAAACAGAGGTGATAAGGAGAAGAAATTAGAATACACCCATACATCTATGGTTGCTGCCACTTCTGCTTCCGCATCCTCAATACTTGTATCTTGACCAAATCGTTCAGAAAGCCACTCTTGAGCTGATGTAACTAGCGTGTAAACCATAGCCATACCAAGAATTTCAGACGCCTGTGGAATGCAAGTAACAGATCAAGATATGCTATGCACAACTGTACAACTTTACATCCCTTTTTGAGTATTTCAACCATCTTAGAGAGAAACATAAATGTTGACCTACTAAGCTAACATTTTCTATTATTAGCTTGCTATAAATTTCAGTTACTATAAAGCCCCTTCAGTCCCAGTGAGAAGATGACATCATGCCATTTCCTATTTTGCAGCTCTCAGGATATCACCAGCACACCTGACATGCAATCTCAATTTATAGGTTCCAACGGGATTGATAGCCCATAAAAATTTACATGGAAATTTCTAAAACAACTGATTTTTTTTTTTTTCCATTTCAAATGGCTCTTTTATGTTTTTTTTTTTTTTACTTCCTTTTTTTCCCCATGTGTGGAGTGGGTGGAAGGGGTGGGGTTGAATAGACTATTCAACTGTACTGCATTGCCAGGAAGCTACATTGCGTAAAGAATGCAAACTCACCCACTTGCACCTAAAAAGTGCTGAAAAAGTAAATTGCATACACAAGTACAAAATATCTAAAAGATTACCTCTTGTTGAAGCTTTTCTTTCAGAATTCTAAGATCTTCTGTTTGTATTCCTCGTAAACTGACAAAATGAAAATACCATCACTAGTGAACAGAAACCATGGGTTCATCCCATACAGAACCATATTCATACAGTTATCACTCGTCCTTAATCTAGCTGAACAAGGCAAAATTGATAACAGACAGCTATTCATCTAAAAAACTTTGTATCATCTCAAACTTGCAATACGAACCCAAGCTATATAATCTAAAAGAGAGCCCCTATCATTTCAATGAGCTCCCAAAAGGCCCCAGTTATAATTTGCACCATTAGCAGATGGAGTAATCAACAAGTACATGCACACCAAACATTTTGATCCATAACAAATAAGTACAACCATCATTCAAACATAAATGTCCAAAAAAATAAAATGATTTGTGATACTAGTCAAAATAAGTAACATGAAACATCAACACATCAATTTATAACTTTTGAGAGCAGCGTTCTTTGCTGGGTTGGCCACCCTAAGAAAGATCCTCACCATAGATAAGCTAAGGAAGCATCATGTCATTTTGGTTGGTGTTGTATGTGAAAGAGGAGTGGGGAGTCAAATGATCATCTTCTTCTCCACTGTGAGGTTGCTAGTGCCTTATGAAGTGCTATTTTCAGTCATGTTAGGCTAACTTGGGTTATGCCTAAAGTCTTTCTTCTTCAATTATCTTTATCACTGGACAGTTGCTTTAGACTATCTTAATTTGCTTGGTTTTCAATATTTTCTTGACATTTTCTCTCTTTCTAGTTAGGTGTATCTCTTGTGTACTTCTTATATACTTAGGTTGCGCCTTTTGCGCTTTTTAATGATATTTTAATTACTTATAAGAAAAAAATTATTACTTTTTCAAAGCATCAAAGAATTCAAAAAAAATCATTTTCAAATTACATTTTTTCTTTTTGAATTTCAGATATTCTAATTTTATGGTGCACAGGGTGCAATTTAACTCTACTTCGTTTACGCAATAGAGTGAATTCATATGATCTTTTTGTTTATGCAATCAACCGTGGGAAGACCATTAAAAATATTGGCCAAGGAAACCAAGCAGGGGAATGGCAGGTAAACAGAGAAGCAACACAGTAGCATACAAATTATAGGCAAGGTATATGGTCCAGATTACAGATACTAAGGCTAATATGATGGACAATTCACAGCTTGTCTACACAACACAGGCATGGCAGTTGGGAAGTCAGCAAAGAGGAATATAGCAGAGAAGTGTATACTGGTAAGTAGTAGAGGTGTGTTCAACAAGTTCAGGGCAAAGCAAGTCAAAGTCAACGTTGGAGTTGAAAAGAGAAATTAAAAAAGAACTTTAAAAAGAAATTAAGAAAAAAGAAAGATGAAATATAAGTTTGTGGATAAATGCTAGAGTATAAGCATGGAGAATGACAGAGAACTCTTTAGCACGGCACTGTCCACCGGAAGAATGTACTTACCTTTTCACATTTAAAAGTGGAGGTTCATCTGGATACTTTTCTGTGTGCGAGAAAATCAAAGCCAGCTGAACTGCAACAGAAGTTTCGAAAAAAGTTTACGATCATAGGAAATCAAAAAATCCTGAACTAGGAAAGCCAGCAAACAAAGCTCCCAAAAGTGTGTATTAGCAGGAAGAACCAAGAAGAAACTTATCAATATAAAAAGAAATGAACAAGAATAACCTGGAGTGGACGATTCATCTGCTTCATCTTCCTGTTGAAAATAAAGCAAAATAACACATAAGGACATTTATTTCCCCAAGAAACTACTTTTAAACCCTTTTCCTGGTGAGTGTGAGTGCGCACGTGTTGGGGTTGGGGGGGTGTACAAAAAAGTAGTCCATACAGCAACTTTCTCAACACTAGCTCTGAACAAAATTCAGGCCTATATCACATAAACAAATTGATTGATATCTGTGGAGTTGAACATATGTATTGATGTCCTACATAGCCATTGATTTTCAAGCCAGTTGAAAAAGCACCACTGCACTATGCATTATCGGTTAGGTCGGGTATGACAGGTAGGTCATAAAACGCATAATTGTTGGCTAATGGACACACACACGCAATAGTGAATGCGCACACCACATACTAGTGATGATTAAAGCTCTTTTAGATGCACAAAATACGTGCATATCACTTTTCTTTTATAAGTAATCGAGATATTATTAAAAATGAAAAAGCATAAGGCACCCTAAGTACATAGAAAGTATACAAGAAAAGCCACCTAGCTAGTAGAAGCAAAAAAGAACAAGAAAATCATGATAACTAATTACCAAATGAGAAACAAAAGCAATTGTCAAAAGATATAGGTCGTTGAAAAATAAAGATTTAATCTCCTTCAAAGTCCTATGACGGTCCTTAAAACTTCTGTCATTCATTTCCTTGCATAGACACCACAAAAAGCATGAATGTACCATCTTCCACCCAACAGCACTTTGAGTGCTACTAGCAATCCACCAATAAGCATACAAGTCGACACTCACTCATCTAAGAATAACCCAAGACAGTCCAAAATGACTGGAGAAAACATTCTAAATGGCACAAGCAACCTCACAAAGAAGAAGATGGTCCACGGACTCCCTATTCCTTTTACACACACAATACCTATCAACCACAATGATGTGACGCATCCAGAAAATTGTCTATGATAATGATCTTTCCTAAGGCCGCCGACCAAACAAACAAGGCTGCCCTCAATGGGACCTTAGTCCACCAACCACTCTTCCAAGGAAAACGGAAATCATCATTACAACTCATGATACTATAGAAGGATTTAACACCAAACAACTCTCTTTCGGATGTGACCCACCACAACTTGTCCTCCCCTTCCCGTCTCATTCTCACTAAATACAAAACCCCGAAAAATAAGGCAAAGACATCCACCTCCCAATTATGAACCGCTCTAGCAAAGCACGTTCCACTAAATAGCACTTCCAAAAAATTCCATGTGAGCCGCAACAGAAGCATCCTTTGCATAAGCAATACCAAATAAAACTGGAAAGGCTTCCTAAGGGCCATATCCCCACACCAAAGATCATACCAAAATATAACCATGGAGCCATCTTCCACCTTAAATCTAGTATGACTCCAAAACTTCTCTCAACCCCTCCCAATATTCTTCTATAACCCACCCCATAAGCCCCACCAGACTCACTAGAACACCACCCTCCCAATGAACTTCCAAATTTATAGTCAACCACCACTCTCCACCAAGCTTTTCTCTCAAGCCTATAGCACCAAAATCATTTATCTAACAGAGCATGATTGAACCTTAGCAAGTTCCTAACCCCCAACCCTCCCTCAAAGATCGGCGTACAAACCTTAGACTAACTCACTAAATGATATTTGAACTCTTCGCCTAGCCTGCCCCATAAGAAATCACGTTGAAGCTTCTCAAAACAGTTTGAAACACTCATAGGGAGAGGAATGAGGGACATTAAGTATGTAGGTCAGTTGGATAGGGTGCTCTTGATAAGGGTAATCCTACCAGCCTAGCCAACTGACATTCTATCTTCTCAATAACATTGTCCTATATATGCTTGGCCTTATGGGCAGCCTCAATGGAAGACCAAAATAATTCATGGACAAAGACGCAACCCCACTACCCAGAATCCCAGCCAATCCAGCCACATTATCAACATTTCCCACAAGAACCAATTTCAACTTCGCTAAGTTCGTCTTTAAGCCCGACATAGCTTCAAAACATAAGATAAAATCCGTAAGTATAGTAGATGATTTGGGTCGGCCCCACAGAAAAGCAAAGTATCATAAGCAAACAAAAGATGGGAGATATCAATCCTTGCCCCCACAAAGAAGCCACACAACACACCTCCACTCACTGCAGCTAAAATCATCCTACCCAATGCCTCAATCACCATGACAAACAACAAAGGAGACAGAGGGTCCCCTTGCCTCAAGCCACGATAGCTACTAGAAAAGCCTGTAGGAGAGTTGTTCACCAAAACCGAGAAACAAAACAAACCGAGGAAATACAGTGAGCTATCCATGAGTACCATTTCCCCCCAAACCCACACGTTATCAGCATGTACAACAGAAAATCCCAATTAACATGATCATAAGTTTTTTGTAAGTTTATTATACAAATAATCCCCAGTTCTCTAGATCTCCTACTATCAAGGCATTCATTGGCAATAAGAATAGGATCTAGGATCTGCCTACCTCAAACGAACACATTTTGTGACTTCGAAATAATCTTCCCCAACATCATCTTAAGCCTGTTCGCTAGAATCTTAGCAATAATCTTGTAAATGCTATCCCGAACGAACGCATTTTGTGACTTCGAAATAATCTTCCCCAACACCATCTGAAGCTTGTTCACTAGAATCGTAGCAATAATCTTGTAAATGCTATGCACTAGACTGATCGGGCGAAAATCCATGGGGTCAACAACACCCAGAATCTTTGGAATGAGGGTGAGGAACGTAGCATTAAGGCTTATCTCGAACTTACCACTAGCATGGAAATCACGAAAAACCTTCATGATGTCCTCTTTCGGAACCCAACAAGCTTGGAAGAAGCCATAGAGTAACTGTTAGGGCCCGGCGCCTTATCAACATCATACCTTTCACAACCTCCCATGCCTCCCTTTCCTCAAATCTCTCTCCAACCAACTAGCCTCAGCCTCATCAATAGGATCAAAGGAAAGACCGTCCATCACAAGCCTCCCACTAAACTTCTCAGTTAACAACTTTTTATAAAATTGGACATTGTGCTTGCTAATCTCTGACCAGTTGGTAGAAATTCTATCATCAATCAACAAGGATTCAATGAAGTTCCTTCTTTAGTTGGAGTTAGCCATTGTGTGAAAAAAAAAAAAAAAAAAAAACAAAACAAAACAAAAAACAAAAAAAAATAGAACACTTGTCACCCTCCTGTAACCACCACACCCTATATGTTTGCCTCCAGCTCACCTCCTCCATGAGAGTAGACCTTTCTAACTTGCAAACAATTTATGCCTTCTTCATTTTCTCCTCAACGCCTCATGCCCTATCTTCTTCAAAGACTTCAAAAACACGCAACTCTTCTAAAATAATCTTCTTCTTTCATTCTACATTGCCAAACACCTCATTGTTCCATCTCTTTAAATCAATTTTCAAGGCCTTGAACTGGCTTGCTAAAATGAAGCTCAGTGAGCCTTGGAAATGATAAGAGTCCCACCACTATTTCACCTTGTCCATAAACCTTCAGACTTTAACCATATATTTTCAAATTTGAAGAAACTACGACCCCTTAGAAAATTGCCATAATCAAGGAAGATTGGGAAATGATTCGAATAAAGCCTAGGGAGCCTCTTCTGGGAAACACTAGGAAATTGGGCTTCCCACACCGGAAAGACAATGAAACTATCAATTATGGACCAAGCCGGAGAATCCCGATTATTCGACTAAGTAAAATTTCCGCCATGTAGTTCTTATGCTCTCCCATTTTAAGATTGTTGTTCAATGCGAAACTTCTCAGAAGTTAAATAACTCAGATAAAACTAATTCTACTATGACTTACCCAATCGTTTTTTTAAGAGCCACGCTAAGAGAATAACAATATATACCTGTGGGGATAGTGTTATTTGGAAGCACCGATTGGAAGTAGCCAAACCACTCTCACCAGAGTGAATTTCTGCCACAAAACGATGCCGCATTACGTGTCAAAATGGCAACACGGAAATATAAGAGCAAAAATTGCGATTAAGGTTCAGATACAAAAAGGGCACCACAAACCTTTGAAATCATCCATAAGTATTGCTTCCAATGCCTCGATTTCCATCTCCTGCTCCTGAGCATAGTCTGTTCACATAATTTGTTTAAGAAAAACAAAAATAACAACCGTAAATTAATCTTAACGCAGTTGGGTCATCTATGAGTTAAAATTCCATGGAATCTAATAGATTTAATACGTTATCAGAAAACCCAGATCATGGTTGTTTATGATGGTAATATAGTTATCAAGCAATAGCAGAGAGAGTGAAGGAAAATTCAATACCAGTCATGGTTGTGAATAGCTCTTGATACTTCTTTCTGGCTTCTAATTCTACGCAGGAATCCACGAACTGAGAGTGCTTTCTCTTCTTCGAACGACGGCCACCCCCACTATCACTGCGCTTTAGCTTTAAGGGGGGCTTATTTCTGTATGCCAAAAAGAAAATTCGATTTTTTGGAGGTTTTTCTTCTTCTTTTTTTTCTTTTTTTTTTTTTCAGAGCAAATACAAACAAAAGAAAATAGATGCTAAAGGGGATCCTTAATAACTAATTTTTTTTAGGAGTCAATTATTTGTAAATTAATTAGTCTTAAATCTATTTTAAAGTATTTTTGGTATTTCTAGAAGAATAATACTATAAACTACATTTTTATTTATAATGTCAGCTTCACAATCAAAAGACTTTTAAAAATTGTGTTCCCATGTAAAAATAACTTTAAAATGCAATTCCACGTGAAATTAACAGTTAAAAACACGATTTTGGTTTCCAAATAGTAGCTTAATCGATTGGGAACCATGCCATCTCACCTCAAAACCTT
>NC_081547.1:8894341-8977179 GCF_901000735.1 Corylus avellana | reverse complement strand
ACTAGAAACTCCATAAATAAATAAACAATGTAGAAGTTTCAGTTTTGAGTTAAGCACTTCATATCCGATATAAATGAATCAGGATATCAAGATCCTAAATGCAAACTAAATCAAAGGTGTTTTACATCAGGAACATGAATTGCTTAAGATATTACGTGCAACTAACTCTGCAAGAAAAAGTTTTGGGTAGCTTTTCTTATATTTGTCAATTCTTTGGTGTTCTGATAGTGACGACAGTGAGAGTTTTTGTTCCGGCGAGATTTTTCTGTTCCGACAAGAGGGAAAGAGAGAGAGAGAGAGAGAGTGGTGGTGATTATTCTGGAAAAAAAAAAAAATTAACCTAAACACATTTGTGCTTGAAGAATCATATATGGTTACCAACCTCCAGAAAAAATCAAAACCTGCTGCAGGTCGACCCCGTCTCTGAGTTGCATATCTTCAAAGGATTGTCTGCGAATATGGTGTCGTAAGAGGTAACAACACTATATTTGCAGCCTTCATCATTCTTCAGATGAGAACGATGTTGTCCTTGTCTCCAATTATTGACAAGTGATTTATATCTTTAGGGAAGAAGTATAGCTTGTCGCACAACCTTTTAATCGGGTATTGATGCAAGATTTCTTCGACACAGAAATCAAGTAATTGAATGGTATCGATATTGTAAAAAAAAATTGGCTTTATTAGGTGAGAGTATTTGATTTCGAATTTTCTTCCGTTGATAAAATCCGATTAGGATTTCATCCGAAGGGCAAAATATAACACCATTTACTGGCTCATCCGCCATAACGACAACTTTTTGGTGTAGCAGCTTTGGTGTAATAGGGAAGGTAGCAGGAAAGAGGGGAGGAGACAATTATGGCTTCTTTGGGTGTCTGTTGATTTTCAACAATTTTTTATTATTTTTAAAAAACATGTTTGGTCGAGTTTTTTATTCTCAAATATATTCGGGCTTTATCAAACCCATTTTGAATACCATATTTTTTCCAATTCAAACTTGACTCAAAGCTTTTTTTAACTCAAAGTTTTAAAAAATAGATGAAACAAGTTTTTTTTGTTGCTTGAAGTCATTGGGGATTTTAGTTTTTGATATGTGATTTAGTTATGTGGCCTAATTTATGATTTGTGTTTGAGATCTCTATCGAGACCTCATCACTATCAAGATCTTAATAAGAGTTCATCTTTATATTTGAGTCTTAAACAAATATTGATCTAGATTAGGCTTTTTAGGTTTTATAGTTTAGCGAAAGACCAAGAAAAAGAAAAGAAAGGGAAAGTCCACATACCCCTTTAAACTACCACTCAATTGACAATGTCCTTCCAAACTTTTAATTGTGAAAATGTCCCTCAAAATTACCAAAACATTATCAATGTTCCCCAATCGACGAAACTACCCTTAGTAAAAAAAAAAAAAACTTTGAGTTGGGTTTGAATTGGAAAAAATATGGTATTCAAAATTGGTTGGATAAAGCCTGAATACATTTGAGAATAAAAAACTCGACCCAGACATGTTATTTAAAAATAATAAAAAATAGTTGAAAATAAACAAACACTCAAAGAGGCCCTAATTGTCTCCTCCCCCTCTTTGCCACTACCTTCCCTGTTACACCAAAGCTGCTACACCAAAAAGCTGTCGTTATGGCGGATGAGCCAATAAATGGTGTTATATTTGGCCCTTCGGATGAAATCCTAATCGGATTTTATTTACAAAAGAAAATTCGAACTCAAATACTCTCACTTGCCGAAGTCAATTTTTTTTTTTTTTTACAATATCAACACCATTCAATTACTTAATTTTCACATCAAAGAGATCTTGCATCAATACCCGATTAAAACGTTGTGCTACACTTCTTCACTAAAGATATAACCCCACTTCTCAACAATTGGAGATAGAGACAATATTGTTCTCATCTGAAGAATGATGAAGGCCGCAAATATAGTGTTGTTACCTTTTACAACTTCATATTTGCAGACAATCCTTGGAAGATATTTGAAGCAACTCGGAGACGGGGTTGACCCACCTTTTGTGGTGGAAGAGCCACCTCCTGTGATGGAAGAGGAAACTGTCCCACCTCCTATGGTGGAAGAAGAAGCCGGCCTACCTCCTGTTTTGGAAAAGGAAGAAGCCGACTCACCTCCTATGGCTCCTATGGCTAACATGGTTACTTCTCCGGACCCAACTCTTGTGGTGGAAGGACCCCTCATGTGGTCTGTGGCAGAAGAAGAAGCTGACACAGTGGAACACACATAATAAATTCTAGGTGCTCTCCTAGTATCCTAAGTATGAATTAATTTTTTTAAAAAAAAACCAAAATTAAAGTAGCCCCACGACGGGTTTATTTTGGAAAACCGGTTCCCAATAAATTGGTTTAATTTTTTTCCAAAATAATTACGTTGCCTCTTGCCGGAACAAAAAATCTCGCCGTCGTCACTATTAGGACACCAGAGAATAAGGAATACATGCAAGAAATGAACTGTACTTGAACGACTTTGCTATGAAGAAATGATAAGAAATCTAAAACATAGGGACCTTCAAGCATTACTTACTAAGAAACTCTATAAATAAATAAACAATGTAGAAGTTTTAGTTTTGAGTTAAGCACTTCATATCCGATATAAATGAATCGGGATATCAGGATCCTAAATGCAAATTAAATCAAAGGTGTTCTACATCAGGAACATGAACTGCTTTAGTTATTACGTGCAATTGCCTCTGCAAGAAAAAGTTTTAGGTTACTTTTCTTGTATTCGTCAATTCTTCGGTGTCTCGATAGTGACAACGGCGAGAGTTTTTGTTCCAGCGAGATTTTTCCGTTCCGATGAGAGGGAAAGATAGAGAGAGTGGTGGTGATTATTTTGTAAAAAAAAAAATTAACCTAAACACATTTGTGGTTGAAGAATCATATATGGTTACCAACCTCCAGGAAAAATCAAAAGCTGTTGCAGGTCGACTCCGTCTCTGAGTTGCTTCAAATATCTTCCAAGGATTGTCTTGCGAATATGGTGTCGTAAGAGGCAACAACACCATATTTGCAGCCTTCATCATTCTTCATATGAGAACGATGTTGTCTCCGTCTCTAATTATTGAGAAGTGATGTTATATCTTTAGGGAAGAAGTATAACTTGTCGCACAACCTTTTAATCGGGTATTGATGCAAGATCTCTTTGACGCAGAAATCAAGTAATTAAATGGTATCGATATTGTAAAAAAAAATTGGCGTGAGAGTATTTGATTTCGAATTTTCTTTTGTAGATAAAATCCGATTAGGATTTCATCCGAATGGCCAAATATAACACCATTTACTGGCTCATCCGTCATAACGACAACTTTTTGCAATTTTTTATTATTTTTAAAAAATATGTTTGGTCGAGTTTTTTATTCTCAAATGTATTCAGGCTTTATCCAACCCATTTTGAATACCATATTTTTTCCAATTCAAACTCGACTCAATTTTTTTTTTTTTTTTTTTTACTCAAAGTTTTAAAAAATAGGTGAAACAAGTTTTTTTTGTTGCTTGAAGTCATTGGGAATTTTAGTTTTTGGTATGTGATTTAGTTATGCGGTTTGATTTATGATTTGTGTTTGAGATCTCTATCAAGATCTCATCACTATCAAGATCTTAATAAGAGCTTATCTTTATATTTGAGTCTCAAACAACACAACAATAACCACAACATTATCACCATCCATACAACACAACCACAATCTCAATCTTAACACGACAACCTCAATATTCACAATGTCTTAACAGAACATAAAAAATCACAATCATTAACAACAACATATTCAAGCTCTTTTTCCAAAACCCATTATCATATTCTCATCAACACAACAACACTTACTTATAAACTTCACCAACTTACTAAAAATCAACAATCAAATCATCAAATTAGAATACAAAACCAAAACATTGATATAATAACATTTACCTCTTGTAGTTTCCTCTTCTTCAAAGTTGTTGTTCAAATGCTCTATCTCTCTCTCTAACGTGCGTTTGAACGAATGGTCATTTCCTTTACCATTTAAACATTTAAACTCTCAGATATACGAATGAAAGTTCGTTCAAATGAACTTTATCCTTGTTCGAACAAACAAGTGGCATCTACATTAAATTGAGCATCAAATCTCACCTACTTACATGTGCGAACCTCTGCTCGTTCAAATAAAATTGACATATTTAATCTCGACCATCCATCCTCACCTATTGCTCTAGTGGGGCACTTACACATGGAGATGTCATCTCGTTCGAACGAACCACATGTTCGTTCCAACAAAGGTTTTCAAATTTGAATATCAATTGTTGGATTGCACTTACCTGTGTGTAGGCTCTGCCACGTGGAGATTCTCATTCCTTTGAATGAGCTCGAATTTTTGTTCGAATGAAACTACATAGATTTAAAATTATTTAAATATTTTCCTCCAAATTTAGTACTTATCAATCAAGAACCTACTAGCCCATTGCGATCTACCTATTTATACCATAATTTTCTTATGTTTTCATTACATTATTTACTTTTCTCTAAATTTTTTTATTTTCTGATGTGAGGTGCTACATGAAAGGCTTTGTAACCAAGGGTTATCTCAAATATAAAATACTTGAATATTACTCATGAGAAAACAATTGTTTTTGTTGGGAAGATAATTGGTTTTGAGGATTCCTATCTAAAGCTAAGAACATGTAGGGCTAGGTGGACATGCAAGAAACATTTGCCTCATAGGTATTTATTAGTAGGGGACCATAACCTATGTTTGATTTTAGTGGTTGACCTCAGTTTTGTAAATGGAGAGGGGGGAGAGGGATATGACTACTATATAAAAATTTAATGAACACACCAATAATCCAAAGAATAAAGGCTCGTTTAGTTTGCAGAATGACTATTCCATTAAGAAAATGAATAGCTATTACTAGAATGAGAGAATGTGGAATGAAATAACAATTCATATTTATTAATTTGGCAACAAAATATATGTTGAATTGAACCAAAATTACTAAAAAAAAACTCCTAATTATTTTTTAATTTTGTAATACTCAAATTATTAAAAAAAAAAATAAGAAAAAAAAATGGAAATGCATTGCAAAAACCGGGGTGGTCATAACACCCCCGGAGCCCTTCGCAGTGGGCTCTTGTGGCACTCCAAGGATGGTGCGACCACCCCCAAAGACGCCTAGGGGTGGCCGAGACCACCTTCGATGCCCCACCCCCAAATTCCCTGGGGGTGGTGCAACCAACCTTGGTTTCTGCAGTGGGTGGTCGGCCATTGTAGAATAGACCCTTAGAATACATAGAAGTGCCTAGAATAACCAATTCTAGGCACTTCTATGTATTCTAAGGGTTTATTCCGCAAATTAAACGGGGCCTAATTAATGAATTAATAAATGTTCTAAAACTTTGTTATGTACAACAAAATAAAGAACTCGCAAGAAAAAAGAAAATAAATTTTATATTTCCAAACTGAAACACAATGGTACAAAAATTTATCCAATACTTACACAAACCATAATACCTTCCAACATACGAAAGGAGGTTTATGACACTACATCTAACATCATACTTTTATTTATATTAAGCATAAGTAGTTATATAAATAACACACAACTCTAAATGAATTAAACAAATTTTTATATTCACAAGAGGTTTGATGAAGTTCCTAGATACTCACACACATACACACAAATATATTTGTTTGACATTTACAAATATAAATTATTTCTAATTGCAATTCTTTTAAATCATAATCAGTCGTTTTTGATTTGTTATTCTTAAGAAGTAAGAAAGTTTTATTTCCATAGAAAAAGACGAAAAAAATTGACTAAATTTCATTAGCAATACAGTTGTAGGACTAATTGAAACAAATGAGAACACAAAATTAAATTAGGGAGCAAGACCTACCTTTTTTTTTTTTTTTTTTTTTTTTGTCTCTTTTCTCAAGATGCCTGGGGCCATTTGTAATGGTTTAGGAGGCCATGACTATAATTAAATATGGTAGGGCATGATCATATTGAGCTAATCAAGTATAACCATTCTAATTAAATATAACCATTCTAATTCTCCTCCCCAACTCTTTTTCTTCTTCTAGAAAACACAGTGGTGACTTTAGTGACACACATGTGATTGTAGCGTGTTTGTCTTCTATATAGATTTGCTTTATGCGGCAATTTATGGGGTAAAGTTTCGTTTGCTATTTGGGGGTTCGATTACCTTTAGTTGGTTTATAAGGTTTTATTTACACGAAAGCCTTATAGTAGCGGTCTTAAATCTCCGATCTGTCTTTTATTTTTCTCTCTTGTTCTTTTATAGGAGCAAATAACTGATAGAACAGATGAATTATCGAAAATGTAAAAGAATTTGTAATTTATTGTAGAAGAAGCTAATGAGATTGCGATTGGGAATGCGTTTTATAACATAGATGAAAAAAAGAGGCAATCATTGTCTAGTTGGAAAAGTTTTGATGGATCGGGAGGTGAACATAGATGTAATTTGCCAGAATCTACTGCGAATTTGAAAACCGATTGGGACAGTGACATTCAAAGAGTTAAATATGAACGTTTTCCTCGCGTAATTAGATATGATTAGCTTTAATTTCATCATTTTTCCTTGGCTTGTATGACTCGTGATGTAGCAAAAAAGCTGTTAAACAAAGTATAGATTGGATTTGGATAAAAAAAATTCATTTTTGTATCTATGATATTGTTTTGTTAGAACAGCCAGCTTTCTTTTTATGAAATGATTAAAGAAGAAAAATTGTTATAAAAAAAGAAACCTTTGCCCAAAAAAAAGAAAAAAATCTAAGCTAAATCCCATCTAATTACATCACTAAATAGACAACATAATCTCGTAACCGTAGAATGGAAGGGTGGGCCCTTAGCCGTGCACGTGGGACCCACACCATGCATATAGGACAAGTGTAGATAATTAATATATACCTGTCCGTCTAAAATGAAAACACTTTATCAGGGATATTACATGCACAATTTCCGTCCAAACCGCTTACTTTGGTTCTCAAATATCAGCCCACGTCACTCCAACATCCCAACTCGCATCATTATTATTAAAACCAAAAAAAAAAAAAAAAAACATAAATCCCATTTGTCTTCCTTCTTAGGTTTTCTTATGTTCATGTCTAGAAAAACAAAAAGCTTATTATATATAATGAGAAGAAATTGTATATACACAGTTAATTACATAAATCTAATTTGTTAGTTAATACACAGATAAACCCCAAGTCCACCAAGAAATTCAAATCTTTACCAACAATATTGGGTTATACTTTTACACTAAAAAATAGAACTCAAAGGTGCACCACCAATTATATCAACTATCTTGATTAATTGATTAATTTTAAATCGTAAATTTTTCAACCATATTAATTAATTAATTTTTTTTTTTTAACAATTAATGAACATAATAGGTTAGGTGTTCTAATATAAATAATAAATACTAAATACCTTTTTTTTTTTGAAAAGTAATTTTAAAAACTCGACTTTTATATAATTTTTGTATTTTTTTAATAAATAATGATTTAATGGTTTATGAGCACTTCACATTAGCGCAGTGTAATAGAAAAAAAAATTATATCAGAACTGAGTTTGTAGCATTATTATTTTTTAATGAAGATAGAAACATATCTATTCAAATACAAATACAAATACAAATTAATTTAATTATTTGAACGCTTTGAAGAAAAAAATATTTAATAAAATCGTAAATTTTTATAAATTAGAGGGATAAGCATGGATAATTTGATTATCCCCATTAGGAATTGGCAAACCGTAAACATAAACATAAAACTGTGTATAACCTAACTCACTTGCGCTCTCTCTCTTCTCTCTCTCTCTCTATCCGGGCAAAAAGATACCAAAAGGTTCGTTTGATCCGAACACTCAACTCTCTCTCTTTCTTTCTCTCTCTCTCTCTCTGTTCAGCAACTCTTTTTCTCTCTGTACGCACACTCTGTAAGCCGCTGAGGGGGGCTTCAAAAACCTCGAAGGCAAAACCTAACTGAAGAAAGATCAGAGAAAATCGCAAAAATAACCGGAAAATATTAAATGGGTTTTCAAAAAAATTGAAAAAAAAAAAAAAAATTATACCAAGAACATAAATTTCAGATCCTCTCCTTCCAGTGTCACTCCCCTACGCGTTTTTAGTTCTTCCTCTGTTGCCAGATCTCTGTCATCCATAAACCGTCCAACCAAGCCTCTATCTTTCTTACTCTGTGAGTTTCTTTTTTTTTTTTTGGTTCTTTCTTTTCTATTTGTTTGTGTGTATTTATTTGTAATTTTTGGGTTATTTTCTGGGTTTTATGTTGCATGCAAGATTATGAGTTTTCTGATATTTATTTCATCTGGGTTTTGTTCCTTTTGGTTTTTAGGTTTAAAAAGAACAAGCATTTCATGAAACCGAGGCTCTGGACCATTTTTTGCGACTTGAGAATGGAAGGCGGAGATTGATTGTTTCTGAGATCAGAGTGTTTTTCTTTTTCTTTTTTTCTTTGGGTTATTGTTTGTTGGTTGTTGTTGTTTTTGAGATGGGGAGTAGTTCTGGTGAGGCCAAATCCAACGGCATCGATGCATCAGTGGGCGGGTTGGTTTGGGTCCGCCGCCGAAACGGGTCGTGGTGGCCGGGCCGCATAATGGGCCTCGACGAGTTGTCGGAGGGATCCTTGGTTTCGCCGAGATCGGGGACTCCCGTTAAGCTTCTGGGCCGCGAGGACGCAAGCGTGTGAGTGCTCTTTCCTGTTTTATCACTTGCTCTCCCTACTTGTTTATCTTGATTGTGCATTGGTATTTTTATAATTTTGCGTTTATCTCGGTATTTTCTTGGTTGGTTTGGTTTTAGATTTGAGCTTTTGGTAATTTTTTTGTTGATAGTCTACAAAGGGAAAAGCTTCTGGCTTTTTGTTATCTTTTTAAGTGTTTCAACAACTATTTTTAACTTCATTTTTTCACTGGGTTTCGGGGTTTTTTTTTTTGTTATGATAGAGTTAGATTGTTAGAAAGGGGCGATGGACATTGTTGTTAACTTGCTTTGCATGTGCTTGATGTCAATATGGGGTTTTTTTTTTTTTTTTAAGTTGTATTTTCGTTACTATTGAAGTTTATGGTTGTTATTAATTATAAAAAGTCATTCTAGTTGGCAATGCATTTTAACAGAAACCTTTGTTTGGCTAGTATGGTTGAGGATGCAGTCTTCTTAGATTTCTATTATTCCTAAGTTTCTTAGATTGTGATAATTTGCAGAAGTATGATCTTTTTCTTACTCTTGGGGTAAATGGAAAGACTATGAAACTCATTTTTTATATGTACAAAGAAAGAAAACAGTGCTTGGCCTTGGTATAGACACTATCACCACTACAATCATCTTCTACCCTCCAGGTGGGTCTTGTAAACATTTGCCTGGGCCTCATCGATTATGACCCTCTTTGTGAAGAAGTGCCCCCTCTCCCAAAGTTATGCTATTGCTGTTATTAGATTTCCGTTTGTTTCCCCTAGTTATCGTGTCTTCTGGGTAAAAGGACTGGTGAGGTGCTAGAACTATATGCTATTGGAATGAATATGCCAAGTTTAGGAAAATATCTAAGAAAGAGATCAATTAATCATGACGGGGTTTATTCCTTTCAACCTTGTTATGGTGACTAAACCTGATCTTCTCTTTCTCAGCTTCTTTTTGACGATTTCTTGTGCCAATGCATAAATCATAACTGATCCTTGAGTTGCCGCTATTAGTAATTTGAGACCTGGAAATTCCACCTTTGCCTGGATATTCTTATGGTTGCATGCTTTTCTGTTGCAATGTAGTTCACAAAAGTGGGTAAACATTGTATTCCTGCTCATTTGTCAAATCCTTTATTTCTATATTCTTGATTGGATTTGGCTTTTGAGTTGTTTATGCGGTCATGAAATCCATTTTCCGAAGCTATGGTATATGCTAAGCTTTTGTTTCTGATGCTTGTTTATTTGATTGTTATGCATTCTTTGATAAACTTGAAGAGGTCCCTTTTTCTTTCTGTACTTCATCCCTTTGTTGCATGGAAACTTTTGTGCCTCATCTACTTAATCTCTCGTTAGTCATCAAAGTAGTTTCTGATAGTACAGTGTTGGAGTAGATGAGAATTGGAAATGTCAACTAGAAGGATTGACACCTTCCATCCTAGAACGCGCATGTACACACAATTACAAATGTTGAATATAGTCTTGGATACATATACACATTGTATAATCCAGGGTGGGATATAGCATAATGTCAAAGGTATAAGATCTCATTGTATTATCTAGGGTGGGATATAAGCATAATGTCAAAGGTATAAGATCTCATTGTATAATCCAGGGTGGGATATAAGTATAATGTCATAGGTATAAGATCTCATGTTTTAAGAGTCTCTTTAAAACTCTCATGGAATAAAGTGTTTTTGTCATGGCTGTTGAAAAGATTCAGTCCACTGAAGTTATTGTGGGATTAAATTGTTTGAGAATGAAGATCATTTGTTTTCCAGGAACATTATTGGCACACTAATAGTAGAAATGCCAATATGTTCAATTGAAGTTATTTTTAACGCCATTAAGTTGGTGCATCATGGTTTGCTGCTTTAATATTCAACAGGGTTACATATGTTGAAGCACTATGACTTCACTCGTAACCATATCTTTCAATTGATTGGCATTCTTCTGAAATTTTGTTGTAAAAATTTGAACTTAGACTGATGGATCAAGGATCTAATTTGGTCGAGCAGGAGAACGTAGCCCATAAATTAGTTTGTCTTAGATCTTAGCAGGAAAAGAGGTACAAAAAGATGTACACTATTCTTAGTTTGTGATGAGGATGTTCCATTTTAATATCACCTATGGAACAACACTGAAAATCAATTATGATTTTGTTTCGTTGTATATCTCATTGTATTTATTATGCATGGTCGCATTCCTATAGGGTAATGTATACCAGATGTACTATATGTTGCCAATCTACAATAGGATTAGGGCACTGATGCCTCATTGATATATCCCATATGAGAGTTAGTGCGGCCAATATGCGGAGGTTGAGCCTCTGTCATGAATCTTAGATTGAGATATTCGTTAGGCATATGCTTAAGCTGTGAAGCTTGCTTTTGTATGACGGGCGCTTCATATTTTGGTGCATATAAATTACTTGAAAACAGTTTTTGTTGGTCGCCTAGGAGGCTTACTATATATATAGGGGTGCTGATGATATTCTAGGGTTTTTTTTTTTTTTTTTTGGGTTCAGAAGTTTAATTTTCTCCCTAGAATTTGGTACTTCATTCATTCTCGGACTTTGGATTCTCATGTATAGTGTGTGGTGTTTAGCTTCTTGTTGTAAACATATGGTACAACTTTGTTGACAAAGTTCCTCTTTGTTTACCGGTTCAGGGATTGGTATAATCTTGAAAAATCTAAGAGAGTGAAGTCATTTCGTTGTGGGGAGTATGATGAATGCATTGAAAAAGCAAAGGCTTCTGCAGCTAATTCCAATAAAAAGGCAGTTAAATATGCTCGAAGGGAAGATGCCATTCTCCACGCTCTTGAGATTGAGAGTGCTCGCCTTGGCAAGGAACGTTTGGACTTCTTCCAAAGGGATGATTCAGGTGGTGACCATGGTAGTTCTGCCAGAGAGTCACATAGCATGTCTCATTCTGGTGAAGAAAATGAGGATATGGGTGACGATGCGAGTGATTCTGAAGACAATTCAAATTCGGCACCAGAGTTATCTCAATCTGGTATATCTTTTGAAGATCCAAATCATAATAATTCTTCTAAGGTTCAACCTGTAATAGGAAGAAGAAGAAGAACCCCAAATGATTCAGAGGATGATGGAACAGAAGGGGTTAAGCGTATGAGAGGACTTGAGGACCTGGGCATAGGTGTAATGTCAAAAAGAAAGGCTGGAGGGGTGCTTGATGTTGTTCAACAAGATGGTGCTTCACTTTGTGATTCAAGTGCTGGGAATTGCATTTCTAATGGAAGTCCTGTCAATGGTAGCAAAGGTTATTCATCTTCACTCAGAAGAAAAAGATCTCAAGTGCCAAATGTTCATGAATTCTTGAAAAGAAAAAATCGTCGCCGACCATTGACGAAGGTTTTAGAAAGTACAGCCATGGTGTCTGTTCCAGTTATTTGTGATCAGTTTCCCAGTTCAAGCGGCTCACCTCTTCAGGGTGTATCTGATAGCAGGGTTTCAGGATTAGAATCTAATGAGTCAAAGAAGTCTGTGATTGTTAGCAATAATTCAGACAGCACTGGACTTTCATGTGAGAATGGAGTCCCTTTAAATGCTTCTGAACATGCTTGTGATGCTTCCCATGCCGTTTACAAGACAAAGGAGAATGAAATTTCCAGCATAAAAGGGTTAGCTGATAATGATTCTTCTGACAGGTTATTTGATGTGCCATTTGTTGGGGTCCTTGGGGAGGAAAAACACACGGCAGGTATGCTTGAGTTAAAATGAGAAAATTTATCAACATTGAGTGTGCATAACTTTTTCTTTTTTGTCTCTATTCTTACATAAATGCCATCCAAAATGGTGATAAATTTGCTTATCTGTAGTAGATAGCACTTGGCATGTTAGAAAGGTATGCTGCATGTATGCATTCAATTATTTTTTACTTTAGGCTGCTAAGCAAACACAATTTCCATGAAGAGCTTAAGCTTGTCAGCGTGTTTGCAATGCCTTCGGCTTAGGTTTTGAGCATGCTTGCTGACTCACAAAAGTTTGAGCTGCATAGCTACCTGTTTTTGAAAAATGACGTCTTTGAGTTTACATGTAATTGTGTATGTGTGTTATGCACTTGTTCCCCAGGAGGGGTTGTTAACATGTGTGCGTTAATTTTCTTCATGGATATATGTTATCCAGTGATGAGTTTAAATGCAATAAGATTGAGATATACAGTTGACAAGAAATAAGCCATTCAACCATGAGTGGGCAAGTGTTTCAAGTTTTACTTTCGCGGTAATTAGCTCATAATTTCTTACAAGTCATTTTCCTGCCAACTTGCTATTAGTGTAATGTAATATTCTGTTTGTTCATTCAGATGATTGTGAACTAATGGGGACGGTGGAATTATTTCCTTGTGCTGATATATAATATGTTCTCCCAGGTTTTTCAACTATACCTGTGGCTTTTTCATCTGGAAGGCCTCATGGTGGTGCATTGGGAAGACAATCTAGTCAAAGTAATCAAGTTGAAGCTGTATCTTTGAGAAATGAGGGACTTAATGAATCTGTTTCTACCAGTTCAGCTGCTCTTCATGTTAATAATATTAACCAGAGGATAGAGAAAGGTACTTCAAAGTGGCAGTTAAAAGGAAAGCGGAACTCAAGACATTTAAGTAAAAATAGAAAACAGGACTCCAGAAAATATGTGGACATGGATGATGAATCCAATGCTTATTTGGCAGGTATAGAGCACTTGGAGGGTTCAGATCAGAAAGTTGATTGCACTGGGATTGGTGGACGCCACACTTCATTTAATTGTACCTTACGATCAAAGTGCAAACCAGTTGCTGAGGCCCCGGTAGATGGGTTGAGGGACTGGAGCAAGCGTCTATCTCAGAGGGATTCTCATATGAGAGTCCCAACAGTTGAGGCAAAGCTATCACCTAATGGCTCTTTGAGACCTCAAAGATCACTTCCGTATCGTCAGTCCCGCTTTACAGTTCACTCTAGATATCAGATACCTGATTTTCCTGTCAGAAATATTAGCACCAATGCTTCATTATATGATGTTAAGCTGGAGGTGAAGGCCAGCTATCGGCCCCAGCATGTTCCCTTGGTTTCCCTAATGAGTAAGTTGAACGGAAAGGCCATAGTCGGTCACCCTCTCACAGTTGAGGTTTTGGATGATGGTCATTGTGATGATCTGTTGAGCAGCATGGAGTGCAATCTGGAAGTTGGTGAAATGCATAATGCTGTAAAGCCAAATTCAGTAACCGGTAGAGTTCCTACCAAGCATTTGGCCTTGCAGGCGCGCTTATCGCCAACCAAATCACAGAAAATGAAGAAATCTGGGTCATTGTCCAAAAAGATACGGAAACTGTCTTCATTGACTGGTCACAAGCGCTCTGAAGAAGAGCGGAAACCAGTGGTAGATAAGCCTAAAGGTCCTGTTATAGCTTGTATCCCACTAAATGTAGTCTTCAGTAGAATAAATGAAGCAGTGAACGGATTGGGACGACCAACACACCGTGTATTAACATCAAGCAATCCTTGAGTTTGGTTCAAGGGGAGAAGCTGCAGTTGCTGTTCTTTTGGTATTTTAGGTATTTTGATTCGGTTCAGCAGCCAAGCGGCTGCCTTTATTTAACCGGTGCTGGGTTTGCAGCACCATATATTCTGCCTTTGAAGGTAGAATCCTTCTCTACAATTTCATGACATTTCGTTAAAAGTACATCTGGTAGGAGGAGTACGGCCAAAGGAGGCTGCTCTTTGCTCTGTATATATTGTAACATTATGTAAAGATGGTGATCTGGTATTAGGTATTGGTGACCTGATATTAGGTATTTAATTTATGAATTCAGGTTGATTCGGAGGAAATAACTTCAATCCCCATGCACTTGGGTGTTGGCCATGATTAGTAATTTACTCACCTTCTCTTTATTACCTTCTTGTAACTTTGAATCCGGTGACAAAACTTTTTAGATGGCGTTTTTGACTTTTTAAGTGTGATGTGAATGAAAGTAGTATTTTGTGTTCGGATTGTTTCTTAGTGTCTTGATTTTTTTGGCTAAAAAGCTAAAAGGTTGTATATATATATATTTTTTTTTTGTTTTCTGTGTCGGTCTGTTCCTGTTCAACAGTCTAGGTGGTCCTCATTTCACATGCTATATATTCTCTTGAAGTAGTGTTGCAGCCTATATTTCCGGTACTAATTTGTTTTTGAGCCTAGGGATGGCTTGGACCCAAGGCTGGATGACCTGTCTTAATAAACATCCCACCTCTTTCTTTTTTTTTTGAAAGGAATGTTATGTACACTTTCATTTTCATGCTCTCAAGTTGACGTCGATTGACGTAACAGTTGATTGTTGATTGACGTAATAGTAAAATTTATTATTAAATTTTGGACCATAATTTACACAACGCTAGTGTGCTAAGCATGTCAGGCAAAAATTTCTTTTTTTTTTCTTTTTTTTTAAAAAAAATTTTAATATTAAAAAAAAATTTGTCGTCATGCATGTGTTTATCTTCACCCTTAAATTTTGGATGGATTGTTATTCAATTTTGGATATAATGTTGATGTTTAATCCTACATCAAGGCGCTCTCAGAGACTGTTTAGTATGATATCATTATAAATTCTGTAATAAGCATGCTAGAATCTAAAACAAAGCATGTAATACTTTATATAATTTGCAAGAGTACATAAATATTTGTATAAGTCATGTTGTTTTAAGTTATATTGAATGTGACTTATGTCTGTAAATGGGATTATTACACCTAAGATTTAAGTCATAAATCTTGTAATTTATAAATTATAGTTCGTAGTTGGCAATAGAACTTGACATTTTATTTTATAAGACTATAATATATCAATCATGATTATCTATGGTTTTATTAAACTTCAAATAGACGATTAATATGAATATATTTTACACTATCAAAACATGTAATATAACTTTTTCTACCTACTCTTGTTAGGCAATTGTATCCTATCTTACATCGCAAACCTTATACTTAGATCTACTTGTAGCATCTAGGATTTGGTATATTCAAGCCATGCTAATGATTATTATCCATTTTTTGTATCATGTTTCGTGCAAGGTCTTAGAGGCAAATTCTGGTATAGTATGGTGAGAGTAGGGGTGTCAAAGCGGTTACAGTTAGCGATTATTGGTTAGTAGATTTCACTAACCGCAACCGCTAACCGCCTAGCGGTTAACGGTTAGTGGTTAACCGTCGGTTAGCGGTTAGTGAAATAGATAACCGCTTGCTAACCGCTTTTTTAAAATTGGGCCTTTTTTTGGCTTTTTGAGCCTTTTTGGGCTTTTTTTTAAAAAAAAAAAACATTTTTTTTACCCCTTTTTTTTTTGTCATCTTGGGCCCAATTCCTATAAAAAGAGCTCATATTGAAAAATCAAAAATATTTGACCCAAAATTTATATTTACTTGTACTTTAAAAAAATTTCCTTAAATATTAAATCATAACCAGTTAACTTTTTTTAAAAAAAAAAAAAAAAAATTCAACACAACATATAAAAAAAAAGTTCAGAATTCAGACTACTGTCACAACATATAATGATAATACATTAATACTTAAATTGTGTTTATAAGTAACACATTGGTCATTGTTTAATACTTTAATCTAATGTCAATTACTTAATTTGATATTATACGAATCATATCATCATTGTACGTTAATAATATGATTCACTTGAAGTCTTGAGTAAAATATTTGAATTGTTATTGAATCATATGATTAAGTATTGATATTATACATTTATATTATTCATATGCATATGTAAACTTATATAGACTTATAACATTTATAGACTTATAAATTTATAACATACATTGGAAATAAGTCTCTAAATATATAATTGTTGTATTAGTATGAATTGATATACTTATGAGTTATGTCATGTATAATTTGTTATTATATAATCAAATGATTTAATGATCAATTGATCATGTTATATAATCATATAAATTATAGTGATAATATATTAATACTTAAATTGTGATTTAATGATCAAGTGATTATATGATATAATCATATAAATTATAGTGATAATATATTAATACTCAAATTGTGATTTAATTATTTTTTAAAAAAATTGTGATTTAATGATCAAGTGATTATGTTATATGTATAAATATTTTTATAATTATAATTATAAAAATATATTATATAAAAAGACGGTTAGCGGTTACGGTTAGTAAACCCAATAACCGCTAACCGCTAGGCAGTTATAGCGGTTAGGTGGTTAGCGGTTAATATGGTATAGCGGTTAGCGGACAGTTTTTAACCGTCCGCATCGACACCCCTAGGTGGGAGTCCCCCAAAATTTTAGAATTCTCTCAAAATTGTGTTTTTTTTTTTAAAAAAAAAAGATAGATCTTGAATTTTATTGTTTTTTTTTTTAAAAAAAAAGAATTTTAATAATTTTATGACAAGTAATTTTTTTATTAGGGGATTATTCATATTTTTTTTGTAGTTTAAAAGGGACATTGACACAATTAATAGTTTATAAAGACATTATTAATGAGATGATAGTTAAGGATGTGTATTTTTTTTTTTTTAAAAGGCTGGGAAAAGAATAAAAGACAATAAATAATTAAGACAAAATTGTGGCCACTTAAACAAGAATTAAGATCTTCTCATATTCATTTAAATCGAATAATATTCAATTAATTATATTTGAAGAGTATTTCTATGCTCTCAAAATATAAAATAATAAAATATCCATTCAGTATGATTAATTCGTCGGTTGAAATGAACCGAAAATAATTATGTTTTTGAATGACAAGACTTTACCTTCATTTTCTTTTGGCTTGCGTAACGCAATAAAACAAAATAAAACGAAAAAGGGTAATATGGCCATAACAAAGTACCGAGGACATGGGCGGAATATAGTGAAATGAACCGTACCCATCCGGTCCGATCCAAATAATACAGAAAATTAGGGTTTCACTATAAATAGCAACATAAACCCTACCTTCTCCTTCACCCTGTGAATCTCCCATTGCAGCTTCCAAAACCAAACCCTAATAGGTCTGTCTCTGTCTCTGTCTCTGTCTCTCGCTATGTTTGTGGATACGTATTTTTGGTTACTAGTGATATAATCTAAGGGAGTTTGGAACTTGTGTGGTGAGGTGCAGGGAAGTAGGAGATGGCGATAGTGCCAGGGCCGTTGATATGGGAGATGGTGAAGAAGAACAACTCCTTTCTGGTGAAGGAGTTCGGAAGAGGAACGGCGAGTGTACAGTTCAGCCGGGAGAGCAACAATCTCTACAACCTCAACTCCTACAAGCATTCCGGTATGCTTATTCGCTGCCTTTCTGTTTGGTTCCCGAGAAATTTGGTGGTGATGAGACTTAGTGTTGTTTTTTTGTTTTGTTTTGTTTTTTTTTTTTCTTTAAATTTTTGAAATGTTGAATACAACGAAGGAAAACAGTGCGTCTGCTGGTTTTTCCTTGGTCTGTGCGACAGAACAAATGTTTTAATTTTCGAATTTTTATTTAGTTTAGGGATGATTTTTATCAGAACGGAATAGAAAATAAAGTTTTTTGACTGAAGGAAAAGGATTAGAAAAGTTCTAGTTTTAGATTCTTCTTTGCAGTTGTTTTATTTTGTTTATTTTTTCAAGGAAATAAATTTATATTCGTTATGCCAATTTTTGGTGGGCGCTGATTAAAACTGAAGGAAATAACATAGTTTTATGGTAATTTTAGTTTTTTAAGAAAATAAATGTCTTAGTAACTAAGAAGCTAATACGATCGAAAATTTTGGTGAGGATCTGGAGGGAAAAGTAAAGGAAATGAGAAGTTTGAAAGATTTTTTTTAAAATGATTTAGGTTTTGTGGAAATAGGAGTGTAAACAGAAGTCAGTGAATATGTTTGTGTAAGATTAAATAGGGTTGGTTAGTTCAAGCTCTATTGCATCAGTGTCTGTTTGTTAGCATGGAGGAGTGATGTAAAGTGAGGGAAACTGAAGTTTCTACATCTTTCAAATTTTACATTTTCTGATGTCTATTACTGAAAAATGTTGTTTATTGTAATCATCAAAGGACTTGGACAACATTTTTATGATTCCTTCAATCTTTGTGGCTTAGAAACGATGTGGTGTGCCTTAGATTGTATTAGGATAGAATATGAGATGTTGCTAGTTCTTGTGGGAAACTGTGGACCTGTATGCTGCCTGTTATCTGTGAATAGTTTTTGTCCCTGGAGACCAAGAAACAACTCAAAACATTTTTTTTCCCTTGGACTGAACAAAAGGTTTTTTTAGCTATTTTTAGTTAATTGTCTCTTCCAAGTTGTGTTTTTGACAATGCTATAAGGTATATAGGCCTTTTATTTTCTTTGTTTTTTTGTTGGTTGAAAGTCTTAATGAATTCGTGAAAGCGGCTGAAGCTGCAGTTTTAAAGCCTAAGTTTAAATTTCTTAAGGCTCTGATTTTCTTTTTTCCTCTCTTGTTTTGCTATGCTAGGAGGACTTAAACCATTGCTTTTTTGTTGGGCTGCTAGTAATTGAGGGTCTTATGCATGTCTTATGAAATCTATCTTTTTGTTTGGATGCATCAGGTTTGGCAAACAAGAAAACAGTTACCATTCAACCTGAGGGCAAAGATCGATCTGTGTTGCTTGCCACAACCAAGACCAAGAAACAAAACAAGCCCGCTGCTTTACTCCACAAGTCTGTCATGAAAAAGGACTTCCGGAGGATGGCAAAGGCATTGGCTAACCAGGTAATTTTAGAAGACAGGTCCTGTTAGATACATGAGTCTTACATGTTTAAGTATTTTGTCTCTTCAGTAATGTGTTTGATCATAGGTGATGTGTTTGGTCATAAAATGTCTGATCTTGTAATTCACTGGAAGCTTACCTCTAATCAAATTCCGTCTATTTTCACCCCAAATTTTAGGTTTTTCTGCAGTGATGAGCCTCTAACATGTAAGCAGAAACCATAATATGGTTTCTTCAGTGAAATACACTTGTTACGCTTGGCTTCTGAGCTTAGATGTTTAAGCAGTGTTTGAGTGAACTGTTTCTAGTCTATCTGATGTAGGCAGGGCTCAATTGGTTATCACTGTTTTTGTCTCTTCAGTGACGTGTTTAGTCATTAAAGGTCTAATCTCCTAAATTCACCGGAAGCTTACCTCTAATCAAATTCCGCCTATTTTTACCCCAAATTTTAGCTTTTTCTGCGGTGATGAGCCTCTAACATGTAAGCAGAAACCATAATGTGGTTTCTTCAGTGAAATACACTTGTTACGCTTGGCTTCTGAGCTTAAATGTTTAAGCAGTGTTTGAGTGAACTGTTTCTAGTCTTTGTGATCTAGGCAGGTCTCAATTGGTCATCATCATGTTCTTTTTGGGAAAGTTGGTGAGCCGACTGTTTTTGTCTCTTCGGTGACGTGTTTGGTCATTAAAGGTCTAATATCCTAAATTCACCAGAAGCTTACCTCTAATAAAATTCTGTCTATTTTCACCCCAAATTTTAGTTTTTTCTGCAGTGATGAGCCTCTAACATGTAAGCAGAAACCATAATGTGGTTTCTTCAGTGAAATACACTTGTTACGCTTGGCTTCTGAGCTTAAATGTTTAAGCAGTGTTTGAGTGAACTGTTTCTTGTCTATGTGATGTAGGAAGGGCTCAATTGGTCATCATCATGTTCTTTTTGGAAAAGTTGGTGAGCCGACTGTTTGTGTCTCTTCAGTGATGTGTTTGGTCATTAAAGGTCAAATCTCCTAAATTTACTGGAAGCTTACCTCTAATCAAATTTCACCTATTTTCACCCCAAATTTTAGCTTTTTCTGCAGTGATGAGCCTCTAACATGTAAGCAGAAACCATAATGTGGTTTCTTCAGTGAAATACACTTGTTACGCTTGGCTTCTGAGCTTAAATGTTTAAGCAGTGTGAGTGAACTGTTTCTAGTCTATGTGATGTAGGAAGGGCCCAATTGGTCATCATCATGTTCTTTTTGGGAAAGTTGGTGAGCCGACTGTTTTTGTTTCTTCAGTGATGTGTTTGTTCATTAAAGGTCTAATCTCCAAAATTCACCGGAAGCTTACCTCTAATCTTCTGCCTATTTTCACCCCAGATTTTAGTTTTTTCCTGCAGTGATGAGCCTCTAACATGTAAGCAGAAACCATAATATGGTTTCTTCAGTGAAATACACTTGTTACGCTTGGCTTCTGAGCTTAAAAATTTAAGCAGTGTTTGAGTAACTGTTTCTAGTCTATCTGATGTAGGCGGGGCTCAATTGGTTATCATGTTCTTTTTGGGAAAGTTGGTGAGCTGACTGTTTATGTCATGGTTCTATGCATCATGGTCGTTGTGTTTCATTGAGCTGTATATAGTCTATATGATGTTGGCAGGCCTATGGTTATCGTGTTCTAGTCTATAAAAATCACAATTATTTCACCCATTACAGGGTCTTACATGTTTGTGTATTTTGTCTCTTCAATGACTTGTTTGGTCATTAAAGGTCTGATCTCCAAAATTCACCGGATGCTTACCTCTAATCAAATTCCGTCTATTTTCACCCCAAATTTTAGTTTTTCAGCAGTGATGAGCCTCTAACATGTAAGAAGAAACCATAATGTGGTTTCTTCAATGAAATGCACTTGTTACGCTTGGCTTCTGAGCTCCCAATGTTCAAGCAAGCGTTTTCATTGAATTGTATCTAGTCTATACAATGTTTGCAGGCCTATATTCTTAAAACTCATTATTTAACCCGTTGTAGGTGGGAGATAACTACTACAGGCCGGACCTTAAAAAAGCTGCCCTTGCTAGGTTGAGTGCTGTGCACAGGAGCCTCAAAGTCGCCAAATCCGGTGTCAAGAAGAGGAATAGGCAGGCCGTGAAAACTCCTTGTAGGAAGTGAGTTGGAGGTTGATAACTTGTATTGTGGGTTGTTTTCATTCCCCATAGCATCCATCCCGGATTACCATTTTTGTTTCAATATCCATTTTGTCTCGACTCTTGTTTCTTGTGATACTCTTTGAATTCTTGATTATTTTGGGTTTGTTGAATTTTTGAATTTAACGCCACTTGTAGTCATTGGTCGCAAGCAATTACAAAATACCTGCTGGAAATGAGTAAATGGTTTCATTCTTCACATATCTTTTCCATTGTGCCAACACTCGAAAACCCTTGGAATGAGCAAATTAAGCCCGGGGAAAATTGATTTCTGCTACACCCACGGATCGTTATCCAGTTGTGTAAAGGAGATTGTGAAGAACTTTTAAACTACTAAATCATCATGCACGTTATCGTGTTAAAGCGCTTCAAAACTTGCGTGTGCGAGATTTGGCGCCGACAGGGGCCGCACGTGTTTTAACCCGCTGGTCAACAGTGTTTCGGCGGCAAAATCAAGTCAATTTTCTCAATTGCGTTGTGCGGAATGTCTCGTCCTCGTTAATTGATGGGCGTTATAATTTGGAGAAAGCTTTCTTATTTTGGGTGGGAAGAAATTCTTTTGAAAATGGTTTTTATTAAATTAATACATATTTATGAAGCACGTGATTTTTACATGTGTTTTAAAATGTATGGAGAAATTATATGCTCTACATACATGTAGTACTTAAAAAGTTCTTCTAGGCCAAAAAAAAAAAAAAAAAAGTTTAGTAAAAAACTTAAAAGCACTTTTTAAAATAGCATTGCAGGAGAAATTTAAAAATGAGTCTATTTATAAAAAGCTTTTTTTTTGTTTTGAAGTATTTTATTCTTTCCTTTATAAACCCTGATATACTCCAGATTATGTTTCAGCTCTTTCCATTTTTTAAAACCCAGCGTTAGAGTGATGATCCGTACAAGAGATTGTTTAGAAGTAACGAATATGAATTACTACTCATTTTGATTTGTCTGAAAGGGGAAAAAGAGGGTTCACCAGAATAACGAACAACGACTTGTAGTATACGGAATCTTACACGAAAAAGCATAGAAAAAAAGAAATACTGCGTATGATTTATGAACGACAATTAATTTGTAGAAATTGACTTTTTTAGATTTGTTTTTTCTGTAGGCTCTATCGAAGGGTTCCAAACTTTGCCGGCAAGTAAATGGAAAACAAAAAAAAAAAAAATCTTAGAGCTTGTTTGTGACTACCTTTGAAAAATAGAACTTTTAAATAAAAAAAAAAGCTTTTTAGTAAAAGCTTTAAAATGAAATTTTTGCCAAAAATGCGTTTTGATAATTTTTAAGCTTTTTGGTCTGTTAAAATGGCTTTTAATTTTTTTTTTATCAAATGACTATATTTTTTTTCAAACGTACTTTTTGAGTACTAAACATACTTCTAAGTTTTTTAAACGCAATCCTAAACTGACCTTACTCTTAGGGTCCTACCGGCCCACCCATGGTTTTGTATTTTTATTAACGAAAAAGTCAGATTATATGTATTTCACTTTCTTAAGAAAAACTTGTGGTGAAGGTTTGGTGGTTAATAAAAAAACAATTTATCAAAAAGGAATCTGGGTTTGGAATGTTGAAAAGTCAAATCAATGGATGGAGTTGCCAAGGAAAAAAATGGAAGCATTAGAATACAATTATGTAACTTGCCCTTGTCTAATTCTCCAACCTTATATATAAGTTCGTAGGTTGTTTGAGTTTCTCACAAACAAGAGTTTCAGACTTTCTGCATAACCAGGAAGCTCCAGAACGATGTCGATGAGGAAATCTGCGTCTCTGAACAACGGCGAAGCCGTGGAGGGTGAGGTGGCAAAGCGTGGACGCTTTGATCGCTGCTTCTCCTTCATGGAGATTTCAGTAGAACCGGGAAAGGCTGTGAAGGACATGGATTCCAGCAAGTTGAAGGCTGAGATCAAGAGGTGGGCCAAGGCTGTCGTGGCATATGCCCGGCAGGTTAGTGGTCGACTTGGTGGCTCTCGTGGCGGTTGAATTTCAAGCACGTGCGTGCTAATTGCTGCTATTGCTTTTTGTAACGAATATTTGCTGCGGCTATCTCTGTTCGAGCAAGACTCTGAAGGGCGCTGCTCCAAAATCCAAATTCTTTGTATATATATATAATTATTCAATTTATTCGTTGCCTTCTGGATTTATTTTTTAATTTTTTAATTTTGTATTCCTTCTTTTTGCTTTCGGTATTTAATTATTGTGGTTCTGGAGCTCTGAAGAACACGCTGAACATGAACTTTTGGCCAGAATTTGCCAAAAAAAAAAAACAAAAACAACCTTCACCATACATGCACGCTCCTTCGTCGTCAGCCACCGCTCATCCATTTGGTGGTTCTCTGTCTCATCGCTCTAGATGGTGTCTCCTCCGCCTTGTTCCGCTCCCTCATAAGTTGGATATGACTTAAGTTAAAATTGGTTATTGTTCATAATGAGTCCCTATAACCAACTTCACTGTCAGCTTTCTCAATTGTCTTTTCTGCCTTCGAAGATTTTCTCTAGAGCTGTATGTGGCTGAATTACTGTCAATATTAAATTTTCTTTTTAGTCTTTTGTATTTTAAATTATGTAATTTTTTATTTTTGTATTTGCATTGTGTTACGTGAAAGCTTTTACATACACATAACGTGATAAATTGTTAGGTTTTTGAAGGAACTTAGACCTTTTAGATTCGTTGAAGAAAACCTAAAACCTTTTCAAATATAAAGTTTGGATTAATTTTCTGTTTTTTATTTTTTTATTTTATTATTATTATTATTATTATTATTATTATTCATAACATAATAGCCTTTAAATAAGTAAGCTATTACAATATTTTCTAGGGCTGAATCATCAGCTCTTATTGAAATATAAACTAAGGCCGAGTCATCAAGACTCTTACATGGAAATAAATAAAGACAATATCAAATAAAAATAAACACAATATAATATTTTACCGCATCATATATTTTAATATATCATAATATTAATAATTGTTCCACATAAACTTAATTCTCGTAACATTCATTTCTCCTTGAAAAGGACTGTAACGACCTAGATTTTAAAACTCTTATTTAAATATAATTAAATAGATTAAAAATATAATCGATAAATTAGAACAATGATATGTGGAATAATGATATTAAATAACTATTTAGTGTTAAAGGTATATTACATTGATTTTTGACCACTTATGTATATTATTTCAATTCTAAAAATTTAGCTTCACTAATATGTTTATGGGCATAATCAAACCCAATCTAGTCAATAAATTATTTATATTGGCGTTTAGTGAATTAATAAATTAATTTGAAGCTTTTTCAGTTTTTAGCCTAAAAAGCAGTGTCTTAATTTTCATATTGTCTAAATGAGATTAAAACTGCTAAAGAAATATACCAAGGCTAGCCACCTTTGTTGAAAGATTAAAGTCTTCTAGTAATAAGAATTATAGTAAATATCATGATTATAATAATTTATTAAGGCAAGTGGCCAAGTGGGAATGCAAATAGTTTTTTTTTTTTTTTTTTTTTCATTCAATTAAGGGAAGCGGGTTACAGGACTGACTAATTGATCTCAAAAGGGGTGGGCACCCCAACAACATGGCCCAAAAGGTAAATGTAGTACAAATTCAAGAACGAAATCTGGATCTGGTCCAAAAGGACCAAACAGCAGCCAATGGCATACAAGCCGGGCCTTTTCCAGGGCCGTACAAGGCGGTTACAAATAGCAAAGAAACTTGATAAAGAGTCCGATGCAGTAAAGGCAACAACCACGTTGTTGCAGGTCAAACATTGCAGAAACCGATTCGGAGCTGTAGAAGGCCAACCGCCAGCAACAAAAATCCCCCAAATAAGATCCATCCACTTCAGTACAAGGGGGTGAAAACCCATAGAAAATAACAACAAAGATAAAAAACAACAACAGAAAAGCTGCAAAAAAAAACTATAGCAGAAAGCCAAACACACAAAATCAACAAACAAAAAGCAAAGGAAAAACAACCACAACCAGATTCTGGGCCCGCATCGAAGATTGGAGGGCCAGAAACAGAAGAAACAAAAAAACACAGCACTGGCAGGAGCGGAGGTAGGTGGGCGGAGGGAAAATCGGAGGAGCCACGTGAGGAGGCGAAGGCGGATCTGAGGTGGAGATGGGATGGCGATGGCGGATCTATGGAAAGCTCGACCGATTTGAGGCGGATCTGTGGCGGTGAAGGGACGGAGGAGGCGGAGCAATGAGATGGGGCAGTGAAGGTGGCGCTGAGCGGAGCTAGCTGAGGAACAGGGGAGAAGAAAAAGAGAAAAAAGAAAACCAAGAGAAAAACCAGGAGAAGAGGAAACAGGGAGAAAGGGAAAAAGGGGAAAACAGAGAGGATACATAGGGGGTGGGAAGAAGGGAAAGGAAAAACCTTTCCCTCCTCCCAGGAGAAACCGCACTAGGCGGTGGGCAAAGTCTCACTGAAGGAGACGGTATGGAAAAAATATCCAGAGCTTCTTTCTCTACAAAATAGAGAGAGGGAATGCAAATAGTTAAAGCCTAAGTTGAATCAGAAACTTTGTACAGGCCAAAAATAGACTCAAACGAACTCGTATGAAGTCGAACCAAATATAAAATGTTTATCTCGGAGTCCTCTATCTACTCTTAAAATTTCACGTCAATCGGAGTACGTTTGGACATTAAAAAATGGATCGGGATACACAACCCTCATTTTGGACGAAAATACTATTTGGTATAGAACATGAAATATGGACTAGGTTCATTCTTTTGGTTAAATACATCTCAACCCTTAGATCAAATGTGTAAAAATAAATCATAACCATTCATTCTCTTATAAATAGAGCCAAAGCTAAAGTCACTTTCACTTTACCTTTTTATTTACAATCTTAAAACAAGTAAAATTGTTTGCTCCTCCTTTCATTTTATTTCTTGTTCTAGTCAAATACCATATAGCCTAGATCTTTCTTGTAGTGTTCAAGTGTTTTTCTAAACTAGTTACCTAGAGAAGATTTGGTGGAGTTTTACTTCTAAGGATTATTGGGTAAGTGTTTCTTGTATAAATATCATGATTTATTGCTTGTATCACTTGTTCTCATTTAATTGTTTAAAGACCCAATAAGCGTATAATGTAAAATAAAGTAATAGATACAAGTGATTTAATAATAATGAGTTAGTGGACAAAATCAATTAAGGACTTATAATATTATCTATATATTATTTACTTTACAGTATTTACATTCAGTCATTTCTTTTATTGTTATTTAAATTTTAGTTCATATTTTTGGCTGTAAGGACCATTTGATCTCATCCTCGAAATATGAACTCAGTATTTACATTCAGTCATTTCTTTTATTATCATTTAAATTTTGATTCATACTTTGGTAGGTATGGACCATTGGTCTCATCTCTAAAAAATGAGTCATGCTTTATATATATTATTTATAATACTAATTTGTATTTAGTGATACTGGCCATTAGCCTCGTCACCAAAAATGAATTCAGGCATAAAGCTAGTTATAAGTGATTATCTTAGATTAATATAATAAAATGAGTAAGTAAAGATGAAGTGACGGATAATAAATAAATATAAAAAGATGAGGGTCTTTAAACAATGATATTATTGGAATGAACTAAGTATTGTTTGTATGTATGTATTATATGCAGAAGTGGAGCAGAATACTACACTAAGGAAAGTAAGTATGGATATACTTACTGAGTACTAGCTTTGTTTTATTGTTATAGGAATTCTTATTTTGTCTTATAAATATAATTTTGCAATACAATTACTGCATAATGTGTCTAATAAAATGGGCTGATAAGAAGATAGCCACCTTAAGAACAAGTTGGGTGGATTGCCGCGAGGAACTGTCGGTATCTCAGTGGATGGGGGTATATAACCGTCCAACGGGCCTAATATATAACTAAGCTGGGGCGGTGTAGTTGCCAGCACCAAACAGGTAAACCTCTAAAGTGTGAGGGACATAACGGACGTAAGCGGGCTGAGAGCTCATGACAAGAGGTCTGAAGAAAGATTATCATAAAACATAAACTAATCTATCATTACGCTGCATTCACAACTAATTCATTATTATATATTTTAGTCTTTAATCTTACTTGTTCAAACTAGTCTTTTTAGTCTTTATCTCTAGGAAAATAGATTACTCACTTGTTTGCCTATGTAAAAATGATAACGTTATCTTTACATAAATCTTGATGCAGGAATAGAAAGTGAAGACGATGGTCCTTTTACTGGTTTTGATGGTTGATAAACCATCTACTGCAGGATTGATGCTTACTCTATGGAGCAAGTCTCATTTATGTTAATCGCTTTTGTTACGTATGGTGATGAGTGTGAACTTAATAAATATTACTATATTAATTTAAGTGCCGTCTGCGGCATATATTTGGTACACTTAGTGTGTACATATGTTGTAATGAAAATTATGTTTCTATTTTATATCACTTCGAGGTATTTCAGTTAGTTCAATTGTGTTGTGTAAGTTATTCTTAGGTCATAGAAAAAGAAAATATATATATATACATACTCTGCTGTAAGATTGTATTTTCTAAAGTTGCAGCATCACGACTTCGATATTTGCTAGTTCAAATATCGGGGCGTTACAAGGACCTTGTCCTAAAGGTCCGAAATCTTGTTCTTGAAATAATCTTGCTCTTGGAATAGAGTCTGCATATTCATAACACAACAAAAATAATAGATAATAAAATATTACCATGACCAAGCATTTGCTCTTTCACTCCTTGTTAAGCAACTTCTGAAAGTATCTTCAATTTTTTTTTTCTTTTTGGAACCAAGCAACATCTAAGCCCTTTTTTCTTCTCCTTTGGGTGAGCCACAATCTAGCGTGAGATGATAAAGTTGGCACGATCAAGAAAGACGAAGTTGGCGATTTCAGTGGAGACACGGCTAAGATGGGGCAGTGTTGGACTGTGATGGCAAAAAGACGCATATCTGCGGTTGGAAGTGTTGCCTTTGTTTGATCTGTTGGCGCAATTGGATGGTGACGAAATTTGGTGGCAGTGAGATTGACTTGTTGAATTGGGGCTTCAACGTGGTGGAATGGCTGAACGACGACTTCAATTTTTTGTACATCAAACCTATTCTTTGAGAGAAGGTTGCCGATTTTTTTCCCCATCCTTTCCATCTGGTCTTCTGATTTCTTGATCAAGCCTTCGAACATAGTTATGAAACTAACTAATTGTTGCTCAAGCCGATCAAGATGTGAATCCTCCATAGATCGTTGATTGCTATAGAAAACAACCAACCTGGCTGCTCTGATACCAATTGTTGCGTGAATGCTTTAACATACACGTAACGGAACGTAAACTATTTAGATTCGTTGAAGGGAACCTAAAACCTTTTCAAACATAAAGTTTGGATTAATTTTCTGGCTGCTTTTTTTTTTTTTTTTTTTTTTTTTTTTAATATTATTCATAACATAATGGCCTTTAAATAAGTACACTATTACAATATTTTCTAGGACTGAGTCATCAGCTTTTATCGGAATATAAACTAGGGCTAAGTCATCAAGACTCTTACATGGAAATAAATAAAGACAATATCAAATAAAAATAAACACAATATAATATTCTACCGTATCATATATTTTAATATATCATAATATTAATAATTGTTCCGCATAAACTTAATTCTCGTAACACATTGTTGCTCAGTTTACTTCGACATAAAATGGTTTCCAGAAAATATTTCTGCATTATACAGTGTTTACTATGATGTAAAATAGTGGTCAATGAAAAATATTTTCTTTTTTATTGATAATTCTTCTTTAATTTTCGAAAAAATAGTTTACGGTTTTTAAAACCTGATAGGTCCCAAGCAGAGAATAGAAACATAACCAATATTTAATACAATATAAAGATAATACACGTTACAAATCTCCACTTATGGCTGGAGTTCTACAACAATACAAACACATAAACACACCTTACGTTCTGATACCCCTAATGGGTCCCAGTCAGAACAAGATAATACTCCACTTAGGGGTGGGAGTTGAACCACAATAGAATTAGAACTCTACACCAAAATCCTTCCTACTACCCCCATTAAATAGTATTTAAAGACTATAAGTATTACGAACATTGCCCATAACACAACCCACGTTATATGACAAGTTATCGTAATAATTGAAACATAAGTAGTGGAATGGAATGTGTGTCTTGCAGTTTTTCTCCACATCATGGGCAGTTACTAACATGGCCTAACAAAACCGTAAACTATTTTCTGACTTTGAGCATCTTATTCTCAAATCGACGGGCCCTGCCAAGGCCTGCCCAAGACCTCGTAGGGACTTGATCGAGACTCGCTCAGGACCTCGCCAGAACTTGCCTGGGACCTGACTGGGACCCGCCCAGATCTGCCTAGGACCCACCCGGACCTGCCTAAGACTCGCCTGGGACTTGACCGAGACCCGCCCGGGACTTGACCGAGACCCATCCAGGACCCGTCCGGGACCCGGCTAGGACTTGACCAGGACCCGCCCGAGAGTTGACCGGGACCCTGTCGAGACCACCCCAGGACTTGATCGGGACTCAACCAGGACCCGTCCGGTCGTCGAAAAACATTTTCCGGTATTTGGTGTGCACGCAAAATCATATTAAACACTAAATTCATGATTTATTATAAATAAAAAATTCCTATCGAGTCTTGGGCGGGTCCTGCCAGGGTTTCAGGCAGATCCCCGACGAGGTCCTAATAGGGTCTAGGCGGGTTCTGGGTGAGTTGTAGTGGGGTCCTTGCGGGAGTCGGTTCGGACACCTCTAAGACTTGGTCAGGACATTTTCGTAATTTAGTGTTTAATATGATTTAATGAAAATATAGATATATTAAAAAAATATAATTTTTATTTTTTTATTTTCCATGTGTGTGGTAAACGCCGTAAAATGCTTTCGGCAGAAAACATTTTCAGGGAAATGACTTTCTTGAAATATTTTTCAACGAAAACCTTTTTACATCAGAGGCTGTTTGTATTTGTTCCTCCTCTTTTTTTTCTTTTTTTTTTTTTTCTTTTTTTAATTTTTTTTTAATTTTTAGTTTTTTGAAAAAAGAGCTATTTGCTAATCATTCGTTCTAGGTTTGAAAGCATAGAGGCCCTGTTCCTATCTCAGCTGGCCCACATTTCTTTATTTCTAGGCCAAGTCCAAAGCTTTTATTCTGGGCCCCCAATTTTCTCAATAAGACAAAAAAAAAAAAAAAACAAAAAACGTTTCGAACGCGGACATAGTAGCCCCAGGAGCATCTGTGAGAGAAGAGTGGGAGAGCTTCCACTGAACCTCGGAAGGCTCTTCTTCCAATAGCTAGTAACCCTTGAGGTATAAATTTAATTTTAATTTTTAATTTTTTTAATTCTTCAAATAAACCTTTCTTTGTAATTTGCTGCTTTTAAGCTTAGATTCATTTTATTATATATATATATATATATATATATATATATATGTTCGATCTGGTTTGACTCTGTTTTTGTCAATCACCAACTTCCATTTCTGTATAAAAAGATACGATCGTACGGATTGTGTAAAGCTTGTAAAGAATTTTGGATTAGAAGCTCGCCTTTTTTTTTTTTTTGGGGGGGGGGGTGGGGGGCAAGGTTGGACAGATCTTCCATACTCTAATAAGTTCTTGGTGTTAGTGACAATTAGATGATGTTATTAATCATGTAAATGATATAGATGCTTATGCGTCTCTTTTGGAGTTTTCATTGGAGCAGTAATTTTAGTTTGTTACCGTTAAATTATGGTTTTATTTGAAATTCTGGAGCTGTTGGAACTGGCAGGTAGGGTAAATGAAATAGTAAAGGTGTTATTATTTACTAGTACTGGTAAAACCAACCTGACTTTGACAGCGCAGTAGATTGCATCACGTAAAAAATAGCACAAAAAATATAAATTTTCTCAATCTGTAAGCATGGCTGCGAAGTAATTACTAAAGGGTAGTGTTTTTTGGGCCCTGGTAAATGACATATCAACTCTTGGCGTATTTCTTTGATGGGGTTTCTGTGTAGGACGTGTTTTACTAATAATTTGCTGCTTGTCTTCTCTTGCTCAATCTGTGTAATCATTACATAAGACCTGTCCGTGCAGAAGTTTCTTGTATAATGTATGCATGTTAGAGTAACATATAGATGTTATAGTAACATATAGATGCCTTTTTTTATTGGCGGGTGGTGGGGAATTCAGACATTGTTTGCTGTTGTAAAGTACTAGTACTACATCACTCCTACAGTGAGTGAATTTATTATGACAGTGGTGAACCAAGTATGCTTCTGTGGTATTTCTCTTTTAGTGCTTTTTGGGTTCTATTTTCCTTTTTTTGTTTTTGTTTTTGAACTTGAAGGGTTTTTATGTTAATATACTTTTTCAATTGAAATTAAGCAATTTCTCACTTGCGCATGTATTTCTAGGCTGGTGTAGCTGTTATTGCAGTGTATCATAACAACAATGGCAGATGGTCATGAAACTGATAAAAATATTGAGATATGGAAAATCAAGAAATTGATCAAAGCATTGGAAACTGCAAGAGGCAATGGTACCAGCATGATATCTCTTATAATGCCTCCGCGCGATCAAATATCTCGGGTGACTAAGATGTTAGGTGATGAATTTGGGACCGCTTCAAACATCAAAAGTAGGGTCAACCGGCAGTCAGTGTTGGCTGCCATTACTTCTGCTCAGCAGAGGCTGAAGCTTTATAATAAGGTTCCTCCCAATGGGCTGGTGCTTTATACTGGAACAATTATTACTGAAGATGGTAAGGAAAAGAAGGTTACGATCGACTTCGAGCCTTTTAAGCCTATAAATGCATCACTCTACCTCTGTGATAATAAGTTTCACACACAAGCTCTAAATGAACTCTTAGAATCCGATGACAAGTTTGGTTTTATTGTCATGGATGGAAATGGCACCCTTTTTGGGACATTGAGTGGAAATACGCGAGAGGTGCTTCATAAATTCACGGTTGATCTACCAAAGAAGCATGGAAGAGGAGGACAATCAGCTCTGCGGTTTGCTCGTCTTCGGATGGAAAAGCGACACAACTATGTGAGAAAGACTGCAGAACTTGCCACACAGTTCTTTATTAATCCTGCTACGAGTCAGCCTAATGTTGCTGGGCTAATACTTGCTGGTTCAGCCGACTTCAAGACTGAGCTAAGCCAGTCAGATATGTTTGATCCTCGATTACAAGCGAAGATATTGAATGTGGTTGACGTTTCTTATGGAGGGGAAAATGGTTTCAATCAAGCCATCGAGCTTTCCTCAGAAATTCTAGCTAACGTAAAGTTTATACAAGAGAAACGGTTGATTGGGAAATACTTTGAGGAGATCAGTCAGGATACTGGGAAATATGTTTTTGGTGTAGATGACACGCTGAAGGCTCTAGAAATGGGTGCTGTAGAAACCCTTATTGTGTGGGAAAATTTGGATATTAATCGGTATGTGCTGAAAAACAGTGCCACTGGTGAAGTTAGCATAAAGCACTTTAACAAGGAACAACAGACTGATCAGAACAACTACCGGGATCCAGCCACCGCCGCAGAGTTGGAGGTTCAGGAGAAGATGTCCTTACTTGAGTGGTTTGCCAATGAGTACAAGCGATTTGGTTGCTCGCTTGAATTTGTCACCAACAAATCCCAAGAGGGATCTCAATTTTGCAGAGGGTTCGGTGGGATCGGGGGTATCCTTCGTTACCAGCTTGACATAAGATCATTTGATGAGTTATCTGATGATGGAGAAGTATACGAGGATAGTGATTAAGAACCCATCAACTGTTGTTTAGTGCCCTCGTTGGAGGATGTTGTGAAGGTTTGTGCCAGGTTCGATGGAGTCTTTGTTGCTGCTGCTAGCTGAGAGATTTGAAACTCCAGTTTTCTGTTATCGTGCTGTTTTTTCCCTCTTGATGTTTGGGAATTTTGGCATTGTATCAGACCAGTATGTGATTCCTCAAGGTAGAATATGCAGCTTTGTTTTACCTAAGGAAGTTGGTCATAAGTTTAATCCACAACCTGGTTGGTTTGTTTTATGGTTGCTTGAAACTCATTCCATTTGCCATTGTTGCGTGATGACATAAAAAAACTTGTTTCAGTTTATCTTGTGAAGTCTGTTATGGTTATGTTTCATGCCATTATTTGCTGTGGTCTGCTCTTGCGGACTTCATGGTTCAGTCCAGACAGGTTATATTGATTTTTTTATTGATATTTGCTTCCATTTTTCCAAAGGCTCTTCATTGAAATGGTTTTTTACATAGCAAACGAAAGAGAGTTCAAAAGAGGCAACAATCTTGCAGTCATTACACGCAAAAAACAGTCATTTCGTTGTACAATTCCATCAGGGAAAAGAGAAAGGGAAACACAAAAAGAACAAGAAAAAGATGTAGCAGAATGTATAAGAAGAAAAACCGTTTTGTACAATGAAATGGCAAATATACATCCAAGGCCAAAAACGTGTACCCAAATGCATTGCAGCAAAATTCCCTATTTACCAAAATCTTAAAGAGCTACTATAGTTTGAAGGGGGAAGGAAAATCATATAGTAGGCTACGCAAAATTCCCCTAAAAGAACACTACAATCCACCGCTGATTGACCTAAACGCGGGCAAGTTCGTTATGGTGAAATGCACCACTGCTGCAAGCAGCTCGAATAAGTATCCAGGACAAACCCATGGTTCTTTTTGTTCTTCAGTGCAACAAATAAAAGCTCTGGGTCACTCTCATTCTTTCTCTTTCGCCTTGCCAAACACCTTGTTGACACCAGATATGGTCCTCAAGAGCTGTTTCGAACACATGTCCTGCGCCTGCGTCGCATTTTTCGCTCGACTGGCTCTTACCCAAGCAGGTTCCTGCCAGAAGCAAAGTCCCATGCTCTTTGTTCACTTATTTTAATTGTTAAATTGAATTGATTTGTATTCTACTCATATGAAGAAAGTGGAGATTTTTCACAAAAAGGGAAAGAGAGTCACCTCAGGAACAAAGCGGGAGAATCCAAACTTAATCAACAGGAGGAGATGTTCCATGACTAGAATAGCCGCAAGACCGGGTTCTATGCTCCAATTCCCCTCTTGATCATATAAACACACTAGAATTGCACAGTTTGTGCATATTGACATCACTATCAGGAACTGAATTTTGAAAGAGACATCCCAAAATCAGTATGTCATTGATACACAAGTAAATAGAAAACCAGTGCTGTGACAAAATGAGCAAGTTGAAGACATTTGTATGAACAATTCTGATGTGTTGATATTTAAATGTAAAACTAGGGGTAGATGTTCATCACCCAAAAGAATACTTTATGTTTCCACAGAGTTTGGTACCTGAAAAATGTTTAGCCAAGCTCCAATATTTGTGGCAGCACGAGGGATGGGCCTTTTAAACATGGTAAGCAGCTTTAATGCATCTGTTCTGATTTCTGTAATGTTGTTCTGCACGGCGTGGAACTTCATCATTCGTTACTTTACTAGGAATCAAAATGAACTCATAAAAGGAAATAAAAAATGGTGGAAATACCACGAAAAGCATTATATACCACAGCAGAGAAGGCAAATGCAAGGGGGAATGCACAGGCAAACATCATGATCATTCCAAACTGCAATGCCAACTCCAAAAAGTCTGCAGGTGGATGTTAATTTTAATCAGTCAAAGAAGTGGAAATATTCTGAAAATCCCATGATTGCTTTGAAACAGCAAGAAAGTGAAGCTATCCAGTTCTAATTTCCATGTCTACAAAACGCACAAGCTCTTCATTTAAGATCAAAACAGCAAGCAGCGTTATCATTGAGAAAATTAGAGACAGAGAAAAAGAAAGGCCAAATTCTCTAGTACATCAAGCATATGTTTCACGTATCCTATCCAGTATTTGCAATTCTAACTCAACTGAGACTCCTCTATACAAAACAAAAGGTCTTCTTGATGCAAACAAAAATTATATTTATAATACTTTGAGAAACAAAATAAAATGCTTTAGTTGCATATGATTCCAATATGTACCACTATCTTGTTATACAGTTAAATATGTTCGGCATATTACCATCAAATAGCCCATCCTCAAGCTCCTCGCCGATGCTTGCGGAATAAGAAGGCTTCAAGTACTCTTTCTCTACCCTAGAAGTAAACTGGATCTTCCCTGTTGATGATCCCTTTTCACGTTTTTTCTTGTTTCTTGACACCAGAAAAATGCATCAGCCCATGTTCAGGCAACATTCAAAGAAGGTAAAATCACCCCGAGATGACAAACAGAAGAAACTTACCTAACTCTGTACTTTTTGTAGCTGTACTTAAGATAGGGTAAACTATTTTCCAACAAGTTCTCCACCACCTGGACAGCATTTACAGTTCAAGAACATAACCAAGCCAGGAAGTAGTGAAAATCTAAATCAAATGAACTGAAAAAAAAAAAAAAAAAAAGAAATCTATTTCACCTGATACACAAGCAGGCGCTGAATTAACACTTGGCGGAGAGTCAAAATATTGCGGTGCAGGAGGGCATGATAGAAGATTCCAATGTATGACTGCATGAAATAAAGACCAAAGACCTGCAAGAGCAGTGAAGGCCTTAAGTGCTGTAAATATCCCCACAAAGGACCAAAGGGATCTAGTTAAAATTCTAGTCAATACCTTGTAGACCAAGCTGTCGGCCCTTTTTTCTGTGGTTTCATTGTTTTCATACTTTATAAGCTTGACCGATAACTTGCCCCCAACCCGTGTAAAATACTGAATGACAAAAAGATAAATGGCTGTCAGCGCAAACCTGAAAAGCAAAAATAAAAAGGAGTGTCATCTTCATGCAACTAATCCATGAAGAACTAAACCTACAAAAAAAAAAAATATTCCATGAAGAACTAATACAGCATATGGAAAAGGAAAAACAAACGTATAGTACAAAAAGTTGGGGAAAATAGGTCAACAGGAATTTATACATCCATCCCTTCACGTGGGGAGCCTAAATCTGTATTGAAATTGATTTGACAAGGGCGTTTGAAGAGAATGTGAGAACAACATAGAAGAATCTGCGTTTTTATGAAAAGGAGTTGACTGATAACTGCAGTAGTAGACCTTGCCCAGATAAACCTTCTAAAACTTCATCTTTGTTATGCCAACAGGAGGTTGCAAAAGAATTATGAAGATTGGTAGTAAAGAAGATAGTACTGTAGATAGAATCTAACACTTCTCAAAGGAAGCTTTATGAAGGTGGGTTGCGTTAGCATCATCATCTCACTTGGATACCAGAAAAGAAGTTTGGATCGGAATATGTTTATATTTACTTATTGAGACGATTTAATATGATATTGACTTCAAGTAAACACATGAAAAAGGTATAAGAGGGCTGATATACATTGGGGGTATCCAGTAGAAAACAACTCCAGAACACACATTCTTGTTGTATCCAAGGAAATGATTACATGATTTCTTTCCTTAAGAAAACTAAAAAAAAAAAATGCAAAATGACTGAGATTCTTACTTCATAACGTCAGACCTGATAACCTCGTAAAGATGAGCATAGGCCAACTCAAATGGTAATTGAAGGCATATAATACTCAAGATAACCATAGCATCATTTCTGAATCTCATGAGACACCCAAACCACTCATTTCGTTGGTATGCTTCTTTCTCGTTTGTTTTATCGGTCCCCCATTTTCTTAATAGTTCCACGGGTGACTGTAGCGAACTCCACTCCATGCCCAGAAGTTTATGTCCCAGGTCCACTCCAGCTGAATAACTGATCTGCCATCTATAAAAGTGAAACCCAAACAGCATAGAACTTGACCAACCATAAATGGAAAATATAGATAAAAGATTAATGCCAAAATATAATTTGACCAACCTGGCTAAAAGGGCGGAGTTTTTACGTTTCCAGAACTGGGAAAACATTACAGCCCACAGTATTACACCTATGAAGAAAAGAGGGAGCACCAATAACTGCAACGACCTGAAAAAAGGTATTTAATATAAGCAAGCACATTATTTATCTATAAACAATATTGTACCAGATTCCCAAATAGAATAAAATCAAAAGCCTGCAGGGAAACTGAGAGTAGTGTAGCCAACCCAAAATCAATTAACTGCAATGTGATAGCAAATGCAGCTGGGAAGAACATCCACCGTGTATACATTCCAAGGAAAGCAAAATAGATTGCAATCTGCAAAGTATTAATTCCTTGTTACATGTTTGCAAAATCATTATTAAAATAACTGACAAAAGAAACTAACATTATAGTTACACTTACCTTTGTCCCAAAATATGAATAAATCTCATCAATTGGTTGATTCGTAAGGTCCCACCAGTTGAGTGCCCAACTTTTAAGGAGCTTCTTCCTCTGTACTTCATCTATCAACCAAAAGTCATCTTACTTTGGAATTCAGATGAGATCAGAACTGCACACAGTTTTGTGATTAGTTGACATACCATGCAAAGGAAAGACTTGTCTTACAAAATGCTCTGATTCCAATTTCCGAACTAAACATTCACCAACTTCCCAGTGGAACTCTTCCCCATCAAATTTTAAAGTTACAGCAGACTGGCTCTTGTTCACCTGTAAAGTTCAGTCTGTATATGAGCTTACTAAGAGATGCAATGTCCAAACTATATGTTGGGAAACAACTATCATTAAAATAAAATAAAAAATAAAAAATAAAAAAGAAGAAAAAAGAAGTAAGAAAATCAGATATTAGAGCCTAATCACTGGCAATAGGAAACTAATGACCACAAAAAATGGTTGATTGAGGTAAAAGAAATACTCACATTTAAGTGGATGTAAGGTAAAATTAAAGATAATTTATTAGAAAAACACATCTTTCCAGTGAGAACACCAGAATATTGATAGATAGGTATTAGTATATAAAGAACGACTCACAATCCCATATATTAAGTGATGGTAGCAATGAAAACGCTCACACCAACTGAACAATGAACCATCAGGCTGTCTCACAAAAGCTTCAACCTCCTCCCATTCAAATTGTAAATCCATCCCTGAAATACAGTGAGTATATTAAATTCTTCAGTTAAAGAAACTGCATACTTGCTCATGAAAATCCAGGAAAATTCTAGTACTTATAAGAGAAGACAACTTTGAACATGTCAAATAAGGCAAGGAGAAAATTGTAACCACATAATAATTACCAATGTGAGTCCTTTTCTTTAAGTGTAATTCAGCAGCAGCCCTTCCCAAAGTCTCCAAAGGCGCAGCCAGCTGAAACAGAGATTGCTAAAATCAGCAGCTCAACTTAGCAAAGAGTTCCACTTGCTTTACTTCAGGTCAGACAGGAGGATACAGTAAAAAACAATATAAAATGAAATGCAGCCCAATTGTATGAACTTTCTCAATTCGGCAAAACCCAGAACACACCATGAACGCCTAAATTGAGGACTCGGAACACATTTTCTGCCTCCCCACCTCCCACCCATTCCCCCCCAAAGGCCAAGGGGGGTGGGGGAGAGAGAAGACAGACGCAGAGGATTCTAAAATGGTTCTTTGGGCTTATTGGGCATGCTAGTAAATCCCCCTCGTACGATAAGCCAATAGAACAAAGTAATATCCAAAAAATTCATTCCACCGCATGTGCCTCTTAACTAATACATCACAGTACATTAAAAGAACACCATAAAAGCTTTAAGAAATTAGGCAATACCTATGCAGTACATATACATACAAGCATATAAGGAAGTGCATAGTACACAAAACACATAAGAAAGAAATTCTTAATTAATTCATAAATGAACCATAAGATTTAATAACATGAAATGTAAATGGTAAGTATAAGCACATGGCATAACAAAACAGTTATTAATATGACTGAGTGAAACTTCATGGGGGAGAGAAAAAAAATGATTGTAGAGAGACGAGTAGAACATCAAACCTTGATAAACTCATCAGCAATGCCTTGGACTCTTTCAACAATCAAACCTACCTTCCTGAACTCATCAACGAGAACCTCCACACAATCACAACCCTCGTTTTCGTCCTTCAGATTCCTCTTTGGAACCACCACCCCAATCTCAAAAGCAGTCTGTTCCTCCTCAATCCCATTCATTTCCAATGCCACTCACCCTGTCCGCCCTCAAAACCACCGAAATGCCGGAAAACAAATACCGAGACTTCAACAAGAACTGAAAAGGCCAACAAGTAATTCTCTAGATTCAGTAGCCCATGGCGCTTGCATTAACCAAAGATGGAATTTTTCTTGGCGAACTGGCTCAAATACCGAAATGGGTCGACGTTTTTGGGACCAAAGGGATATTTTACACCCCAAAAAAAAAAAAAAAAATCCAAATGGGTATCAGTATTTAGAATCAAAAAAGCTGGTAGCGACACAAAACGTGAATTTCTGTCAAAACAGCAATTTGGGTCCTTGAGAAGACACCGCTTTTTCCGAGAGAGAGAGAGGGAGAAAGAACACTGGTGTCTGAGAAATCGATAACAGCTGTTGCGAGGGGGAGACACATAGGAGAATGTGGAAGGAAGCGGACACGTGGGTTTTACGGGGTTGGCGGTTTGTTTTGCAATTTCGGAACGTAAATGTTAGGATTGAGTGGAGTTGCGGGCTACGACACCCTACGGGCCTACGCCTTCTCCTCGGTTTCTGTCAAATTGCAATTTGAATCTTTGACCATTTTGTTTATATTCCCCCTCTTTTTATGCAATTTGCAATGTTGCGGAGGTAAAAGTTTGCGCCTTGAGGAATCAAAGCATTAAAAAGGGGGAGGGATTTGTGCATCAAGTATACGAACCCTACGCTTGCGTTGAAATGGAGCAGAGCAGACAGGACATCCATGATATGCTCATCTTTTGTTCACATGGCGTTTGGTGATTGGAATTATTCATGCACATCTTCTTTTACAATTTTCTCTTTTTGAAGTAACTTCTATATTTAGACCACGTTATTTTAAAAATTATGTTTTGTATGGAAAAATTAAGTGCTCTAAAAATATACTTTAATTTAATATATTCAATTGTAATTTTAAAAAATTTATTCTAGCCTAATTTAAAGAAAAAATTTATCCCATTTTTTAATACATGGGAGATATTAATTGACTCTTAATGAAGAAGAAATCTAATATGCTTAAGATTGATTGCATTAGAGGTTTTTTTTTTTTTTTTTTTTTAAAAATAATAATAAAACTTTCATCTATTTTCCAATGAATCTCAAATATTTGTAATGTCCACCAAAACTTTGTTGAATGGATCTTGTGATGTGGCTTTTAAAATCATCACAATAATAATAATCTCAAATTCAACGATAATTTTAAAAGTCACATCACAGTTAGGAGGACACCAAGAAAACACTAGAAGAACACCTAGCATTTCCCAAAACGAATTCCCTTAAATCTTGACCAACACCTATATAAATTGAGATTTATTATATGTTGAACCAATTATATATGAACAAATTCAAGCTCAGCATATTACTTTTTTTTTTTTTTTTGAACTAGTGATCTCTGCTTCATGAACGTAATCCCCGGCTATTGAGCTACTCCTTTGAGACTATGGGCTGTCATTGTTGGTATTATGCAATTGTTAATGTTAAAACTAATATATGATGAATTGGTAAATCTCTTGATGTTATATGATGGGCTTGTGACTGCATCATTCACCATGATCAAGGGCATTATAGGTAGGGGAGTGTTATCCTTTGTTGTGTAGTCTAGTCTTTGAAAAATGCTCTAGGACTAGAATTGGTAGTGGATATTTTCACATATTAGCATTTATTTTAACTTCATTATTTACCAAATTTATCACTTTCTATTGTGTATAATGATGTCATAAATAATGATATATATGGCAAATAATGAAGTGATAATAAAATGTTGACTATTTATTTAAAAATAGTTGTTAAGATTTGAAGAAATATTCTTGTTAAAAATTTTAGGGGCTATTGATCCAATGAGATGAATAGTAAAAAAATATTTAGTTACATCTTTCTTGGAAGAAATTAAAAAAAAAAAAAAAATTAATTAACATTTTGTAGGGTAGTTCTCACCTCCAATTGTGTTACTATCATCACTTCTAACTTCTAGTGAATTCCCAGCTATAGATAAAAGGGTAAGAATGAAGAGAATAGGATGCAAAATGTGAAAAAAATTAATTAATTTTTTGTTCTTTTTTTTTTTTTTTTTTTTTAACTCATCTTAGAAACAATTTAAGACTTTAATTAGTCGTGTCTTAAGATCGGGTTCTTAAGCTATATTTGTTAATGTGTTTTGATGGTATCTTTTGTTTTTTTGTTTTAAGTGTTTTAATATGATAAATGTCAAAATATTTTTGAATTTTGAGTTATTTGTCAATATTTTTTATTGAAAACAAAAAATAAAAGAGTTTAATACAAATACAACTTCTTCTAAATACCCATTCATTTTAATACAAATATAAGGAGTTGATGTAATATACAACATGTATAATTTATTATCATGAAGAGAAGAGCTACTCAAATCTAATACATATTGATTTGGGAAAACTTTACTTACTCCTTACATCACTTTTATAATTATTTTTTTAAAGTTAAAAAACTCTCAATTTAATGTATCAAATTTCTAATTTTTTGCAATGTCACCTATCAGTTAGGTGTTTCCATTAAATCTTATTAAAATTCTCAATATACTATTGTTTTTTTATTTTAAAAAAAAAAATTGCAAAGATTTAGGTACGAGTATTTTTGCAAATTCTTTTAAATTTTAACCAATGATCAGCCTTAATCTTTGCAATTTTTTTTTTTATTTTTTTTTCAAAAAACAATTATGGAGTATTTTGGTAATTTTGACATCTCATCCATTAAGATTTAACGAAAAAACTTAATGAATAGGTGAAATTGCAAATAATTGAAAGTTTAAAATACTAAAGTGAGAGTTTTTAAATTTAAAAAAGTAATTACAAAATAGTAAAAGTTAATAGGGGTTAAAAGCAAAGTTTCCTTTATTAATTTTAAGCACCGCCGGCGCTTTAGGTGTAAACTTTATATTCACCGTCCTTGGAGGCGGAAGGTTTAGAAACAGAGCTGGTGAGCTTTTGAAGACCCTTCTGAAACCTTTGGAAGAGTTTTGTTGTTTGGAGACGGGATAAACGGAATCCGATGGCGTCCAGATGCCAACCGCTTCTCCCACTGAGGCCAACGATTATTCCTCCGTCCATCGAAAAAGTGAACGGCGTCCCTTCTTCCACTCCGTACGGCCCAAATGTTCTTCTGTTGCTCTTGAATGTGAGTGATCGGATCACCGGGCCGCCGCCGTGCACCACCGGGCAATAGTGGCCGCTCACACTCACTAGGAACTCCTCTGGGCATTGCAGCTTAATCTCGGCCGTTTGATTGCCTCCGATGCCTCCGTGCTTTTCTGCTGTGACGGGCTTCCCGTTCTTATCGTAGACCACACGGATCGAGTCGATGCAACGGTCATAAACAAGCGTGATTTCTCTCACACCATGGTAGGTCCCATCGTCCCAGCTGGTCCCACCATTTCCACCCCATGGTCCGAGCAATATTATGCTCTTCTTTTTCTCATTTCCACGATCCTTTCCACTTTCCTAAAAAAAAAAAAACATTCTTATGAAAACTCATACGTTGAAGAATGTAAAGGGCACAAATAAATAAATGACGTGGCGGTGAAAATTATTTTTAATTTTTTTTTTAAAAAAAGGTTAATTGAATGATTAATTTATATTATTACGTTATCAAATTATATGATAGTTGTATAATAATCTATTAAATAATTATTGATAGTGCAAATTTTTATTAAAACATAAAAATATAAAGGTAATGCTACTCTTCACATCTATTTTATATTGACTTATATAGCGGGTTTTAAGCTGTTTTTCATGTCAAAAACTTAAAAAAATAAAAGTTGTTAACCGCTTATCGGTCAATATAAAATATGTGTAGAAAATGAGTTTTTTATTTTATTTTTAACCCTCGAGAGATTTTATCTTTTATTGTCATAAAAAGATAAGTTTGGGGTCATTGCTATTGTGGGGGAAAAAAAAATGATGAATTTGTATAATTATGCTTATAGTTGCAATTATGTAACTTCACAAATTAATTTTACAAGATGAAGAGTGATTTAGATGACATAAAATAAGCGAAAAAAAGAAAAGAAAATTCTTGTAAAGTAGTATGAATTCAAACTCAACTAAAGATAACTTCAGGGAAAAAAAAAAAAAAGGAGAAAAAGCAAAAGAAGGTCCCAATAAAGAAAACATTCTTGGTTGCTTTGGCCCAAGACTAGAGGCACCGGATGAGGATGATTTCAAAAAAAGGAAAAAGAAGAGCCTTTAAGAGTGACTGAAACTTATGTAACTCAATCAATATTCATTGAAAAAAAGAAGAAGATGAAAACAGAAGCAAAAATGGCCCCAGATAATAAGAAACTATTGAACAAAAACAAAGATTTCTTACCATATAAATTGATATGAGTGGGGAAAGAGGAGAAGAGATGCTGGGCTGTAGAGCTTAGCAGAAGAGGAGAGTTGTGAAATGTGTTGTAAAAGTGAGATGCTAAATATAGAGAAGGAGTGGGAGATCTCTATCAGAATCTGATTCTATTTTTCAGCACAAGGAATTATGCTTTTGCTTTAAACATATATATAATCTTTTTGGTTCCAAGTTGATTTTCATTTTTCTAAAATAACAATTCAATTAAATTACTCAAACCCCACCATTGGAGGCATTCTGTAGATTTGGTGATCCAGGGAAAAAGAGGGTAACAGGAAGTGGAAAAAAGCCTGTCAATGATGGACATGGCTAGGAATGCAAGCTTCTCTCACACCTTTATCAAAGCTGTAGCAGCAGGCTGGCTTGCAGCCCTTTCATCTTACATCATGAGCTCTCTCTTTCTCTCCAAAATTGTTTAAAAATTCCTGGTGGGGCTTTAAACACTCAATGGGTTGCTTCCCACTTGGTGTTTGAAAGCATTCCCGAAAACTCCCTGGACCCTCCTTTGTAATTTTTTTTTTTTTTTTTTTTTCTTTCCCTTTTCCCTTTCCCTCAACAAAAAAAAAAAAAAAAAAGGAGAAGAAGAAAAAATCTCACCCACAAGCCCTGGAAATCCACTTGCCAACCAACCTCTCCAGGTGCCCTTGTCAACTGCCTCATGAGGGCTAATAATAAAGCCCTTTATGTCCATATTGGGTTGCCAAATCCAACCACCTGTGGGGGCAGGATTCTCAGTTCAAAAATATCTCAAAAACTCCACATTCCTCCAAGCCTCCCTCCCTCGGCCTCCTTTGTTTGTATCCCAAGTTCCCAACTCTAGGAACACCATTCAACAAGGTACTCCATAATGAAATAGCAATCTATGTGGATTGAGAAGAACATATTCGACTACCAATAAACATGGTACTGACTTGGAACATACTCCAATGTGGGACTAAAACCAACAACCTCTCTAATGCGGCACTGGATAAAGGAAGAGAAGAACTGCGTCTTCAATTCTATAAAGAACACAAGCTACGCATAGCTTAGAGAAGAAAAAACACACAAATATTTCTATATTTTTTCAAATATTCATGTTCAGAATTGTAAACTGCATTCTTCATATAATGAGCTTTCTTTAAATAGAAAATATAAAGCTTTCAAAGAGAAAATCTAAATAAAGATAATTCCTCAACTACAACTAATTAAAATAATATTCTAATGGCAGATACCAAAACTTAATAAGAAACTAAATCACCTAAGAAAGAAAGTATTACAAAATCTTAAATCTTAAAGGCAATAAAAATAAACTAAAGACGGACAAGTAAAATAAATGGTAAAATCCTAAACCTAAAATAGAAAACCAATAAAATTGACTTTTGGTTGGCGTCAACCAAATATGGTTGACAATAAGTAGTGATCATTACAAAATCTTTCATTCTATATTTTCATTGTTTATGATCAAACAACGTTGCTCCAATATTATTATTGACATTTTTCTTATTTTCGTTTTCACCGAAAATGAGTAAATGTCGTCCTACATCACTCTCCCTCCACCCTTAACTATGGCGGTCGTCCCAACGTAATCCAAAACTAGTTGTCCGAGACAGCATAGTTGGAGATGATTTCAACCAAGTAATACAGTCAGACGCCCTTCTAATGGCAGCTGCTTCAAAGTTCTCAATCTTGATGTCCTTCAGAAAGTGCCGCCAACATTTATTCTTTTGAGTGTTGTATGAGCAGCAGCTTGGATTTTCTTCTCTGTCCATTATCTTTCGATATACCAACTGCACATCAGATAAACAACAACAGGGAACACAGTTAGAAATATGCCTCCAGAAGGAACAATCTCTACGTTTAATTCTTTCACAGTAAATGTCCAGTCAAGACAAAGGTGGTAACATTATTGTGCAAGGGAAAAAACACATCATACGTTTGCATACACATTTTTGACAATATATCGACAATGTCATCATGTTGTTACAAGAAGTGTAGCTCTGTAAGACACTATCATACCTCGGGGAATTCCCTGCTAGAAGAAGATGACACTATTGATAGGGTCTCTGGGTGCCACGTCCTCAACAAATGATCTAATAAATCTTCAAAGCTCATTGATTGTCTGATTATTTCAATCTTAAGACCACAAAATGGAGGGAGCAAGATTTTTCTCAGTTCTTCGTATATAATGGTATTCTAAATTGGCAATGGCAAACAGGAATTTTCTTAGGGTCAGAAGTAGTAAGTAGATAAAGAATCATAATTTTTTGCAAGTTAAAAGGAAAATACCTTTTTGGAGTGGACAACCAATTTTAAGCCATTGCAATTGTTGAACTTTGAAAGAAATTCTCTCAATCTACCAAACCATAGAACATCAGCCTTTTCAAGGCGCAATTCATTGCTAGCTCTGTATACTGGGTCAAAAGAAAGTTTGGCCTCCTTTAGACATAAAGGATTAGGAAAAGAAATAGGCATCTTATTACCCTTATACTCGAATGAAGAAAGATTTGGAGTATCTATGTCTGCCTCTATTAGATTTGTGCACCCTCTCAAGGCAAGTCTTTTGAGCCGTATACTCGAAATTGTTATATTCTTCAATTTATTGCATTTGCTGAGGTCCAATTTATCAAGGAGAGGAAAACTGGCAAAGAGATCTTGAAACATTTCGTCTGTCATGTTGGCATCCACCAATGTCAAACTTTTTAAACGTACACAAGCAACCAAGTCAATTTGGCAAGGCGTGGATTTTTTCCCGCAATACCAAAATGTTTGAAGATTTGGAACTTTAACTTCGATATTTTTTGGTTCATGGCAAAGGTGCACCTCAAACCTATCAAGTTTTAGAAGACCTGAAACCTGCAGATCTTTCAACCCTGTGCAACGTATGAATCTCAAATCCTCAATTAAAGGGCAGCTGGAGATTAGATCCTCGATTGTCTGTTGATCAACAAAGAGATCTCGTAAATACAGTTTTTGAAGCTGTGGAAGCTTTATATCACCAAGAGATAATAAACCACATCCACATAACCTTAATCCAGTCATTGTTGTTGCAGCAAAAATGGTCTGGGGCAAACTGTAAAACAGAACTTTCCCAACAACATGGAGATCTAGCTCTTTCATGTTGTTTTCAATTGCAACATTAATCCACCGATCCAGATTCCGGGCTAGTTCTAAATCACAAGAGGTAATATATAGCACCAATTTATGTATACTTAATTTTCGCTGCAGGTGGCTCTTCAAAGAGTTGTCAACGAAGTCCTTGAAGGCCTTCTCCTTGTTCCTCGTATCCAAATATCCCTCTTGTTCTTGGATCTTTCGTTGGTCAAATTTCAAAATGGATAATGAAGTCCATATATCTCTCCACCTTTTGGACAAGATACTGGTTCGAGCTGCATCTTTTGCATTATGAAGGAGAGAGAGGATGTAATGGATGATATGTCCAGGCAACTGGCTGATCTGATCCATGGATTCAACTGTTTGGTCCAGGATATTTAAATCTTCTCCATTTTGCTTCTTTCTGAGCCTGACACTCTCATCAATTGTGTTGAAACCTTTTCTCTTTCGCTTTCTTCGAACACTAGGTGCGTGTGAGACCAAATCCATAGGGATGGTTCTCTCATCAACAGTGATGGGATCTCTTTTCTCTTCCCGACTAGACAGTTTCTTCTTCACACTTTTCTGGAGGACTCTCTTCAGCATCATTTCTATTCCACTTCTAGGATCCTGCTTGCCGTAGTATTATGTTACATTAGACTAAAATTTTCCCGTCATGAAAATAATATTTATGAAAAGAAAAAAAAAACTGAAAACAATATCCATAAATATTATCATCACAAACCTTTACCCATTCTATTTTAAAGAAATAATCTAGTATAAATATGACCGCAAACCTGAACCTTGTGATTCAGACGTTCAAGATTATCAAATTTGATAATAACATTGTCTCCAAGCTTGTGACATACAAATCATTTGGAAAGATTTATTCAAGGGTCTATATAAGGATTTTTAACACAGAATGCTTATTCAATCCACCTCAATATATCGCAAGATAGATAACTACATTTTATAACACCAATCCAGAAAAAGAAATATTTACGTGTCACCTTATTACTAATTGCAATTAATGATAAAGTTCCAAGAATGGTTAAGGGCCATTTGCCCAAAGATTTAAAAGACAATTGAAGCAGGTTTCAATATATTCTACTTTAACATGCTACTTATCAAAAAAAAAAAAAATCTACTTTAACATGCTTCTTGCAATTAAGTCAAAAACACAGTAGACAAGAAACCCAGTGATGCCAATTAGGCAACAGAACAAAGAGTTCTACTAAAATATAAAAGGAGATTAACACAGAGGGATGATTGTTTTCTTATGGGTTTACAACAAAATTTGGTTGTGAAATCTACACGCAATCACACTTGCTAGCAACGCAACTAAGGTTAGCTGCATGATTCAAGCTCAGCATATTACTCTATTTTCTTTCTAGCATAACCTTTGCAAAAGTTTTTGTACAAAACCCATGTTATAGGTCTTCCTGAAATCTTTAACATCTAGAATTTCAAATGCAAACTAAAGACAAGAAATATACCTACCAATCCTAGATTGCATTATGAGTTGATAAAGCAAGACTAGGATTTCTTTTCAGAAAGAAATTACCGCACTATTAGGTAAACATAGTGCACATGGGTTGGACAAAACTAGAATTCTTTCTAGGGTTAACCTTCTGTGCCCCTTTTGGGGTTCTTTTATTAGTAGCTTTTATTACTTCAAAAAATATATTTGGTAAGAAAACTTTTCCAAAAACTGGATTTAGTAAGATACAGTACATTCGCTTTTACCGATATGTTGATTACTTAAAAAAATCAAGAATAAAAGAAACCAACCAAAAATATTTCCAGAAAACTAAAATAAAAAGAGAATCTCAAGACTCCCAATTTTTCCAAGGAAAACTAGACTCAGACGATTCAAGAAATTTATTCCCTTGATTTTTTTGGGTGAACTACAGATTATGCAGTGTTAACGCCAGGGTAAATCCCGAACACTTGAACTGTCAAATACCGAAACACTAGGTCAATCAGGACTTCAATCTCGACCAACAATGTGGGTGCATACCGCAATTCAGACGATCCTAGGGACAAATTTATTACATTTGACGTGAATTTCATAAAAAGAAAAAAAATTTTATAAGCAATCGCATGAAATTCAAATAGGCAGGCTTCGATTTTGTCAATGGGGTCCCAAACAATTAAGAAACAAAATTTTCACTCTTTCCTTTACGTATAGTTTCTAGGTAAACAAACAAAGCATCATCAGCCGTCAAAAGATAAAAATAAAACCTTTTCTGAATTGTAAATTCAAATAAATACATACATAAGAGCACCAACAATGAGAACAAAAAAAAGATCACCGAGGAAAGTTACCGCGCAGAGAAGGACGGTCTCAGGCCTCTGCCGCAGAGAGAGAGAGAGAGAGGGGGAGAGAGAGGGGGGGAGAGCGAGGGATAACCAAGTATTTGTACGGTTGTACCCCTTGTGTACACATTTAATGACGCCGAAAAGAGTATAGACTAGAGATTGGATTGTTTGGATGATGTTATTGGGCCTAACTTCTCAAGCCTATTATTAATAGTCCGGTTGGGATTATAATCTTAATAAGTACGATTTTAAAAATATAATTTTAAAAATCGTACTTATTAAAATTGCAAAAATATTTGATAAAACATGTAAAAAAATATTTTTTATTAAATATTTGTTATGAGAAATCGTAATTTTGGTTTAAATTTGCACATTTTCAAATAAACATCCTTAGCCTGCTTATAGAAATCGCAAAGTTTTTTCCTATTTTAAATTAAGTATTTTTTAAATCACAATGCTAAACGCCTTATGTTTTGCTATATCTTTTAAAAATGCAAATTATTTTTAGGAAATCGTAATCCCAAAGCACTCGAATTTTTTGGGTCCTAACCAACTAGTGTCGACAATTTTTTGTATAACTAACTAATGGATAGAAAATTAAAAGTTTAGGTTTGAGGAGCTTGACCTGTTTAATAAAATGAGTCGAGATATTGTTGACATATATAGTTTTATATTCATAGTTCAGCATGACTCAAATATGACATGACATAATGACATGCAATTTTTGACATGATCCAGGAACTCAAGATAGAATTAGAAGGTTAGGTTGATGTGTTTAACTCATTTAATTAAATAAGTTGAGTTATAGTTGACTTATATAGTCTTATACACATATATTGACATGATTTGAACCCAACACACCAATACGAATTGCCACTCATAATCTCAAGCGCATAATAATTAGGAAAACTGTAAGTGTATGAGTAGATGATTATGAAGATAAATGTGGAAGAATTTGATCTTAAACTCAAAGTTTAGTAGGAGAAAATGGATTTGACTTAGATGTTGTTGAAAAAATTTAGGAAAAAAATGTGAAATCAGTCCATGTGGTTTACTTGATTTATAATTAACTTTCAGTGCATGTGGCATTAAAATGAACTTAGACGCCAAAAAAACAATTTAGTTATTATAGTCAAATTGCATCTAAACATTTAATGGATTTTGTTAGGTGCTACATTAGCGCCACTAAAATGACAACATGCATCGCTCTTAATAAAAATAAATAAATATATTAAAAAAATAAATATAAAAAAACTTAAAAATTTAATTAATTAATTAATTATTTTTTATAAAAACTCAATGCTACACGACCGTTTGCTACTTTGCTTCAACATTCCATGCGTAGAAAAAAAAAAAAACAAAAAACAAAAACAAAAACCAACTTTCAACTGTACATGTCCAAATGTAGACAATTACAAGGAAATTGATCATCTCCAATTAAAATCAACTAGAGAGGAGTCGGTCCTTTTAAGTGAAAAGCAAAATTGTTATTTCATTTTTTTGTGACAATTTTGCTCTTCATTTTGAAGGGACCGACTCCTATCTATTTGATTTATCTCAATACCAATTACAATGATAAAAAGTTAGTTTCAAATATGGAATTATGATTGGACTCCAACGTGAATAATTAAATGAGAGAAAAAATTAAATAATTAGAAGATGGAAAGTCTCCTCGTTTGGGTGTGTGATTTTTTTTCTATTCTACTTAACTTAACTCAAAATTGTGAATATCGAGGAGAAAAAATAATTGAGATTATGTTTGAGTTGTTTGAAGAATATAAAATTTAAGAATAAAAAATTTAATTAAAAATTAAAAAAAAAAAAAGAAAAAAAGAAAAAAAGAAAAGAAAAGAAAATTTTTGGAAAGGTTTTGAACCACCCCTAGAGGTGGCCAAGTCATCCCCAACAGTAGTTTGGGGTGGCTCGGCCACCCCGGAACAGGCGGGGATGGTTGAGCCAACCCCCAAAAAACCACTCGGGGGGTGGCCAAGCCACCCTAGGGGGTGGATTGGCCACCCCCGAAACGGATGGGGGGTGGGTCAGCCACCTACATCAGCTACTTGGGGTTGGGGTGGCCGATCCACGACCATAGGGTGGATCGGCCACTCTCAAAACTAATGGGGGGTGGCCGATCCACCCCTAGAGAGTGGATCAGCCACCCTCAAAACTAATCGGGGTGGCTTGGCCACTCCCAAAAACCAGTCGGGGGTGGCTTTTGAGGGTGGCCGATCCACCCACTGGGGGGTGGATCGACCACCCCGAGACTTTTAGGGATGGTCTGGCCACCACCTCTAAATATATATATTTTTATTTTTCTTGATTTTAAAAATTTTTAGTTGTTAAGAATATATATTAGATATTATTCTAGGGTTATTTCCTTCTACAACCTTTTGGTGTAAATTTTTCTTACATATTGAGTGCACTTGGAAGGTCTTATGACAAGAAAATAGGATATGTACTTGAAGAGGACTCTGCGATGAAACTGATAGATATCGTGGCAACAATATCATAACGCCATGTGTGTATTGATTTCCTCTGGAAGGTGGAGGTAGTCAAAGTTTTTACAGGCATCGTCTCCATATTTGGCAATGTGTATGAATTTGAGCGGGTTGTGGAAGATATGTTTCAAAGGTTCTTAGAAACCCTTTATAAACTGTACAGAACACCTCTAGAGCTTGAAATTTATATGGTGTTAGATGCATACCTTTATGTGGAATTTGACCTAATTCTTACCAAATACTTTTCTGATGATTTCGGTAAAAAGGCATTGCATGAAGGCAATGGTGAGAACTTTCATATGGAGATATGCGTCTCTACCTGTGAAGGAAAGGGTTTGGAAACGTGTTCATAAAGGCATCACAAGTGAACGTATAATACGAGTCATTCTCGCGTCACTGGCACAAAAAATAATTGCCGAAGGTTCCATAAGCATCAGCAACGTAGACCTCGGCACAATGTTCATGGCCATTGTGCTGCTTGTGAAGAAGATTGCACAAGATCTACCGAAACCGATACTCTGCATTGCTCTTTGTAAGTTGCTGACCACCGTTTTGGCGAACCCATAATTCGTCACATATCTTCACGGTCCTCTCTTTCCAAATCCGTCCAGGGTGGGACTGCTTAGGTCATATCGTAAAATGTGCAAGTTCATCAAAGACCCAGAGTTGTTCCTCGTTGTGGGGTAGGTTGAATCAGCGATCCATACTATTTAAAAAAAAAAAAAAAAAAAGCCACCGCGTGTACGGGCAAGATTGGTTGCATTGGACGATTAATATGTGGGCTAGCTAGGGGGAATCAGCCATGGCTAAGATTTGGAAACAAACACACTCATAAATCAAAGTTCTGCAAATGTTATTGACATGGACAGGGGTTTGATGCCAAAACAAAAATGTGACAAACTTTTTGAGACAAATCAAGGGTGTTGGTTCAGATTGCCGCTCGCTAGAACCAACAAAACATCTTCAGATTGCCATGCTTTTCATCTACTCTTTATTCTGAAAGGATCTATTGTTTAGCCGCATACTCAAGTTGAAAAAATGCTCAAACTCCTCATCACACTTTCTTCGAAACTCCTCAGACTCATCATCACTAACTTCCTCCTCAAAACTCACTACTAACTCTTGTCTCTTGAGCTTTTGTAATTATTGTCTCTTGAACTCTTGTAACTATTGTCTCTTGAGCTCTTGTAATTATTGTCTCTTGAGCTCTTGTCTTAATACAAATACTTACAAGAACTCAAGAGACAATAGTTATAAGAGCTCAAGAGAAAAGAGTTACAAGAGCTTAAGTGATAAGAATTACACTTATGGTTGCACGCCCATCATCAGGCTCACCAATCTCTCCTCTCAAGTATCGCTCATCGAAAGGAGACGTGACTAGTTAGCACTGAAAACAATCCTTTCGCCAAACCCCTGATCAGCATTCTCACAAATAGAACATAATCTGCAAGTTCCAGCCAGATTTCGAAGAAATCAAGAATTGGGCTAAGCTTCGAAACTTCCAAAAAGCATATCAATAAGAGTGACCGGCTAAACGCAATCTCCACAAGTACCGGTTTTGTCAATTTGTCAATTTTATCAAACGATGAGTTTGTCAATTTTATCAACGCCATAAGAAGGCTCTAGGCAAAGCATTCTTTGCTTATAAAGCATCACAACCATTCGCGAATGCTATCGATGATCGCTGCGCGTTTGCTATCATCGCAGTAAGGCCACTCGACGCTTTTTAACTTATGAGAAGATAGATTTTCCAAAATCTTGGCGCAGAGATGGAATCTATGGGCTTCCAACTGAAATTGAGTTCAACGATGCTGGTAATTACTTCAGAAACCATTTTTAGCACCAAGGATTGGTACTCCAAATTCAGAGTAATCTTTAAATGCGCGTTCTTAATATGGTTCACGATCGATCCGCCGTCCAAAAACTTGTCTCCACAATAATAACACTCATAAAACTTCCAAGACCTCCTTGTCTTAGCAAAATCTATAGCTTCCATCAAGACCTCCTTCGCCATGGGCAATGTCTTCCCATCGAAATACTCTCTAAGCTTTTTGATTTCTATTTTTAACAAATCTTTCTTATCTTGGAAATTCATGGCGTCATTCCAATAAGGCCTCTAGTTCAGGTAATGTTATTGACGACTATGGACATGACTTGCTGGTGATTCTTGTACTTTCATTTCTCTTCGATCCTCAGCCGTTGATGAATATTAATATTCTGCGTATCACTCGTGCTCGGCTCTAGGATCTCCTTCTTTCTACGTTGCAAAGACTCAATTTCCTCTTTTATCTCCGAGAGGGAATTATTGGATGCCAGCTTCTCCAATTTATCCTCTACAACGACACTAGTCTTCTTGTTTCTCTTGGCATCCTCCATGAACTTTTCGAGGAGAGACTCAATTTCCTCTTTTATCTCCAAGAAGGAATTATTGGATACCAGCTTTTCCAATTTATCCTCTACAACGACACTAGTCTTCTTGTTTCTCTTGGCATCCTCCATGAGCTTTTCGAGCCTCTTTTTCATTTCTACAATTTGCTCGACTGGGCTGGGGTAGTTCTCCCCAACGTCCATGAGATATTGGGGTCCGTAGTCGTAGGATTTTTCAGTATCAGCACATGCTCGTATGCTTCGATCACGGTGTCGTAATCGTAGCCCTCTATGGCGGCATTCTGGGCCAGCATGAAGAGTGAATTGGCATTATGTCAAGAATCTGACCACCATGCTCTCTCATTAGAGTTTTGATATTTAGAGCCGAAACTAGTAAAAAGCAAAAGACCCACAAGATGGAGTTTAGAATTTTGATCCATTTTGATCTTTGAACCAGCAAGGAAACTGTAAAAGAGATCCAAACTAGTCTCTACTTGCTAACTACCAGAGTGATCTTTTTAAACATTTTTATTTAATTTATGAAACATAAATTTAATTGATAAAAAAATTCAATAGTAGATTTACAATGTCACATCCACCTAGTAGAATAGTAACTAGTGTCGTATATAATATTACTCTTCCAAAATTATTAAAATATTAATTAAGTTCAAAAAAAAAAAAAAAGTTATCATCTAAATGAGACACCATGTAAATGGTAGAAAGGGTTGTAAAAATTGAAAATTTTTAAACATGTTTCTCTAGAGTAGTTTAGTGTAAAAAGGTCTAGGACAATTTCTGATCCATCCCCTCTTAGACCAGCACTAGTGAAATTGATTTAAGTCATGGATTATCCACAAAGCAAACTGGGAAACTTAACCAAGAATTTGAAGTAAAATAGTATGAAAGCAAGCATGGGCTTTGGTAGTGAATCAACCTGCAGTTGCTTAGTGTTTGTCTGGAAGGAAGAGTTGGCTGATATTTGTTATGGTAGGTTTCCCATACAAAGTTTATTCCTCCCAGCTCGAGGGCTCGGTTCTAGTCGTCAAGCGCACTATCGAGGTGCTGGAGTCGGGTAAAATCTCTTTATTTCTAAATCTTCAAAGGTTCTCGATTTGACTGCCTCCAACATGGAAATGAAAGGAATTTGCAACAACTAGTTTTAAAAAATGAAAACACAATATACTTTTTTTTTTTTTTTTAAAGAAAAAAAAATTGGGTTAAATAACTTTTTAGTACCGAGGTCTTTAAATTAGTTGTTTTTTTTTTAATGCTTTAAATGTGTTATTAGTTGTACATATGATTTCTAAAACTAATATTTTTATTTCATTATGTGACTAAAATCTCGTCGATAAGTAGAAATTAAGAGATCTCATATAAGACCGTCAAAACACGCAATGAGAAGTAATAAAAGATAACTTTCAAAATAAATAAATAAGAAGAGTGAATCATTGAAGGTGTTGGTTTAGTTGCTTCAAGGTAATTCTTGTATGGTTAGGTAAATACTAAGGCATGGAGTTTGACCCTTATAATAGGAATCTCCATGCCTGATTAGTATAAACCATATTGGGTCACACTAATGTTCTGATGGGATTAGGTCGAGTTATGACTTAATTAGACTTAATGGAACACTTGCAGTTCCTACCGTTTAGGCCTATTCTATCTTTGGCTTTTAACAGGAAAATGTTACTAGGGTCATGTTAGGTAAAGTAGTAAATTTGGTTGCTTTTTCTTGCCTTCTTTAATTCGAAAAAAAAAAAAGAAAAGAAAAAAAGAAGAGTGGGAAATTGAAATTCAAAAGTAAAATTATTATTCTAAGGAGTAATGCTATATACCACATCACAATCCTACCATGCTGAAGTGGTATTGTCAATTCACCATTTGATTAACCCATGTTTTATTAAAAAAAAAAGAAGAGCAATTGAGCAATGTCACAACATCATAGTGGGATGAGAGTGAAATTGTAGTGTAGTAGTTAGAATTTCTCTACTTCAAATATCTACTCTTGTTAAAAAAAAAAACAAAAAAAATCAATAGTAGATTAACAATGTCACGTCTACCTAGTAGAATAGTAGTGTAATATATGGCATTACTCTTTCAAATTTATTAAGATGTTAATTAGTTAAAAAAAAAAAAAAATTATTAGGAAGTTAGCATCTAAATGAAACACAATGTAATACCACTCTTGAGAGTGTTAATTTCTTCAGACATGCTATTTATCATTTTATCCATCTCTCATCCATTTCTTTTTCATATCAATTATTGGATCTATAAAACTCACATGAATTCTACAGACCCAATGGTGAATTTAAAAAAGAAAAAGAAAAGAGAAATACTTGGTTTCATTAAAAAGTTCATCTTTTGGCCATTTTAATCCTAGGTGGCATAACCCATTTTCATTTTTTATTGTTTAAAATCTATTAATTTTAAAAGGGGTCATGCCACCTAAGATTAAAATGGCCAAAATATGAACTTTTTAATGAAGCCAAGCATTTCTCTTAAAAATAAAAAAAAATATGAATGGAGATAGAAAATAGAGAAATAGCATTTCTCTTATTTCTTATACAAAGGATTCTAAAAATTGAAAAATTTTATACACGTCTCTAGAGTAGTTTAGTATAGACTGAAAAAAGAAAAAAAAGAAAAAGAGAGCGAAGGAATTAAAATAATGGGAACATGAAATGAGTAATTATATGAAACATAATAAATAAGAGTAATTTTACAGGTCTTTTTTGTCTCTTGTATCCCTCAAAAAATGAGGTGGCTTTTAAAATCATCATTTGATCAGAATTCAATAGTAAACAATCACAAGGCTAATAGTGATTTTAAGAGGTACATCATCTTTAGAGGGATACAAAAGGGACGCATTACTCTAATAATCATCTTTACTATATACTTAATTTGTATATGGTTAATACATTTATGAAATTACAATTTTTTGCCTGACAAGATGCCTAAATACATTATGATATAGGATATAATATTGATACATACAATACAAAAAATTAAAAATCAATCCACGATATGAGATTCATGATTTAGTAACTTCAGAAGGAGTTTCATCAACCTTTGATTGCCAGCTGAGGTCACAAAATTGCAAATTTAATCTGAATAACATAGTAGTAAGAAAGAATGAAATAACACAAGCGCAAATGAATGCCTACAAACTACTGAAAAGTGAAAACCATGGTTACAACTGGGGATGATCAGCAAAGCTCCAGCAGGCAAATGCACTCGATATGAGGAGTGTGTGGGAACATGTCTACAGGTTGTAGTCTCTTTAGCGTGTAGCAACCTTCTATATTTTTCTCTCTCTGCAAAACAATTTCAAAACATCATATGACTATAGAGAGAGAGAGAGAGCAAGAGAGAAAGAGGGGTGTCAAAAACTGACACATACCACGCCGTGACATAGATAATCAAGGTCACGCGCACATGTGGCAGGATTACAGGATACATAAACTATGCGTGGTGCCTTGAGCTTTAGCAGAAATTTAATCAACTTCATGTGCATGCCTGGACGGTTTGGATCTGCACGGTTTAATACAATAAAACAAAGTGAGACAATGCTGCATACTCATTCAAAACGAGGACCAGAAAATAGAGCCGAAGACATCAAAGGTGCACCAAGCAAGTGGACATGAAGAGTAGAGGACATAATGGAGCAATATGTTTCAGTTCAGACATGCAAGGCATGGTGTTTTGACTCTTAATGCTGCATGGAAACTGCTTCACATGTTAAATGAAAAATGGGTCAAATATATGCTTTTTGATATCTCTACATTGAACAGAATGAGAAAAGCATAACATTTTCCCGTGGTAAGACGGTGAATAACCTGAGATACATCTTTCAGATACAATATATGGCAGGAAATCAATTCCTACAAGGAAATGGAAATGCACTCCACTGGTTAACAACCTATCTCTAATGCTTTAAAAACAATTTTCAGAAATAGAACTTTATACGGTCCAAGATTCATCCAAGTTGGAACAGTTTGCGTCAGAAGTTATGCAAAAGGAGGTGAAGCTACGTAAAAGAACACATCACTAACCTGTTATGACAATGTCAGGCTTAGGAAAATTGTTGCCAAAACTTTCATCAATTTTATTAAGATCCCCTTGGACAAATGTGGCATTATTGATACCATTCAGCTTGGCATTCAAGCAAGCATCTGCAATGGCTTGAGCAACTACTTCATATCCGTAAACATGTCTGACCCTGACAAATGCTCAACAAAGGCATGTTGATTCATATTCACAATACTTCAAGCGAAATGGAGAGAGAGAGAGAGAGAGAGAGAGTTACTTTCTGGCAAGAGTCAAACCAATAGTGCCAGTGCCACAAAACAGGTCCAGGACAATTTCTGATCCATCCCCTCTTAGACCAGCACAATCTTCTATGAGCCTATACAAAACCTCTGCCTAAACAGTGAAATTGATTTTAGTCATGGATTATCCACAAAGCAAACTGGGAAACTTAACCAAGAATTTGAAGCAAAATAGTATGAAAGCAAGCATGGGCTGGTAGTGAATCAAACTTCAGTTGCATAGCACACCTGCTTAGTGTTTGTCTGGAAGAAAGAGTTGGCTGATATTTGAAACGTAAGCCCCCTTAAAATTTCTGTGATGCTAGGTTTCCCATACAGAGTGTATTCCTCCTCCCCAACTGATGTGTTACCAACAGAGGTATTTACATTATTCATCACACTTACCTATTGGCATAAACAAAAAAAAAAGAAGCAAAGTATGAATTCATAAATCAAATGAATGCAGTGACAATGTGGACTGAAAAATGAGAAAATGAAAATAAAACTAATCAAGTTGATAATCTGAAAAAAGAGATCACCAAAACCCCACCCCTCTCCCAGTGAAAAAGCAAAAAGCAATAAATCATGGTCAATGAATCGTTGTGGGATGGATCACCTAACCAGCCTGCTTGGATTTGGTTTTACCGAGTCTTTTGGAATCAACTGCACTTAATTTGTTTGAATTGGGGGTAAATCATAGTGATCCAACACCCCCCCACCCCCCCCCCAAAAAAAAAAAAATTTAAGGAATTTGAGTAGACCAGAAGTTGGCATGGTCTAAAGTAAAACACAAAAGTTATATTAGAGCATAAATAAAGTTAGAAATATTTCATACAAACCACTTCAGGAATGGATAAAATTTTCTCAACTAGGGGCTTCATCAGCCCTGGCTTGTAAGACGAGGTCACAAAATTAACCATAAGTTCAGGCAGACCAGTCTTCACATCCCTGGAACACATATAATAAATATATAAGTATTGAGCTGAAAACGTTATATGATTGAAGAATTACCATAATAGAAAGGGAAGACAGGGTTTGCAATGATAATATAGAGATCCATGGACATACAAATAACAAGATATGCTGTGAACCATTTTATGATTGAAGAATTAACCAGAGGATAAAAGCTTCAATCGACAAAATTTCTAATCCTGAAAATATATTGATCAAACATTCAACAATCTCAACTAAATAAATATAAATATATTGCACAACCCATAACTACATCAAGTGATACTGAAATTTCAAGTTTCTTGTCTACCAATTGGTTAGGAAAACATTTTAAATTGATACTTGACCTATGATTCCTTTAAGCCAATTCAATGTCTGATCAAATTTGAAATAATTAGTTTCACCAATTTATTATTTATATCCGCATAAGACTATCAATGGCTTGTATCTCTGTTCCGATAAAATTTTGCTTCAGTAAACAATTCTTAATTCTTCATACCTCCCATGACAACTAAGATTTTACTATTCCATTGTTAAAAAGAGTCCATATGTTGCAAGTACATGCATCTTCAAATGCAAGCATGTGAATACAAAGATAAAAATTACATCAAGTTAATACTGGAAATAAAAAAGACCTGATTATACAAGATATAACAGAAGTTACAGAAAACACAGTACCTTCCAGTTCTTAGTACTAGATGCTTAAGAAATCCAGCATGAGAATGAACATCATAAGCAGAAAGACCTAGTTGTGGATCTCTCCAACAATCTTGGATAGCTGCAAGAACCTATATATCAGAATGCAAGTCAAAAAGCTTGAGAGAACAAATTTCCCGGACATAGTAATAAACTAATTAGCCAAATAATAAATAAAGGTGTAAATTTTTAGCTAAAAACAAGTAGATGAAGAAGATAAATCCTGAAAATCATAGCACGGGAAGTGAATGGTTGCGAAAAAAAATAAAATTTACAGAACGTAGAGAGAACTCAGAATTCATTAGAAATTGAGGAATACAACCCATATACTTGTGGACAACAAACTCGGTACTATTGAACAATTGACTTGGGCAGTCATATTTTTAACAACCTAAGACAAAGATGCATAGGTTTGCATTGCATCATACACTAGCTTACCATCTATTCTGCAGCAATATTGCAATAAACTTATATAAACCACAATAAATGACCAGTATTGGGAATGGGTCTTTAGCTGCTTCCATTCATACTGCGAACTTGAGCTGGATTGAGCTTAGTTGTATTCAGTCACAATGTTAAGAGAAAGAAAAAAACTCACAGCTCTTGCACTTCAACTTTGAAATCATTATTATCAACATATTTGTCGCCCTACTATGATCTTGCTTTCCTCTCTCACGGATGATGGAAAGGACATCCCTCATGCCCTGTCCCAAGGACTCTTTGGCAAAGTGCAATGCCTCAATATACTCTACTGCAGTGTTTGGTGTTAAAGTTGCCACCTCTTAGCAAGTAGATGTCATGGAAAGTAGATTTCTACAAACTTCCCTCAAAGTAGACAACTATGAACGGCCACTTATATTCCCATATTGATTCTCACTTATGTATAATGGATGTTGGGTGCATTGCAACATTGTAATGCCATGCATATCAATACAAAGAAAAGCTTAATACGGGGGAATCCTCGATTTGAGTGGTGTATGCTGTCAAGACAATGGAAGATTTCATACCAATATATTTGAATTTGAGGTGGCATAATAATAAATTGAAAAGCATTCACACAAGACAAGATTTAATGTAGGTTCCCTATGCCTATATCCATGGGCAGCGCCAACAAAAATCAACTATCAGCGATATAAGTTACAAAGACTAACTCTTGGAAACAACACCTATAACCCTCAAAAATGTCATAAACACAAACACGCTCATAGTGCTGCACAAACAGAAACCAACCAAAAGACTATATACCAACTCATTCTCTCACTCTCTACTAAAAAAACGTGACACATTCACAATCTCAAAACCACTATACACCTAATAGTGATCTCACACTCAAATAATAAATAAACTCTCAAACAACTCATGTCAGTTAAATAAACTCTCAACTCATATTCAACTCACAGACTTGATCATCTTTCAACCTTAAAAGTAACAAGGCATCTTTCAGCCTCTAAAGCCTACCACAGTATGTGAATGTTTCAATACAAGCATCTTTGAGTCTCAAAAGAACTGCCACCCTACTCTCCATCTGGAGAATTATCTTAAGCCAACACCACCAAATCCTTAGAAGCATATTTGTAGACTCTAAATCCTATTCATTGATGGACACGGAATACCACATTACTTCTTTGACAAAGAAAACACTTTCCTTCCACACCAATAAAACTCAAATATGTGACGAAGTCAAAACAGTTTTAGAAATTAATCACACATCCAAGTTGAAGTGTCCACAGGAAGGACAAGCATCTAATTAATAACATAAAGAAAAGACAACACACCATATTCGCTGGTTCACTTTGCAGTAAGCACTTGTTGACATTCAGAACCTTATCAAAAAAGCCAGGAGCATGCAGTCCGAGTGCATAGCTCCCATTAGTATCTTGTTTCTCTGATAATGATCCTCTAGGTAACCATTCTTGAGATCCAAATGAGAATTCCATCTGCAGAAGCAGGAAAGTAGCAGCGAAGTACTTTTATAATCTTTAGCCAACCTATTCCTAGACTTTTTCATAATAGCAAAGTACATACCAGTTAGAAAGAGCAATTTGGAGTGAGATATATAGTCAAATAAGAATATTATACAACAATTATGAATCACATGTTAAAAAATTATGTGATTGAAATAGGAAAGACTGACATAACATGGTTGGGAGTTGGCATGCCTAAAACACTGGCTGTTAATAGATGAATAGCTCTCATTATAGAAAAGCAATTGTTTAATATGGTTTTTACTTATAAAACCATGTCAGTATCTAGCTCAAGAATCTCCACATTTCATCCTTAAACACTGATTGTTTTTATCTACTTGATTACCACAAATGAACTAGTGATCAATTAACGAGCCAACACACGATTTAACAATTTAAAACATTCTATTTGAAGTTTGAGGCATATCTTCCTTCAGACAAAAGAACCTAAAATCAAACAACACCATTAGAGTATGGTTGTGGCAAAACAATTTTTCCAGTACAATCTTAGTTGCAATCTGGCGAGAATCAAGGGCCAACTGCAGGTCTCGCTATCAAATATGAGTTATTTTTAATTTGCTAAAAAGAGAAGAGAACTACTAGAGTTATTGCATGCGACCAAATTTGAAACAACCAAATTGACAAGTTGTATGTTCTGTGCTAACCTTGTTCCTATAATGGAACTGGATATCACAGGGAACAATTGGCTTCATGACGTTAAGGGATTCCAATTCCTCACTTGAAAACTTGCCAACATGTATCACCAAGTCACAGACTTGTTGTTCCTTGGCTCTAAGCTGAGCCTCATAAGAGAGGTTTTGTGTTTTGCATCCTCCACAATAAGAAGCATACTCGCAAGGGGCATCCACAAAGTCCCAGTGAGGAGATATTGTCTTTACCTTACTCACCTGCACTTTTACAAAAATTGATAAGAAAAAAAAAGAGAAGTCACTGTAAGTTTTCAAAAGCAAAAGAACAACTAGGAGAGAACGAAGAAAGAATACACAAATCCCTAGCCTGTGAATTATAAGCGCAATCACATAAAAAATCAGAACTGATACAAGTGGAATCGCTATTAAAAATTGTATATTTCGATCACCAGCAGCTTCCACGTGAAGAATGAAAACATGATATTGTTACTGGTACTTGGCTTTTAAGACCTAAGAAAGCGAAAGAATTCATGCAACAGAACCTTATAGAAATACTTGGCTTTGTTGAGCAACGGCGTTCATCTTTTGAAACGAATTCATTACAAAGTAAAGAAATCCATGAACAATAATCAAAACAAAAGAGAATTCTTAATCTAGTATTGCACAGGATTCCAATTTAACTACCTAGCTTAGCCTTCCCAGCTTTGAAACCAAAAACAGCAAAAGAGTGAGATTAAAAAAAAAAAAAAAAAAAAAAATTATCATTTTAATTTCCTTTTGAGTTAACCCAATTTTGCATAATAAGTACAATCTCATTTCCACCCCTCGATCTCGTCTGCACGCGTACAACCCCCAGAAACCGGTACTAAGCTACTCAACCTACATTTTCTTTTTCTTTTTCGTTCCCCTTACATTTTCTCAGCAACCAAACAGAGCCCAAAATTTACCTCAGCATAGTTCCCCTTCTTGCGAGTGACGCGCCCAATGAATCGCTCACCAGGGAGTGCACGGTCGCACATGACAACGAACCCGGTGTCCGCCACTTTGCACAGACCCTTCCCCTTGAAAGCCAGGGAATCGCACACCAGCTCCAAGCTCTGCCCTCGCTTCGGGAAGTATGACTTGCTGGGCTGACTGTGCTCTGTGGCGCTGGGCTGTTGCGCACGGGCCGAGTCATCAGCGAGAGACGAAGAGGATAAAGAGGCCATGGTTGATGAGGTGCGAAAAGCTCGGAGCCATGGGCGCGTGGTGGTCAGGTGCCTGAGGCTATGGCTCGGCATAGTCGCCATTTTGGGCTCTGGCCTTCCCGAGTCGGCGGGAAAGGAAGAAGACAGTGCTTTTGGTTCGTAGTTTGGGATAGAGGGTTATTTGGTCATTAACCCTAAGTGTAACTTTTTTTTTTTTTTTGGAAATGCTACGTGAACTCCTAACGAGTACATATGGTAATTTTTTTTATATTTATTTTTAGTGTTTTGAACAAATACTAAAAGATATAAATTTCCTATAAATTATATGGGATAAATTTCTCAATTTAATTTTTAAAACTGTCATGTATCTCTTAAAAAAATATTTTTTTTCATTGATGTTATTATAAATAAAGAATTGCTACTTTTTTTTTTCTTTTTTTCAATGAACTTTTTTAAAATCAATCATTAAATTTTTCATGTAAAAATTGAAGAGAAAAAAATTAAAGACAGGAGAATGATGTTTAAATTTTCTCTAAAAATTCTTTTTCGATGCATATACTATTAAAAAAAAGACATATTTTATAGGAAAATACTAGGTGCTCTTCTAGTGTTCTCATGATATTCTCCTAATTGTGGAAAGGAATCATCTTCAATCCATTTTGGACTGAAGAATATCCAGTTAAAGGTTAAGATTGCTTTTCAAAAATCCTAAGGCCCTAAATAAGACACACGTCCCACTACTAAAATAATAATAAAATATCATTTATAATTAAAAAAATTAAAAAACTAAAGGTGGCCCACCCTTATCGCATTTAGGGTGGCCTACCACCATTTTAGGTCCGAACCACCCCCAAGGGCCAAATAAAAAAAAAAAAAAAAAAAAATTGATCTAGGGTGGTTGGCCACCCCATTTTTTCCTAAGGGGTGGCCGGCTACTGAAGTTACCCCTTAATTTTTTATAATTATGTTTTATAATTTTTTTTAAAAAATATATAATATTTTATTATTTTTTTAATTAATGGGACAAATGTTCTATTTATGGCATTATGATCTTTTTAAAGAGATCTTGACCATTAACTAGATATTCTCCAGTTCATAATAAATTGGAGACGATCATTTTTCCCTAATTATGATATGGCTTTTAAAATTACTAATAGATTAAAAGTTAATAATAGTAATCTCAAATTCAATGGTAATTTTAAAAGTCACATCACAGTTAGAAGGATACAGGAGAACACTAAAAGAGCACATAACATTGCCCTTTTTTATAAGTTAAAAAAAAATGACACTTTTAAAAATTAGATTGAAGAAATTATTACAAATGTAAGAAATTTATATGTTTTAAAAAAAAAAAAAACTAAAGACCGCAGCAATTTTCCTCATAAATGCAAACGACAGCGTATGAGCCATCTCATTTCGCTACGAATAAACCATCCTCAGCCGTTTGATCTCAACAAACACGCACTTTATATGCTCGCACGAAACCCTAACCCTAAAAGAACAACGAAAGAAGAAAGAGGGAACACACGGTCGCTTTTTCTGTGTTTTTTCCGGCGCGTCCATCAGAGAAAGAAATAGCAAGACTAAATCATGGGTAAGCAGAGCCTCTCTAGCCTGAGTTATCTATTGATATTAGCATACATTGAAATCATGGTTATGATTATAAATTGAAAATATTTCTATGGAGGATTTTGATTCGGTGTGTGACCTGTGAGCAGGTAAGGTTCACGGATCGCTAGCACGTGCCGGGAAGGTGAGGGGTCAGACCCCAAAGGTGGCCAAGCAGGACAAGAAGAAGAAGCCGCGAGGCCGCGCCCACAAGCGCATGCAGTACAATCGCCGCTTCGTCACCGCCGGTCAGTTTATCACTCTATCCCTCTACCCTCTCTCTCATTTTTATATGAATAAAAATTCCATTGATTTTTGAAGTTTGAAGTGAAAAAAAAAAAAATTGGGAAAACTTTTATGTGATTGTTTCTCAGGAAAAGAAAAAAGGCAATAAATGAAACCTTTTCTGGAAAGATTGAAGTGTCGTTATTACTGCATTTACCAGTTTTATTGGGTGTCCTGTGAATGTCAGATGTAGTGATTATGTTTTAGAAAATGTTGTTAGTTTAGTTAATGATTATGATGATGGTTGTGCTGTAAATAATATTGTTCAATGGCCTATTGATGTTTGGCCTGAATTGCAAGCATTGTGGAATGTTGGCATCATTATAGCAGCTCATATAGCCTGTAGAAATAGTCGTAGGAGATCACCAAATGTTATTTGAACTAGAAGTATCACTAGTAATGATCCAGTTCCTCTGGATATAAGGGCCAAATACCCAATGTTTTCGATGTTGATTGATCTATGCTTTTAACGCAAAATATATTCTAAATACACAGATCTTAATAAACACTGGAGTTCAACATTTTACACTAGAAAAAACAGAAACATAACAAAAAAAGGAGAGAAGAATATTGGCCTGACCATTTGTATATTTACATCTATTTTGAAATAAATTGTAGTTCTATCTTTAATCCTATTGAATTACTCAACAGTATCACAGCCTACTCATTGTTAAAAGAGTAATGATATATAGTAGACTATCATATGATTGCATTTCAATTGGTATGACGTGGTAGACAATTCTTAGTTTTTTTTTAAAAAAAAAAATCTTTAATGGTCCAATAAATGATTTTCACTGTCACATTATCAAGTTGTATTAGTCTACTAAATATTATTACTCTTGTTGAAATTTCTTTACCTAATAGTTCTGTTACTGGCTTTGCTTGGTTTAGAATTATAGGTTGCCTGTGATAACATGTAGGTTGTAGGTTTTGCTTTGATGTTATTGAATTACTTAACAGTCTCACTGCCTGCTCATTGTTGAAATTTCTTCACCTAACAAGTCTGTTACTGATTTTGCTGGGTTTAGAATTCTAAGCTGCCAGTGATGGCATATAGGTTGTGGGGTCAATGTACGTGAACTATGGATAGCTAAGGCTGGTTTGCTATACATATCAAATTAAGAGTTTTTCTAGTCATTTGAAATGTCCCAGTGGCCATTGGATCAAATGGGTATCTCTTTCCTCGTATAAAAGGGGCCATGGGGCGAGGTTAAGGGTTCAATCTCTCTCTTTTTATAAGTAATAGCGATATCATCAAAAGCATAACACTCTAAGTATACAGGAAATATACATGAGAAAACGCTTTTATATGTTAGTTGTATATATCTTTCAACCAAAATAAATAGCCCTAAATCTATGACTTTTTGTTGGTTTCTCTTACAGTCGTTGGATTCGGGAAAAAGCGGGGACCCAATTCTTCAGAGAAGTAAGCAAGCGGCTTCCTGTGCAAGGAGTTTTGTTAGTGGAGGCAGTGGTTAATTATGAAACCCTAGCTTTATGTTTTTTATATTACGTTTGTAGCCAAACTATATCCAAGTCCAGTACTGCATATTTCCCGGAATTTGTTTTGTTTGAGACTTTTGTTAAGGTTTATGCTTTTGGAAGTTATATACCATGCGTTGATTTCGAGCTCTTTGTTGTTTATTTATCTGTCTCTTTCCTTGTTGATTCTTGCTGATGCGTATATGTAGGAGGAAAATATAATGGCTGGGATCCTGTTTTCTTTGGTCATGAAGCTTCTATTAAAGAGAAATGCTACTCAGCATTTGCAAGTAGCATTCTCCTAGTATTTTTGTATATGAGGCACATTTACGTTCACCTGTTTTTTTATTTTTTATTTTTTATTTTTTATTTTTAAAAAAAAGGAAAAACAAAAACAAAATTTAAAAAGATAGAAAATGCTAATTGAGAATGCTGAGTAGTATTTCTCATTATTAAATGCCTCATTTTGTACCGCTTTCCTTTCACTTTTTAAGGCCATCAGGCTATAGCATATCCAATAAAAAAGAAACATGATGTGTTTAGATGATCCAGTTAGATGGCTTACGTTGGACAAACCATGTTAAGTGTGCCATGTCAGCCATAACAACCCTTTACTATGGGGAGGGTGCTGCTTGGGCTGCCGACCCATCTATATTGTGGGAAGGAGGGTGGCCGCCCAACCATTTTATCTATTATGAGAGGAATGGCTATGTGGGCACTCATTTATTGTAAAAGGGAATGGTTGCACCCATATATCATAAGAGGTGGTTGTGCAACCACTCCCTCCAACAATTGAGTGGTGGTCACGTGATCACTCATCTGATAATAGGTAGAGTGATTGTTCGACCACTCCATTCCTATAGCAGAAAAGATGGTCGCATAGTTTGCCCCTCTTATAATAGATGGGGTTTGTCACGTGACCATTCATTGACACAACAAAGTGGTGGGTGCAACCACCCTCCCGCAATTTTTTGGATTTTTTTTTCCTTTAAAAAAAAAATTTCTAGTTGATGTGTTATTTTTTCGAGGTTTTGGCTTACGTGTTAATGTTATGGCATGTACAAGGTATTTGTCAGAAGTAAAAGCTAGTTGGCTGGATTGTCTAGATATGTGTTTACTTTTTTTATTGGACATGACAGTCTGATGATCATGTGTCAATCATCATTGTGAAAACATTAAGGGAATGGGTACTAAAAAGTTATTGTATAATAGTACAAATTTTAGAAAATAATTAAAAGTGATTTTATTAAATAAAAAACCTAAAAGAATAGTAGAGCATTTTTCTCTTAATTAAATGTATGAATTTTGAATTTGGGCAATTAGAACTTAAGGTTATTATCATGTGGTCAATCAAGCTAGTTGAGGTTAAATTTGTGAAGAAAACAATAATTTCTATAAAATGAAAACACACACAACACCAAAAGGTGATTGGACAACACTTAGTTCTGTTTCGAAGGTGATTGTACACCCATTAATAGGGTTTTAGTGGTAGTTTGTCTGGGTTTCAAGTTGGTTGCACCACCACCACCACCACCACCTTGGATAGTGGTAGGCCACTTTCAATTTTCTTTTGTTGTTAATTTTTTTTAAAAAAAATATAATAATAAAAAAAAAATATTTAAACTTGTATCATTCATATATATATATATATATATATATATATATATATCATTGAAAACTTAGAAATTAGGTATAAATTTCCTTGGGGTTCTTATACTCCTAAATTCCACAAATTTCATCATTTTGGCGTAGAAACTAGTTGGATTTTGCAACAAACAGACCACACTTGAACACTTAACCATTGACAACTGTTAATCGATTAAGACGGAACAATTAACGGTGGTAGGGTAGGCAGATGTGGCTAATAATAGCTCAAAACCACATCATTTGGGTATAGAATTTCATATAAAAACAGTAAAATATGTTCAAAATAGACTCAAAACCGTCCAAAATAGACAGATAGTTACTCAAAACTGCTAACTCTTTAAAGTGGTGTGGTTAGCTTGTATAGCCCTACTAGACAACTTCATGAATTGAACATTCCCAATTTCCTAATGCAGAAGATATTAGAACTGGTTAATTGATCGAATGAATTATTTCTAGTAATGGGAATTATATGGAGCATTGAAATTTTGATCTGACCCCACTTGGCACAAGAAAATAACAAGAAAAACAAAGTATAAGATCATTAAGACAAAAGCTTTCTTGCAGCATACTGCAACTGGATTTTCTTGTTGTCCTTCCTCGGTAGCATAAGAAACCTAACCTTTAACCTAATAGAGAGAGAGAGAGAGAAAAAAAAAAAAACATACAAGAAAAAAAAAAAAAAAGAAGAAGAAAAGAAGTTGGTGGTCGAAAAATAAGCATACCCTAAGCCTAACATTATAAACGAAAAGATTTAGAGTACAAAATGGCTAAATTAACTAACATCTAAAGCTCTGTTTGTTGTGGTGTAAAATAATTTTTGAAAAACATTTTTTGTATTTTTTGATATTTAGTACGATAAAAAATAATAGTCAATAAAAAAAATATATATATATATATATATATATATATATATATATATATATATTTTAAGTAGCCCATTTGGGAAAGTAAAATATCAATTTTGAGAAATAAAAAATGGTGTCAGAAAAGAAAACCGAGTTTGCATTAGACGTTGTTTTTTTGCTTTATCATTCAATATTTCTCTCAAACAATAATTGTTAATCAAATTTTGTTGACAAATTCAAAAATCTCAATCAAGAAGCCTTTAAATGTTACACATATTTTCATTTTCATATTGTTTGATGTGTCATTAAAAATTACTATTAAATTTTTTTAAAATCAATATTAAATTTTGAATATAATAGTTTTCACTGTCACGTTATAAAATACACATTTAAAAAGGAGTGAAAATGTGTGTTATGGAAACCTTCTGCCATTATCACTATCTTAATATTATGGCTCGTTATCATTAATTATATACTTTACTTTAATTATCACCGTTACTATTTAGTAAAAAAAAAAAAACTATAACCATTGTCATTATCATGATTTTTAAGTATCAAACATAAAAACGATAGCATGCTCCTCTCTTGTGATTGAAAAACAAGTAAAGTTGGCAGTACAACACTAATCATAACCTAGCTAAAATGTTAACGTTGTGAGAAAATCATGCTGAATTTAAACAAATAATAATAATAATAATAAAAAAGAATAATAGGAGGTAGGATTGAAGTTGGAAACTCAACCCGAGGAAAACTTCTACTGTTCTACTCTTCTCAATTATTATTATTATTATTATTATTTTTTCAAAATATGGTTCTCAAATAATGTGCTACGATCTTATATAATTTATTATTTTAAAAAATGTATTACATTCTCATGAGATTGTGACACATCATTTGAAATCAGACTTTGAAAAAAAAATTTAGAAAGTATAACATTACCGCATAAAATTCCCAATAAGCGCACACCCACGAGCTGATCCGAATTTTTAGCAATTTGTTACGATTAAGACAACAAAAGTGAGAAAGTATCTTTTTAAGTATTCAACTGTCTAAAGAAATGGATCGCAGCCCAAAATTTGAGAAAGTATCTTTTAAGTATTCAACTGTCTAAACAAATGAATCGCAACCTAAAATTTATTTGAACAGATATTATATATTAAACTTTCATACATTTAATGCCTAAATTACTAATCATTTGGGGCTGAATTTTATATCCCACAAGAACTCACAAAATATACACATCAATGGACAAAATCAAAGTAATCAACCGACCCTGTAGAGTTCCCCAAGGAAGGGACAAAATCCATAAACCATGTCCAGAATTCTAGGTTTTTCCATCTCCAACCCTGATTATTGTCTTTCTCTGTCTCTACTTGATGCTTCGGTTTCAACAAACACCCCCAACGTAGATATCGAAGTCCCTTAAAACCTCTCCAATCACCCGCCCATTAATTCCACATTCATTGAGAGCTGGCGCAAGGAGAGAGAGTGAACTGATCCCCCACATTGTTTCTCTAACGTCTTTGGTATTAACTCAAACCTCTTATATGTAATCCATACCGTCTAAGTACCCACATGCTAAAATCACTGCCACTCTTTTCTCTTTTTCCTCTTTTATCACCGTCTTTCATGTTGTTTCCATATTTGCCAAGAAATTGGAACATCAAGTTTTGATTTTGTTCAAGGGTTTCCTTTTCTTGAGAGCAACCGGGTTTTGGGGAATTACTCATTTGGTGAGGGGTTGAGTTTGGTGGGTTTGGAATCTGTCTACTATATAGATGTGTGCTGTGATTCTTGATGAAAATCAACTACCCATATGGCAAAACCAAACTTCCTTCGCGTCATAATTGCCGTTTTGAGATGAAATTTCAGTGTTATGGTTTTGCCGCTGGGAGAAGTATTGATATGAGGTGATGTTGTGAAAACATAATGCCCAGAAGCCGAATTTGATTGAAATTTTAGGTGAAGATGCAATCAAGATTGATGGCATTGGAGGAAGGCAAGAACCCTACCACTACACTGAGAACAAATCAATCCAGGACTTTACCTTTGAGACTCCTCCAATGGTTCTCGTTATTTTTGGTTCTGGGTTTTGGAGTTTCAATTGTTAGCATGTATATGATTCGATATTTTAAGGTTGCGAATGTTGCTTGGATAGGACAGTCCCCTCTTAGGCCATGCTTTGAAGAGCTAAGAACAATCGAGAGTTGGATTAGGCCTCCATCAAATCTGTTGCATATCATGAATGACACTGAATTGTTGTGGCGGGCTTCCTTTGTTCCTCGAATAAAATCTTATCCGTACGAGAGAGTTCCCAAGATTGCCTTCATGTTCTTGACAAAGGGGCCACTGCCAATGGCACCTCTCTGGGAACGGTTCTTTAAGGGGCATGAGGAGCTTTATTCAATCTATGTTCATACACTGCCATCTTACAATGACAGCTTTTCACCTGCATCAGTTTTTTACAAGAGACAAATCCCAAGCCAGGTATCAGCAACCTTTAATTTTTTGATATATTCGGTGGCGTGAGTTGCTGTACTCTTTTATCAAAAAGCAATTTATTTTTTCTCTCTCAATATTATTGTTGTCTCGTCAATATCCGTTAAAACTTTTTCTATAGAGTTCTTAAATATAATTTGGGAATACTGAAAAATTGCCCTTTTGAGGTGCATAGGGAGCCATCAGCTACAGAATTTTGGAAGGAAGCAATGCTTGTAATGGCCCTTTTCTACATGAATGCTAATGGGATTTCCATCTTGATAAAATTCATAATTATGTTCTTAATGTTCTAGTCAAATTCCTAGATGTTGGTTTCTCTCTAATTTGGGCAACAGTAAAATAATTTTGATATTGGTCATTTCAGAGGTGACTTTGATACTTGATAAAGACCATATAGAGTTATTTTGAGATGTTTAAGCATTTGTGTTGGAAACTATTAACTGAATTGGTGAGGAATGACATGTTTTAAGTTGAAAGGTGGGAAATGCGAGAGAGTTGATTTAGTGCTTAGTGGAAATTCATTGATGGCATGTGGTTTAAAAAAACTCTGTTCCATTTGAACGTTGAAAGGTGATTCATTTGGCTGGCTCAAATGGAAAAAAGGACTCTTTTAGTTGACCTGCCCAAATATTTGGGACAAGGCTTTTTTGGGTCTTGGCTCAATTTGCTAAGGAGGTATCATAGAACCGTATTTGGTTTTATATCAAAGCTTTTTGGCTCCTTCTCATTGCAAGACAATGTGTAGAAAGCAAAACGAGGCCTTATTATTGAAAAAAATGATATTAGTATATTCTATACATTGCCTATGTTGTGCCAGTTATTGGTATGAAACTTCCTCATTGGCAAGTGTGCTTCGGCATTATCTTTTGAGCAAAAACAGTGGAAAGGGTGTAAAAACTAGTTACTAATGCTACTTACCATTTGCTACATGGACTTAACACCATGAAACTTATAATTATATGTTGTTTAATCAGCTGTTGCTTAATCCCAAAACCTCTCCAGGAAAAAGTAGAATACTCGTTTTCATTTGAGCGTTTTGTTTTACAAGTATGTGCTCTGAACTTTTGACAACTTCTTGACACATGGTGCAAGCCAACCTGTGACCAGGAAATGCTTGTGGCTGGTTTCTTAAGTAAATATTTTATAGGTTTTTTGGGACCATTTCATGCTTCCTGTCATCACTCATTTTGAGCATAAGGCAGGGACTCCACTCTTTTGGTTAACTGCCTTTCAACCATGGTTTTGTGCCTAGATGGGGTAAAATGTGAGAGCACGTTTTGCCAATCCAACCTTGAATTGAGCGTGGACATTATTTGAGTTGTTTGAGTTGCATCTCACAATAATATGTTGAGGTTCTAGCATTTGGAGTAGGAAATAATTGGTGACCACGATAGAAGTTGTGGACCATGCAACCATGCGACATACTTGTAGGATTAGGCCTTTCATCCCAACCCACTGCTTTTCTTAATTTTCACTATAGTACTCTTCAGTGATGCATTATCATAGAGCTACTTATGCTTTACATGCTCCTATTATTATTGTTAAGCACTTTGTTATAGGTTGTTGCTTCTCCGTTTATGTATGCTGCTTTGTTTTTTGGATCATGTACTGGATTTGGATTGACCATTGATTTCCATTTTCTATACAAAGAGTCTCTTTTAAGCTCCAAAGGGGCAACATTTTGAAATTTCAATGAGAAATATAGATGCATTTTTTGTTGCCCTCGAATCTGTGTTTACTGCATTGAACTTAGAGTGTGAGCAAGAATCTTTTGTTCAGCGGGGTATATTTTGTTGTTTTAACTTGCCTCCCCTCTTGATGAAAATAGCCTACTATCAGAGATTGTATACAGTCATCTATGTGCCTTGAAATTCCTGTTCAGCAATGGTATAGCACTTTCTTCTCATCAAGCACTTGTATGCTGACATCATTAGGGCATTTACTTTTGAAATCCAGTTTGGTTGTCAAAATTATGCTAGCAAGCCAGTTTCTTGAGAAGCTTCCGGACCCTACCCTGTATGCTTTTTCTAGCTGGATTTTACTGTTTCTAAACTGTTACTCAAGAACATTTTTGTTTCAGCATTTTTTCTTTCATAAAAAAAAAAAATTAAAATGAATAAATAATAAATAAAGAAATCATCATTTTTTCGCTTGTTGGAAATTAGAACCACTCATATTCCTGTGGCGGCAGGTGGCAGAGTGGGGAAGAATGAGTATGTGTGATGCTGAAAGGAGACTCCTAGCTAATGCATTGCTTGATATCTCAAATGAATGGTTTGTCCTCCTGTCTGAGGCATGCATTCCTCTCCACAACTTCAGCATTGTTTATCTCTACATATCAAAATCCAGGTACAGCTTTATGGGTTCATTTGATGAAATTGGACCCTATGGGAGAGGGCGCTATAATCAAAACATGGCGCCCACGGTCAACCTCAGCGACTGGCGTAAAGGGTCTCAGTGGTTTGAACTTAATCGGGAACTTGCGGTTAAGATAGTTGAAGACACCACTTACCATCCCTTGTTCAATGAGTTCTGCCAGCCAGCATGTTATGTGGATGAGCACTACTTCCAGACAATGCTGAGCATCCAAACTCCACATCTTTTGGCAAACAGGAGCCTTACTTATGTGGACTGGTCAAGAGGTGGTGCTCACCCAGCTACATTTGGCAAGGCTGATATTAAAGAGGAATTTTTCAAGAAGATATTTGAAAGTACGACCTGCCTATACAATAATCAGCCATCTTCACTTTGTTTCCTTTTTGCAAGAAAGTTGGCTCCAAGTGCTTTGGATCCTCTGTTGGAATTATCACCCAAAGTTCTAGGCTTTTGACATATGGATATTTGGATCCTCTGTCTGACATGCATATTTGGATAATGCGATTTGGAGCATTTCTAAACCCAATTGGTCAGATGTTATTGATCTCTAGTTACTCCTTCACAAGATTTTGAAACTTCAGTTTTACAGTATTCAGATGAATAGAGAATTAGAACCTGAAATTAGCATCTATTTCGAGCTCAGGCATACTGAATATTATATTTTATTGGCTGTCAGTCGATTAATAATTAGCATCTGGGTGGATGCCTTTTCAGCTTTCCACTGAAATTCTTTAAATTCTTGTAGTATGATGATTGCATGGATACCTTTACAAAAATTTGAAGCAACTGGATTAAGTTAGGTGGCTTTTGGGAATATTTGATCTACTTATTAGATTTTTACTTAAATCACTACTCATATTTCATTGTTGCTTGCTGTTATTGGTGGCAATCTAGCCCGAGTTTGGAAGCATGCGAAATCCCAAATCCTACTCTCATTATCTACTCTTGAAGGGTCGAAGTGAAAGGACTAATGAGTCCTGAAAGATTGGTTGATACTAATACATCAGAATTGTTAGATAGTTGTTGAATACAAATGTACTTTATACCATTACTTTATATCATAAGGGCAGATGGTACTTCCATTTCAAAAACTATAACATATGGTATCTGTAGTGACTATTGGATGAAGCTACTATTATTGGAATATTTTAGCATAAGAAGGTTCCTTTAACTTCCTGCTTTACTATTCCTCTTCCAATTTTCACGCTTATTTTCAATGACTACCTTAAAATTTTATTTCAAAAATACATATTTTTTGAAAACCTCTTAAAAATAGCAAAAAAATATAAATAATAATAATGAAAAAGAAAGAAAAGGTGGGTTATAGAGGAATTCACTAAATTCAAACCATAGTTGATTTTTGTCCCATGGTGACGATTGGGTGAAGCAATATATATATATATATATATATATATATATATATATATATATATAAACACTTGTCACAATTTTACCATGCCAATTATCACAATTTTAACACTCCTACAATTTGCCCAATGCAACCTTTGATTTTATTTTCTTTTCTTCTCTTTTTGGGGCAAAAGCAAAAGAGGATAAGTGGAATGGCCGAAAGTTGACAATTCTAAATTCTTACCTGAAAGTCATCATGATAGAACCTTGCCTTGACTTGCAAGCTGTGAAAAACATTAATATAGAGCAACAATTCTAATGGACTTGAATCAATTTGCAAGAGTTGACGATATAACTGGCTTCAATTGGTTGATCATAATCACATTTAAAACGTATCCCTGACAGCAGGTTGTTGGTATACGCATGCGAAAAATGATCAATAAAGACTTACTGATCTTTTAAGCATGCTTTTATAGTGTTGGATTAGTGTGCAAAAGAATGCATTATATATATATGAATAGTCTGTAATTGAATTATTCAAAGTTTTCAACTTAAAACAAACGGTCGAAAGTCAAAAAGAATGCTTGTAGAATGTGAAATACACAGGATTGAAGATGTGAAAATTGATAACTTTCTAGCTGCTAAACATAAGAAATCAACAGTGCTTACACTAATGAACCTAAAGTATTTGACAATAATGACTTCAAACTTCAACAAGAAGTCATCTACAGCTGATGCCTGACGAAAATTTGGTCATGCAAAAGCATTTACAATTCATCATGATGTTTTGTGTCTGAGAAAGAAACTTCTGGTTGGAATTCAAGGAGGTACCTAGCAGCCAACGACGCATGAAGTGCAGCACCATAAGGAAATGAGTCTTCATTAATTTGGAAGTATGGTGAATGCGACGACTCTAGCCGTCCACGTGTCTCATTCTCCATTCCAAGTAAGAAAAAGTATCCAGGTATTATCTCTTGGTAAAATGCAAAATCCTCTGATCCTGTCAGTGGTTTCAAGTCCTTGACTTTGTGGGTGCCAAGCATATCCCCTGTGACATTAAGGAAGTGCTCGTGCAAGCCTTTATGGTTTATGGTTGGAGGGAAGAAGGGTTTGTCTTGTGTAAAAAAATTCACAGTTGCATTGCACCTCTGCACAGCAGCCTGCCCTGTGATGACCTGTTATGGTGAAAAGAGTGGTGATTGAAAGGGAAATGACTATTGGAGAAAATCATTTTCAGTTATGCATGGAGAAGAAAAGCTACTTCTTGCCAATTTATTAGTTCCCAATATTTCACTATCAATTCCAAACTATGTGATATTCATATATGGCTACCTCCTCAATCCGCAGTCGGAGTTGCATAAAACTTTCCCTTGAAAATGCACGAAAAGTGCCACCAATCGTTACAGAATCTGGAATAACATTAAATGCACCACCTCCCTGGAATTTTGCAACAGTAACTACCTGCAAGGGCATTGAGCAGATTTACAGGATTATCACAATGAGGATATGTTCCACAGATTCAAAGTCCGGCTTGCATGAAAACGCGGTAATAGAAAAAGCAAATGTAATGGATTATTCATAAAATAGGGCTCTCAGAGATTATTGAAGGGGGCAACAAATTAGTTAAATGTCATGAATTTCGTAAGACGTTCAGGAGATCAGAAGAGAAGTTTTCATTGAAAGTTAAATCAAAGTCATGTCTTACATAAGGTCATTACCCACTGACCGTCTCTTGAAAGCAGAGTTCAAAACTTGAGATCTAGACAGAGTCCTAACTAACCTTCAGCACTTCATATGAAATGGCTGAAACTTGACAGCCTGAAAGTTTTATCAGTGCTCAGCTAATGCCCCTATCAATATCATTTGTCTCTTACTTAAGAGAGTGTACAGGACCTTATACTTTTGATTTTTGTTTTCTGATCTCAAAATAAAAATATTAACAAACAATTCAAAATACCAAGCACTTTCTATAAATCTGAATTCTTCCCTTGTTGTAGGAATATTTGACAAAACATGTGCTTACCTTTTGCTGAGGTAAGAGCTTTCTTATTATTTAAAAAAATTAATTTTTTTTTTTTAAAAAAAGAAAGATTAGACTGGTGGTGGTGTGGCCACCTTTTTTTTTTTTTTTTTTTTTTTTTTTTCCACAAATAAACAGGTGCACTCAATAGAAAATATTTTCTCAAATGTGGATCCTACTAGAAAACACTTCTAAAAACAGTTTTCACGTTTAAGTCACGTCAAAACACTTATTCAAACAAAAAACCAAAAACAATTCCCAAAACATATTAACAAATATAACCAATGTTTCCTCTTAACGTTGTTTCCTGTTTCAACAATTGTTGTAGGCATGACAAGTTCTTGCTACAAATCTGTGTTCTACTTTAAAAGGGTACTTAAAAATTTAGTGATTAACCCTTAATTTACTCTCAGCAACAATAACGATTCCTTCTTCTACAAGCTACGCAGTTACTATTGTTTTGCTTATCATGATTTGTTCCTGTACAATTAATAAACGCAGATGACGATTTTAGGGTTGGTTTCTCAACAGTCGCACCTGTTGCCACCCCGCAGGTCAAACCACATCACCTTAGAGGAAGTGTTGCAGTCACTTTACCATGAGGTACAAATCTCTGTTACATGCCTACATAGGATACCTTACTTTTTCCCCACCAAATGCAATAAAGAACTTGAAATAGGAGTTATTGAGGAAGCTCTATAGCATATCAGGTACTGTAGATAGTGGTGCACTAGAAGTTAAAGGGCTCTGAAATTTCGCTAAATCATTTTATAATCTTGGATAGAAGGAAAGGGGGAAAGTAACCAGAAATAGATGTAATGTGAAGAAATGAAATGTACCTGTGGGTCCAGTGGATCGGCTTCACGTGAAATCAGGTGTTGTAAGCTAACAATCACGTTAGAAGCTGCCAATATTGGGTCCACTGAATGCTGAGGAATGGCTGCATGCCCTCCTTTTCCACTTATTACAGCTTCAAAGAAGCCACTCCCAGCCCCTATGGGACCAGCTCTGGAGTGAACTTCACCTATAGGTAAATTAGGTGCAACATGCAAGCCAAAGATGGCATTTACATTCTCTAAAACTCCAGCATCTATCATTTTCATAGCCCCTCCACGACCTTCCTCAGCTGGTTGGAAAACAAGCACAACTGTACCCTGGCAAAAGTTAAATAATACCAGTAACCATAACAGGGGGAAGAAAGAGCCCTTGAAGACCATCTGAATTAGAAGTGACTTGACTTGGGCTATTAGTTGGAGGGCCAGATTTTCTTTTCTAATACCTAATAATTGTTTTTAGCACTTCTGAGCCCCTTTCAAAAGGAATCTCACTGTAGAAAATTGACTTTTGAAACAATAATGGATCCTGAACCCATCAGCAAAATTGGCCATGTGATCTATACATACTGGAAAAAGGATATGTCTCACGAACCAATAAAACATCCATGTACAGTTCTAAAATTAAAAAGCCAAAAGAAAAAAAAAAGTTTATACTTGGCATGATTGCACTGATCATTGAATAATCACCACAGCTAGATTATCCACAAAACCTAAAACCTCATGGCAAGATAACAAGGCCGGCAAGAGATTTTTTTTTTTTAAAAAAAAAAGATCTATTTTTTAGTTGACAGGTTTTGAAATGAACAAGCAAAAATGAATCAACAGACCTTTAACTCTTCGCGATGCTCTTGAAGAATCTTTGCAGCTCCAAGAAGCATTGCAACATGGGCATCATGGCCACAAGCATGCATCTTCCCAGGATTTCTACTCTTGTGCTTCCACTCCACCATTTCCTGTATTCAAGACCGCATCAACACTGGTGCCCATAAAAGCACTCTTTTCCCAATCTACGGATTCAAATCATCGAAAAAATGGCACAATTTTACAACAACTAAACTCTAATAAGACAATGCATATATCAAATATATTTATCAAAAATTGGTGGAAAACCTGCATAGAAAGTGCATCCATATCAGCCCTTATGGCCACAAAAGGCGGTCCACCAGTCCCAACGAAGCCGATAACACCAGTAACTGCAACTGGGTACTTGTAACGAATACCCATCTTATCCAATTCTGCTCTGATAAGCTTACTGGTCTCAAATTCCTCAAAACCCAATTCAGGGTTTTCATGTATTTCCCTTCTGATTCCCACCATCCAATCAAACAGTTCTGGCTTCTTGGCAAATTGGAGAAACCTTTTGGGGATTCCTGAGAGCCCATTTGAGGTTGAAGAAGAACCTGAGAAAGCGGGTTTTGAACAAAAGAAGTTAAGGACAAAAATAAAAAAGACCCAATTGAAGAAACCCATGATTTCTCTGCAATCTAGCTAATTGGGATTGAAAATACCAGGAAGAGAAAAGCTTAGGAGAAAGCAACATGGGGTTCAAGCATTTTTTATACAAGAACTAGCATGAAAGTGACGCACAGTTTTAAAATGAGGAAAATGCGGAATTACAGAAATAGAATTTTCAAGACTCGTGCAAGAGTAACGAGACGTGGTCCACCCAACCATGAAGGAGTGTTTGACAGTGGTGGCTGCAACTATCAGTCACCGCTCGACACACGTGCTAAATTCTAATGCCCACATGTTGTTTCGAAGGTTTTTTCTGTTTATTTTAATATTCCTTTCATTTTCTGGGAAAGAGAAAAGACAAGGGGGACAATTTCTAATTTGCTTGTCCTCTCCCACTTTATTTATTTATTATTTATCTTTATTTCCCCGCCTCTTCGTTGTGCCAACCAATCTCGTATTATAATCTTTCACTGCAATTTTTGGTTTCTACAATGACGAATGATGACGTCGAAATTTTACATCATATTGTGAGATTAAAATATAATATATGAAATTACTCTAAGTCTACTTGCTCGGTTGTTATGAAGGGCACTATATCCTTTATAATAAAATGGTATATTTGTCTAAAAATCCATCATTTAAATGCCTAGAAAAAAAAAAGAGTTTGAGGAGGTGCAAGTATTACAACATATTGGGAATATTTGGTAAGCTTTTATAGAATAATCATGGCTTGTTTTGTTAGGTCAAACCAATGTCAAAATAATTTCAAATAGATTTACATGTAATGATATGAGTGAAAATGCTTAATGATTATTGATTATAACTGTTAATTGTAACCGCTTAGGTGGTTAGTAAAATTTACTAACTGCGTATGCAGTTAGCCGGCAGTTAGTTAATAACCACTAACTGCTTTTTAAAGATAAAATTAAAAAGTTCAAATAAAAAAAAAACTAAAACAATGTCGTTTTATAGTAATATGATAATACCCTACTACATAGGACATCATTTCTAGATTTTTATATATATTTAAACAAAAAACGATATTGTTTATATATATATATATTGAGAGCCCCTACTATGCAGTTAGTGCATAAAAATGGGGTGTTTTGCAGCATCCACTCATGTGATGACACATCAGCAAGTACATTTTAACAAAATAAGATCAAAACACTAGATAACAGCCAACCCAAAAAACCAGACCCGACGCCAGCAAAACCAACAACCAAACCACCGGCGTTGGCCAACAAAACTGTTAGAATATTATGAATATTTGCTTGGTCCCTACTCTTGCCTTGGTTGCCAAGTTACTTGGTCCCTACTCTTGGCTTGGTTGCCAAGTTAATTTCCTTATAGAGATTGTTTTCTTGCAAGTTAATTTATTCTGTAATTATTGTATTATTTTGTAATTATTGTATTTCCTTTCTTTTAGGGTCTCATTCAACTATAAATAGGCCATTCCATTGTACAATTGAAATCACATCAGAAATACAAATTTCTTCTCCACAATTATCTTTCTGTTATCTTTTTCTACATGGTATCAGAGCCACAGTTTTCTTGGTGCCTCTTTTAAGCCTCCGTTCTCCGTCCATACAATTTTCTTGTTTTTCCGTTTGAGCGTTCTTTTTGGTGGTTCTTTATATTTCAACAATACACCAAACGCTTGTTGCGGTTTTTTTTTTTTTGTATGTGACGGAAGTTGTAGAGGTCTTGTTGTTCAAAATCAGAATATTTGTGCACCATAGCTGCTGTGCTCGCGCCACACCAGATCGCTCCCTAAGGCTGCACCTGCACCTTCGCCACACCGGATTACTACCCACAGGTTTATTTATTTAATTTTTTTTTTCTTTCCGAGAAAAAAAAAAAAAAAAAAAGTCTACCAATCTTGATAATATTGTCCGTCCCATTGACAATATTTTAGATGGTTCCAATTATATGTTGTGGGCTCAAAATATGGAAGTTTTTTTTGAGAGGGAGGAGATTATGGCGTTATATTTGTGGAGAAACTGTTGCACCCACACAAAAAGAAGGTGAGTCAACCGACAAATTTGCCAGTCGATTTGAAGATTGGGATAGTGCAAATTATCGTATTATTTCTTGGTTTATCAATACTTCAGTTCCTTCCATCCATAATTTACTCCCCAAGCTTGGGAATGCAAAGGCTGCTTGGGAGTTTTTAGCAAAACGATACAATTATACTTATGATGCCTCACTTGAGTTTCATATTGAAACTAAACTTTATCAGACACGTCAGGAGCCAGGTCAGTCTATTGCTGATTTTTATTCTCAAACTAATAGTCTTTGGGAGCAATTATCCGCTGCAGATCCTCAACTAAAGCATCTTGAAGATGTAGAAATATTTGCAAAGTATCGGGATCGTCGAAAGTTTATGCATTTTATGATGGCTCTTCGTGCGGATTTTGAACCCACTCGGGCTTCTC
>NC_081547.1:8891109-8894241 GCF_901000735.1 Corylus avellana | reverse complement strand
TCTCTAACCGTTGGTTAACCGCCTAAGTAGTTAGTGAATTTTACTAACTGCCTAGGTCGTTACTGGTTTTAATAGAATGCCTTTGCGACACTTGTATTAGCTTCACTGCTACCTTAAATGCATATGGTATGTAAATGACACATCATTAAAAAAAAATCTAAAATTTATTTCCAAGGATGAAAATTATACAAAATCATATCGGCTAATAAAATATTGTCGTCAAAAATCAAACCCAAATAGGTGCAGAATTGATGGATACGCATAAATAAAGCACCTTAACAAGCATTAATGAATTCACAAAAGCATGTTATACGTATGCTCTTAAAAAATAAGGGTCGAGATTTAATCTAATCAATCGTTACTTTCTCCTTTTTCTCTCCATTTCTGCTCTTCCCTCTCTTTCTTTTTCTTTCTTTCTTCTCTATGTTTTCTTCGATATTTCTCTGTTTCTCTCTCTAAAATTCTCTAAAATTATATAATATAATTGAATGAGAAATCTAGAAGAGAAAAATTTCAACCCTTCATTTTTAACAGCATACGTGCCGTAGTTTTAATTGCAGCATGTAAGTTAGATCCGTATGAAAAATTGTCGACCCTAATTAAGACCCAAAAAATTCATAATAGGCTTGAGAAGTTGCACCCAATAACATCATCCAAATAAATCTAAACAAATTTGTTTGTTTACCTAGAAACTATAGGTAAAGAAAAGATAGAGAAAATTTTGTTTCTTAATTGTTTTCGACAAAATCGAAGCCTGCCCATTTGAATTTCATGCAATTGCTTATAGAATTTTTTTTCTTTTTATAAAATTCACGTCAAATGTAATAAATTTATCCCTAGGATCGTCTCAATTGCCAAATGGGTATGCTCCCACATTGTTGGTCGAGATTCAAGTCCTGATTGACCTAGTTTTATAATTGGAAATATTTTTGGTTGGTTTCTTTTATTTTTTTTTATTTTATTTTTTTTTAAGTAATCGAGAATACGATGAACCCCACATTTTATAATTCAATTCAATTATAATACGATGAATAAAAGGTAACAATCTATATGGGTATCAAGCTTTAAGATATATAAGGAGTAATGCTAGATAATGTTGACGTAATACTCCAAATCAATCATTAACTTTACTTTTACTTAATAATAATGAATTTAATAGTTAATTGAGAATGTCTTGTTAGCCTTATTTGATGAATGTTGAATAGAATTATAATATTCCTTGAGTTACAAACATCTCGTGTCTACAAAAATCTACTCATACACAAAACCTGCAATATCTTTATGGGGCTATAAAGATGAGAAAAGTTTAACATCAGTACTTTATATAGGATGTAACGTATTTTCACTGGTATTAGGAGAGTAAATGAGTCAAGCATGAGGGAGCTTCCTTTGTTCGGGTTCGACTCGTTTAAATTTCACTCGAGCTCATAATAAGTTGAGCTAAGCCAAGCCAGCTCACGAGCTGGCTTTTATATTTAATGTTTTTTATTTTATAAATTTAAATTTTAAGTACTTTTAAATGGCTTAAGAAGCGAGCTTGCATATAAGCATTTGCTTAGTCTAAGTAGCCGAGTATGGAGTCTGAGTCAATACGGCAAGGCACTTGGTTCAATCTCCCTCACCAGTCACAACGTCTCTCTCTCAATCTCCCTTACCAATCACCACGCATCTTCCACCCCAACTCTCATTTCCCACTCTCTCACTCTCAAAAAAATAGTGCAGTATTTGAGGTAATATTTTTCTAATAGATTACACTATCAAATTTTGGTATAAACCCATAACACAAAATTTGTTATGCTATGATCTCTCTTGAAGATTTTCAGAGGGTAAACGAGAAGGAAGATGAAGTGCAGGGTATTCTTCAAATTGACACCTCCTTTCTTTGGAAGTGACCTCCCACAAGTATCTTTAAGATTAATTAGGATGTTGCTGTGGATAAAGGGCTTAGAAGAATTGGTATTGGGATTATTGTATGAGACCATGATCACAACATTCTAGCCGCATGTAGCACGACAAAAAAATTATCTGGTTGAAAGGTTGAACCTACTGTTGTGGAAGCTCTAGCAGGCTTACAGGTGGTGGAATTTAATAGGGAGATGGAATTTTATGATGTTATTGTGGAGGGAGATACCCTACAAATTGTTTAATGCGCGCAGTTAGAGCGAGCAAACAAAATTGGAGCAATTTTGAGAATATTGTAGATGGTATTAAAAAAAGTATGCGTTTACTGAGACCATGAGAACATGTTATTGCAATCAGTGAGCAAACTGCAACTATTTGATTTTTTATCTACAAATCATCAATGAAGAAGAAATTTGTTAAAAAAACAAAATTAAATCCTATGAAAAAAAAAAAAACAGAAAAAAAGAGATAAGTGGCGTTCCCATTGGGGAGCATCTATTGAAATCAAAAAAGAGATAAGTGGTTTGGTAAATCTCACGTTACCATTGGAGAGCATTTATTGAAATTAAGAGAGAAAGAGATAAGTGGCGTGAACTTTATTTAAAAAAGAAATAAAAAATGTTCATATTCATGACCAAGTGCACCTTAAAAATGAGGGAAAATTATAGTTTAACACCTAAAAGTTGACAGCGTTTTTTAATTCGAACATTAAAATTTTAATTTTTGCAATCCACCCTTATAGTCAAATGGGGTGGCCGGCCACCACTTTTTTCCTTTTTTTTTTTTTTTTTTCATTCTTTTTTAAATAAAAATAACAAAAAAACTAAGAGACATTATGAAAAATCAGGGATGAAGTTGGGGTAATTTAGGCATATTCTGTTTTTAAAGGCCAAAAGGACGGAATTTTTAAATGGAATGGTTACATTGAAAAAAAAAAAAAAGTTGTTAGATTACATTGTCAATTTTTAAGCATTGAAGGTAGATAAAAAAAAGGTACAACTTTTGGGAGTAAAGTGTAATTTTTTTTTTTTATATAAAAAAAAAATAATAATAAAATTTGAAGATAATTGGTGGAGCTAATTTTTGGTGTTTTGAAATTCAAACTTTGATAAGATAACAAGACTGAGTTGTTATTTTAAAACTCAAAGTCTAACTTAAAAAACAGTACCATATATATAGCAGGATAAGGATAAACGTTCCCCCCGTTTTTTTTTTTTTTTTTTTTTTTTT
>NC_081547.1:8889037-8891009 GCF_901000735.1 Corylus avellana | reverse complement strand
TTTTAGTATTTAACCCTAAAAAAAAAAAAAATTACTAGTAATAATCTACCCTCTAGTTTTTCAAACTTTGAATTTTGCTCCACAAAAATCTTTTAAAGCAACTACATGGATTTAAACTTTATACATGTCTAAAATACCCCTCCCTACTATTCAGTTTTAGTGATCCCCTCCCTACTATTCTAGTCCGAACTTCCCACAAAATTATTAAATGAAAGTCTGGGTTATATATATATATATATATATATATATATATATATTTCTAAGCAAGCAAGGGAAAGGGGGTGGTTACATGAAAGTCTCGACTCTCTCCTGGGGTTTGGTATTTGCAACTTGCCCAACTCAGCTTCTGTTAAAGCTTTAGAGAATTCAGCCCAGCCCAGCCCAGCTGGTCTGCTTCCTAAAATTTGTTAATTTGGAGCTCTTATTTGCATTGGGTCATCTATACGGTGATTTGAATTGTAATTCTAGGTTCAGTTTTGTATCCGCGTAAAATATGACTAGGTAGATAAGTTCAGAGTTGTGTAGGCCCATTAGTATGATTCGGTTATTTTAGTAAAATGGTATCAGAGTCACATGACGTGACTATGATGAGAACTTCAGGAATTTAAGGGAGGGAGTTTGTAACACCCCAATCTCATATTGAGAAGATGAGCGGTCCATATAAAGAGTGAGTGATTTATAAAAATATTCATAAGTACTAAGTCTCCATATTGCCTACTTAGTTGGTAAAATTGTGATTTTATTTTTTATTTTTTATTTTTATAAGTGATTATATGAAAACTTTAAATTGACCAATCATTTTAGGGTAATAACACATATGTGACAATCACCTTTCCTGAGGTCATTAAAGTCACTTAGTAATATCATGTTAGGGGTTTAAGAGAGAGTTTATACCACACCGATCACCTATTGGGATGATGAGTAACTCAATTTTGGTTTTTATTTATTTAAAATGAAAAACTCTCTTCAAATAAGTATTTAATTGATAATTTTTTTTTGTTGAACTTTTGAACTTTAGACTACGACAATGTTCTTAATTAATAACAGATCCGACTTATGTTCTGTAGTCACGTTAAAAAATGAAGGGTAAAGATTTAATCTAATCAATCGTTAGTCTCTCCCTTTTCTCTACATTTCTGCTATTTCCTCTCTTTCTTTCTTCACTGTGTTTTCTTTGACATTTCTCTGTTTCTCTCTCTAAAATTTTCTCTTAAATTATTTAATATAATTGAATGAGAAATCTAGAAGAGAAAAATCTCCTGTACGGCTCAAAAGAAAACAAAACAATATTATTAAAAGAGTTTCACAATAAAACCTGTCATAACCGACCAAAAGAAGAAGACAATTCCAATGAAATGAAGGGGTTGTGCAACAAAGTTACCGAGATGAAAGATAGTCAATTTGATAAATTTCGAATCCAAATTAACCACATATAAGAAATGTGTTGATATTTTTGTAGAGAATAATCATTAATGAATAGAAGAACCCCGGCCCCTAGTGGGATTATCATTGCACCCCTAATTGTTTCTCTTTGAATTCTTGCTGCTTTTGTGGTAGGCATATTTCGGCCTATCCTTCCTTAATCCTTATTATGGTCCTATTATAGTAAGAAAATGAAACTCTTTGAGAATTGATCGACTCCACAGAAGTTTTACTTTGCACTTGTCCTCCAACACTACCTACACTTGCACCAAAGACTCTCACAAATCACATGGTTTTGGTGATTCATGACATGAAATCTTGAAGGGCCTCGTCCAGCTAATTTTAAAGCTTATTGAGGTCATACACATTTGGTCAACTAAACTTTACCTAAGGGTGAAAAGATGATTACGATTACTAGTTATTGGCTAAAACTACTAACCGTAACCGTGTAGGCGGTTAGTAAAATCTACTAATTGCCTTAGGCGGTTAGTAAAATCCACTAACTACCTTAGGCGATTAGCGGTTAGTAACTTTAATAACCGTTAACTGC
>NC_081547.1:8842606-8888937 GCF_901000735.1 Corylus avellana | reverse complement strand
GATAACTCAAGCTCATTGGACGAACCTTCTACGGCTGCTTCTAATTTGCCTGATTCGACTACGGATCCTCCTGCTACATCACACACTCCTGAGCCTTCTCCTGAACTTCGTCGCTCCGATAGAGTAAGAGCACCACCTGCCTATCTCCATGATTATCATTGTTTTTTTGTTCTTGCTACTCTTCACGAACCTCACTCTTATCGTGAGGCTAGTGCTGACCCTCTTTGGCAGAAAGCTATGTCTGATGAACTAGATGCCCTTTCTAAAACCCATACATGGGACTTGGTGGATTTGCCTCCTGGGAAGTTTGCAGTGGGATGTAAGTGGGTCTATAAAATTAAAACTCGTGCAGATGGATCTGTGGAACGCTATAAGGCTCGTCTTGTTGCGAAAGGATTTGCTCAGGAGTATGGTATTGACTATGAGGAGACTTTTGCTCCTGTTGCTAGACTGACCTCTGTTAGATCCTTACTTGCAGTTGCTGTTGTTCGGCATTGGCAGTTATTGCAGATGGATGTTAAAAATGCATTCCTCAATGGTGATCTTACAGAAGAAGTCTATATGCACCCTCCACCTGGCTATCACCATCCGCCACACAAAGTTTGCAGACTCCGTCGGGCACTTTACGGTCTCAAGCAGGCTCCTCGTGCTTGGTTTGCCAAGTTCAGTTCTGTGGTTGCTCAACAAGGCTTTGTTTCTAGTTCTTATGACTTAGCTCTCTTTCTTCGAACTACTGATAATGGTATTATCCTTATCCTTCTTTATGTAGATGATATGATTCTTACTGGTGATGACATTTCAGGCATCCGTGCTCTTCAATCCTTCCTTAGCCAAAATTTTGAAATGAAGGACTTAGGAACACTCAGCTACTTCCTTGGTCTTGAGGTTACCTCGAGTAATGATGGTTATTATCTCTCTCAAGCGAAATATGCATCTGATCTACTTTCCCGAGCAGGTCTGACAGACAGTAAAACAGCGAGCAGCCCCCTTGAGACCAATGTCAAACTTCTAGCCACGGATGGTGAGCCTTTATCCGATGTTACTCTCTACAGGCAGCTAGTAGGTAGTCTTATTTATCTTACTGTTACACGACCTGATATTGCCTATGCTGTTCATTTGGTGAGTCAATTTATGAGTGCACCTCGATCTACTCATTATGCTGCTGTTCTTCGCATTTTGCGCTATGTCAAGGGCACTATGTTTCATGGTATTCATTTCTCTTCTCATTCATCTCTTGAGCTCCGAGCCTACTCTGATGCTGATTGGGCTGGTGATCCTACTGATCGTCGCTCTACCACTGGATATTGTTTCCTACTTGGAACTTCTCTAATTTCGTGGCGCAGTAAGAAACAATCTGTTGTTGCTCGATCTAGTACTGAAGCTGAGTATCGTGCTCTTGCTGACACTACATCTGAACTTCTCTGGTTACGATGGCTTTTGTCCGACATGGGTGTTTCTCAGTCCACTAGTTCCCCTATTTATTGTGACAATCGGAGTGCTATACAGATTGCTCATAATGATGTTTTCCATGAGCGCACAAAACATATCGAGATTGATTGTCATTTCATCCGCCATCATCTTCAGCAAGGTATTTTGCATCTTCATTCCGTCACCTCTGCAGATCAATTGGCTGACATCTTTACCAAATCTCATCCACCTGGACGACTCACTGATCTTATCTCCAAACTCAAGTTGGCTTCGCCCCCTAGAGTTTGAGGGGGGATGTTAGAATATTATGAATCTTTGCTTGGTCCCTACTCTTGCCTTGGTTGCCAAGTTACTTGGTCCCTACTCTTGGCTTGGTTGCCAAGTTAATTTCCTTATAGAGATTGTTTTCTTGCAAGTTAATTTATTCTGTAATTATTGTATTATTTTGTAATTATTGTATTTCCTTTCTTTTAGGGCCTCATTCAACTATAAATAGGTCATTCTATTGTACAATTGAAATCACATCAGAAATACAAATTTCTTCTCCACAATTATCTTTCTGTTATCTTTTTCTACAAAAACCAAACCACCGGCGTGACCCACGGCTGGGTCACGGTAGACCCAGCTAGACCCACGGCTGGGTCACCATCTTCGGCCAATCTTCGACAGAAAACACCCATCTTCGAGCCATTTTTCTGTGAAACTAATCAACTTCAAAATCAGATTCTAATGCATCAAAACTTATTTTTGGATTCAAAACTAAATCCTAGAAGAAAAGGTTAACCCTTTAGGGATTTTATCACCCTAAAGGGACTCACCGGAGATGGAAGCCATTTGCCGTGACCCAACCGTGGGTCACAGCGGTGTTTCAGCAGACCCAGCCACCTGGGTGGCTGGGTTTGGCCGGCCGTGAACGTACGGCTAGGTCACGACAGCATCTCTATGGTTGGGTCTTGCTCTCTCTCTCTCTCTCTCTCTCTCTCTCACTCTCACTCTCACAGCATCTCTCTTTTCTCTATCTTTCTCTGTTAAATGAAGAAGAAATGGAGGATAAGGAAGAAGAAATGAGACTTGTCGGTAGATAGGTGTAAGGAAAAGGAAGAAGATGAAACCCTTTAAATATAGTGTTTTAGGTTGTAGGTTAGTTTTATGAATTTTTTGTACTTTTGGTGAGGTGTCAACCTACTATTGGGGGATGCAAAAGTGGTATTTTGTAGCCCATCCGCATAGGAGGTTTATATATATATATATGACAAGGCCTAACTGCTTTTGAAGGCGGTTAAGTAAAATTGCTAACTGCCTATATATATAAGAAAATATATAAAAATACATGAAACGATGTCGTTTTTGTGCTTAAAATTTTAAATATATATAAAAATATAAAAACAATGTCGTATGATATTATCGTATTACCATATAAATGACATCGTTTTGGTTTTTATTTTTTTATTTTTTGGAAAAATTACAGTTTACCCCCTAAAGTTGACAGCGTTTTTCAATTCAAACACCAAAGTTTCAATTTTTGCAATCCACCCCACCAAAGTTCCAAATTTTTGCAATTTGACCAATTGTATCCAAAACTTCTCATATTGCCCATAATTTTTATTTTATTTTTATTTTTTATAAAAAAAATTTTAAAAAAATTCAGGGTTGCCGTAGCCACCTCTTTGGCCATCTGGCCATTTTTGCACCCCAATTTTTTTTTTTTTTTTTTTTTTCATAAAGCACCTTAACAAGCATTAATGAATTCACAAAAGCATGTTATACGTATGCTCTTAAAAAATAAGGGTCGAGATTTAATCTAATCACTCGTTACTTCTCCTTTTTCTCTCCATTTCTGCTCTTCCCTCTCTTTCTTTTTCTTTCTTTCTTCTCTGTGTTTTCTTCGTATTTCTCTGTTTCTCTCTCTAAAATTCTCTAAAATTATTTAATATAATTGAATGAGAAATCTAGAAGAGAAAAATTCCAACCCTTCATTTTTAACAGCATACGTGCCGTAATTTTAACAACATGTAAGTCAGATCCGTATAAAAAATTGTCGACCCTAATTGAGACCCAAAAAATTCATAATAGGCTTGAGAAGTTGCACCCAATAACATCATCCAGATAAATCTAAAAAAATTTGTTTGTTTACCTAGAAACTATAGGTAAAGAAAAGATAGGGAAAATTTTGTTTCTTAATTTTTTTTGACAAAATTGAAGTCTGCCCATTTGAATTTCATGCAATTGCTTATAGAATTTTTTTTTTTCTTTTTATAAAATTCACGTCAAATGTAATAAATTTATCCCTAGGATCGTCTCAATGGCCAAATGGGTATGCTCCCACATTGTTGGTCGAGATTCAAGTCCTGATTGACCTAGTTTTATAATTGGAAATATTTTTGGTTGGTTTCTTTTATTTTTTATTTTTTTTAAGTAATCGAGAATACGATGAACCCCACATTTTATAATTCAATTCAATTATAATACGATGAATAAAAGGTAACAATCTATATGGGTATCAAGCTTTAAGATATATAAGGAGTAATGCTAGATAAAGTTGACGTAGTACTCCAAATCAATCATTAACTTTACTTTTACTTAATAATAATGAATTTAATAGTTAATTGAGAATGTCTCGTTAGCCTTATTTGATGAATATTGAATAGAATTAAAATATTCCTTGAGTTACAAACATCTCGTGTCTACAAAAATCTACTCATACACAAAACCTGTAATATCTTTATGGGGCTATAAATATGAGAAAAGTTTAACATCAGTACTTTATATAGGATGTAATGTATTTTCACTGGTATTAGGGGAGTAAATGAGTCAAGCATGAGGGAGCTTCCCTTGTTCAGGTTCGACTCGTTTAAATTTCACTTGAGCTCAAAATAAGTCGAGCTAATTAAGCCGCGAGCTGGCTCTTATATTTAATGTTTTTTATTTTATAAATTTAAATTTCAAGTACTCTTAAATGGCTTAAGAAGCGAGCTTACATATGAGCATTTGCTTAGCCTAAGTAGCCGAGTATGGAGTTTGAGTCAATACAGCAAGGCACTTGGTTCAATCTCCCTCACCAATCACAACGTCTCTCTCTCAATTCCCCTTACCAGTCACCGCGCATCTTCCACCCCAACTCTCATTTTCCACTCTCTTACTCTCAAAAAATAGTGCAGTATTTGAGGTAATATTTTTCTAATAGATTACACTATCAAATTTTGGTATAAACCCATAACACAAAATTTGTTATGCTACGATCTCTCTTGAAGATTTTCAGAGGGTAAACGAGAAGGAACATGAAATGCAGGGTATTCTTCAAATTGACACATCCTTTCTTTGGAAGTGACGTCCCACAAGTATCTTTAAGATTAATTAGGATGTTGCTGTGGATAAAGGACTTAGAAGAATTGGTATTGGGATTATTGTATGAGACCATGATCACATCATTCTAGCCACATGTAGCACGACAAAAAAATTATCTAGTTGAACCTACTGTTGCGGAAGCTCTAGTAGGCTTACAGGTGGTAGAATTTAGTAGGGAGATGGAATTTTATGATGTTATTGTGGAGACAGATACCCTACAAATTGTTAATGCAGTTAGAGCGAACAAACAAAATTGGAGCAATTTCGAGAATATTGTAGATGGTATTAAAAAATGTATGCGTTTGCTGAGATCATGAGGATTGAACATGTTAAAAGAGACATAAATTCAACTGGTCATGGTTTGGCTAGAGAAGCCACTAAGAATGTCTTAGATAGGGTTTGGATTGAAAAAATTTCAAATTGTATCTATGAAATTGCAATCAGTGAGCAAGCTTTAAGTATTTGATTTTTTATCTACAAATCATCAATGAAGAAGAAATTTGTTTTTTTTTTTAAAATTAAATCCTATGAACAGAAAAAAAAAAAAATTAAAATTAAATCTCACGTTACCATTGGAGAGCATTTATTGAAATTAAGAGAGAAAGAGATACGTGGCGTGAACTTTATTAAAAAAAGAAATAAAAAATGTTCATATTCATGACCAAGTGCACGTTAAAAATTAGGAAAAATTACAGTTTATCACTTGAAAGTTGACAGCGTTTTTCAATTCGAACACTAAAATTTTAATTTTTGCAATCCACCCTTATAGTCAAATGGGGTGGCCAGCCACCACTTTTTTCCTTTTTGTTTTAAAAATAAAAATAACAAAAAAACTAAGAGACATTTTGAAAAATCAGGGATGAAGTTGGGGTAATTTAGGCATATTCTCTTTTTAAAGGCCAAAAGGACGGAATTTTTACATGGAATGGTTACATTGCAAAAAAAAAAAAATGTTGGGATACATTGTCAATTTTTAAGCATTGAAGGTAGATAAAATAAAGTACAACTTTCGGGAGTAAAGTGTAATTTTCTTTTATATATATATATATATATATATATATATATATATATAAATTAAATCTCACGTTACCATTGGAGTGCATTTATTGAAATTGAGAGAGAAAGAGATTCGTGGTGTGAACTTTATTAAAAAAAGAAATAAAAAATGTTCATATTCATGACCAAGTGCAAGTTAAAATTAGGGAAAATTACAATTTACCACCTGAAAGTTGACAGCGTTTTTCAATTTGAACACTAAAATTTTAATTTTTGCAATCCACCCTTATAGTCAAATGGGGTGGCCGGCCACCACTTTTTTCCTTTTTTTTTTTTTTTTTAAATAAAAATAACAAAAAAACTAAGAGACATTTTGAAAAATCAGGGATGAAGTTGGGGTAATTTAGGCATATTCTGTTTTTAAAGGCCAAAAGGACGGAATTTTTAAATGAAATGGTTACATTGCAAAAAAAGAAAAAGAAAAAGAAAAAAAAAATTTGTTGGGGTACATTGTCAATTTTTAAGCATTGAAAGTAGATAAAAAAAAGTACAACTTTCAGGAGTAAAGTGTAATTTTTTTTTTTAAATAATAATAAAAATTTGAAGATAATTGGTGGAGCTAATTTTTGGTGTTTTCAAATTCAAACTTTGATAAGATAACAAGACTGAGTTGTTATTTTAAAACTCAAAGTCTAACTTAAAAAACAGTACTATATATAAAACAGGATAAGGATAAACGTCATCTTTTTTTTTTTTTTTTTTTAAAGGGGTTAAATATTAAAAAAACCCATAGGGTTTAGACACTTTATTTTTTTTTCCCTAGGTTTTGATTTGTATCACAAGAGGTACCTGTGATTTTGATAAAGATCAAATCGGTACTTTCATTCATTGACCGTTAGTTGATTTAACGGAAGTTCACGTCATTGACACGTGGACCAATTAAAATTCGACACCTGACATAAGTAGCCACATCATCAACGATGACATGACCACCTAATTAATTTTTTTTTTTTTTTTTTTCAATAAAAAAAAAGAGAAAAGAATAAAAATTTTTTTGGTGGTGGCAATGGGTACTGGGGATGGCTCGGCCAGCCCATAGCGCCTAAGGGGTGGCCAAAACCATCCCCAAACCACCATTGGGGGTGGTTTCGGCCACCCCCAGTACCCACTCTGGGGGTGGTTTTGTCCACCCCCTTGGGCACCAAGGGGGTGGCCAGGCCAGGCCAGCCCCTTGGCCAAAGGGGTTGGCCGAGCCACCCCAAATGGCCAAGGCCACCCCCATTTTTTTTCTTTATTTATTTTATTTTATTTTTTGAAAAAATATATATATTTTTAATATTTTTTTTTTAAATAAAAAATTTAATTAGGTAGCCACTTAATCACTGATGACGTGGCAACTTATGTTGAGTGTCGAATTTTAATTGGTCCATATGTCAGTGACACAGACTTTTGTTAAGTCAATTAACGGTCAATAGATGGAAGGACCAATTTGATCTTTATCAAAACCACAGGTACTTCCTGTGATACAAATCAAAACTTAAGGGGAAAAAATAAAGTGTCCACACCCTATGGGGGTTTTTAGTGTTTAACCCTAAAAAAAAATAATAATTACTAATAATAATCTACCCTGTAGCTTTTCAAACTTTGAATTTTGCTCCACAAAAATCTTTTAAAGCCACTACATGGATTTAAACTTTGTACATGTCTAAAATACCCCTCCCTACTATTCAGTTTTAGTGATCCCCTCTCTACTATTCTAGTCCGAACTTCCCACAAAATTATTAAATGAAAGTCTAGGTTATATATATATATATTTTGTTTTTTTTTCTAAGCAAGCAAGGGAAAGGGGGTGGTTATATGAAAGTCTCGACTCTCTCCTGGGGTTTGGTATTTGCAACTTGCCCAACTCAGCTTCTGTTAAGGCTTTAGAGAATTCAGCCCAGCCCAGCCCACCTGGTCTGCTTCCTAAAATTGGAGCTTTTATTTGCATTGGGTCATCTATACGATGATTTGCATTGTAATTCTAGGCTCAGTTTTGTATCCGCGAAAAATATGACTAGGTAGATAAGTTCAGAGTTGTGTAGGCCCATTAGTATGATTCGGTTATTTTAGTAAAATGGTATCAGAGTCACATGACGTGACTATGATGAGAACGTCAGGGATTTAAGGAAGGGAGTTTGTAACACCCCAATCTCATATTTAGAAGATGAGCGGTCCATATAAAGAGTGAGTGGTTTACAAATATATTCATGGGTACTAAGTCTCTACATTGCTTACTTAGTTGGTAAAATTGTGATTTTTTATTTTTATAAGTGATTATATGAAACTTTAAATTGACTAATCATTTTAGGGTAATAACACATATGTGACAATCACATTTCCTGAGGTCATTAAAGTCACTTAGTAATATCATGTTAGGGGTTTAAGAGAGAGTTTATAACATACCGATCACCTATTGGGATGATGAGTAACTCAATTTTGGTTTTTATTTATTTAAAATGAAAAACTCTCTACAAATAAGTATTTAATTAATAATTTTTTTTTTTTTTTTTTTTAAACTTTTGAACTTTAGACTACGACAATGTTCTTAATTAATAACAGATTCGACTTATGTGCTGTAATCATGTTAAAAAATGAAGGGTAAAGATTTAATCTAATCAATCGTTAGTCTCTCCCTTTTCTCTACATTTCTGCTATTTCCTCTCTTTCTTTCTTCACTGTGTTTTCTTTGACATTTCTCTGTTTCTCTCTCTAAAATTTTCTCTTAAATTATTTAATATAATTGAATGAGAAATCTAGAAGAGAAAAATCTCCTGTACGGCTCAAAAGAAAACAAAACAATATTATTAAAAGAATTTCACAATAAAACCTGTCATAACCGACCAAAAGAAGAAGACAATTCCAATGAAATGAAGGCGTTGTGCAACAAGTTACCGAGATGAAAGATAGTCAATTTGATAAATTTCGAATCCAAATTAACCACATATAAGAAATGTGTTGATATTTTTGTAGAGAATAATCATTAATGAATAGAAGAAGCCCGGCCCCTAGTGGGATTATCATTGCACCCCTAAATATTGTATCTCTTTGAATTCTTGCTTCTTTTGTGGTAGGCATATTTCGGCCTATGGTCCTATTATAGTAAGAAAATGAAACTCTTTGAGAATTGATTGACTCCACAGAAGTTTTACTTTGCACTTGTCCTCCAACACCACCTACACTTGCACCAAAGACTCTCTCACAAATCACATGGTTTTGGTGATTCATGACATGAAATCTTGAAGGGCCTGGTCCAGCTAATTTTAAAGCTTATTGAGCTCATACACATCCGGTTAACTTAACTTTACCTAGGGGTGAAAAGACGATTACGATTACTAGTTATTGTCTAAAAATGCTAACCGTAACCGTGTAGACGGTTAGTAAAATCCACTAATTGCCTTAGGCAGTTAGTAAAATTCACTAACTATCTTAGGCGGTTAGCGGTTAGTAACTTTAATAACTGTTAACTGCTTTTTAAAAGAAAAAAAAAAAAAAAACCAAAAAGATGTCCGATATCGTTTCTAGATTTTTATACATTTTTATATATCTATTTAAAATTTCAAACGCAAAAGCGTTTGATGTAATTTTGTATATATATGTGCAGTTAACGGTTAGGGACCACAAACTGCTAGCAGCGGCTAGTGGTTTTGAAAAAACCTATGCTAACCATAACCTCCTAGGCGGTTAGCAGCTTTTCCTATTCGCCTTCAAAAGTAGTTAGCAGTTAGCGGACGATTATTTTCACCCCTAACTTTACCTTCTTAAAAGAGAACCTAGAATTAAAAGTAAAAATTTTTTGTTTTTGTTTTTTTTTTTTTTTAAAAAAATTAACAAGTAATTTAAACCTAAAATACTCTTAAAAATATAAAAACAGTTAATTCATCTCGGAACACTTTTTTTTTTAAATAAAAAATAGGATTAAATACTTTTTTGCCTCATGTGATTTAACAACTTTATTTTTTGCCTCTCAGTTTCATTTTGTAACATAAATGGTACATTGATGATGATAAAAACGAAGATGATACCTTTATCTAATTTCCATCCAAATTTGACGAATTCCACACAACGCCCTTAAAAAATATCGAAGGTGGTCCTCCACTGAATGTTTGGCTAGAGACAAAAATAGGGTCTTTGGTTGTTTTCTTAAAATAAAAAGGGTATTTAAAACAATTGCAAGTAATGATTGTTTTATAAAAATGTTTACTAGAAATATTTGTTTTTCCTTAATGGCCGTGATTGGATTTTAAAGTTTTAGGGCATCACAATAATCAAACTTGACCACAATATTTTGTTAAGTGTATCCCTCTTACTTAGCAATAGGGTTACTAAACTCACATATTTACAAACTTTTTCGTAAAATCTCACTTTTCCTCCCGAACCTCATTCATTTGAAAAATGATTTTCTTTCAAAATTTCTCTTCATTTAAAGCATGCATGTACATCACATGGCAACATAATTTCATATTCATAAATATATTTAAATATGCAAGGGTCAATATCACAATGAAAATTAAAAATTAAATAACTATCCGATCGATCTAATTTTTTTTATATGAATTAACATTTTTATAAAATTCTGTTTATTATTAAGTTCTCAAATTAGTTTATGTTTATCCGTATAGAAATTAAAATTAAGCTAATTTTGTAAATGGTTCTCGATTAAGCTAAAATTTGGATGAAGATTGAATGGTTTGCTGACTGCCTTACCTTAACTTAGTTAAATGATTTTTATTTATAGAATATTCAGTTACAAAGGATTGCTACCAAAAAAAAAAAAAAAAAAAAAAAAGCTTTGTATATTATAGAATGTTGATATGTTGTAAATATCAACATGCAACACCAGCACAATTTTTTTTTTCAATGGCCAATCCCAAACTAATTGGAAGATGCATAACTTTCTTGCTAGCCCTATCTTTTGTTCTGAGTGATAGATTTGTTGGTGGAAAAAGGATTGGGGCCAAGGAAAGCAAAGAGTTTGTTAAGCATAAAGGAACTCTCAAAACTATTGAGGTCATAATGAATATATTACATCTTTCTTAATTTTTAATTTTAATTCTTGATAATCTCTTTCTTTCTTCTTCTTCTTTTTAGCAGCTATATATTTTTCAAAAATTTTCTGTCTTGCTTATCAATGGTTTAGTAATTAAAATCTTTGCAGGGTAAAGATGGTGACGTAATAGATTGTGTAGATATCTATCAACAACCTGCTTTCGATCATCCATTACTCAAGAATCATACCATACAGGTTTCTTTATTGTTTTTTCTAACTCTAGTTGATGTTTTACACTAAGTTGTAGCTTTAATTGAAAACATAGTTTAAATGTACAGTTTTTCTTCTCTTTGGTGGGCTGTCATTTCATATGATCATGTTATATATATCCATGCAACAAAAGTTACCTCCAATGGCTTCAAAATCTTCCTCAACACATAAATATTTAATTGAAATTATGGGTTAATTATCAGAGTAAAATTTTGTACTCAAGACATATGCAGTTTTGATACTATATTAAATTACAAGTTGCTTTAAGATAAAAAAAATTATAAATTTTTTATTAATATGCTAGTTAATTAACATGGATCTTGGGAAAGTTGTGATAGGAATTAATTAAGCTAGCTAACTAATTAAAAACATAATAATTTTCCTATATATCCTTTCAAATTAATGCATCATTTTCGAGATCTAAATTGATCAAATTAATATGAAATGCATTAGAAATTCTGGGGTACGTTGGCTTTTTATTCCGGTAATTGATCAGGACTAAGACTATAACTATATATAGTAATTTGCATTAATTTGTGGTTAATCAGATGGAATCCAGTTCAATTCCAAATATAATAAATGGAGAATTATACAATACCGAGCTTTCTCAAAGTTGGCATGAGAATGGAGAATGCCCTGAAGGAACAATCCCAATTAGACGTTCACGAAATGATGAACATTATGCACCCCATAATACTACACCATCAGTTACAGCTGATCCAAATGATGACGCTAGTAGTAAAGAGGTAAATCATATATATATATATTATCATGAAAAACTAATTAAAATTCATTAAATTAGTAATTTCAAATTAGGTTTCTTTGATTTATTGATCATATATATATTTAATATTATTTCAAAATATATAGAGCGCTGTTGTTTATATGAATGATGGCCACTACTATGGAGTACATGCAGCACTTAACGTATGGGCCCCTGCGCTAAATGACGCGGACTATAGCGTTTCTCAATTATGGATTTTTTCAGGTACTTCGGCCGAACAAAACGTCATTGAAGCTGGATGGAAGGTAATTAATAAGTTTGACCAAATATAGTTTAATTAACAATTGCTTTTGATGAATTTTGGGTATGTGGAGAAAGAAAATTGATGCAATTATAATTAAACAAATATTTCAAAACAAAAATCATATAACCTACAACTGAAGCATTTGGAGTATAATTTCTCACCAATAATTTCATGGTTCCAGGTAAATTATGCTTCCAAGGAACCCCAGCTTACCATATACTGGACTGTAAGTAATCCCCATCAAAGCATACACTTTTATATTGCATGCATGCAATTAATTACATCTAAGCTGATCCATAATTAGCATGCTATGTATGTGTTTGTAAGAGTGATGGCTACAGCAGCACTGGGTGCAGCAATCTCAACTGTCCTGGCTTCGTGCAAACTAGCCGTAAATTTGCACTCGGTGCTTCCATAAGGCCCGTTTCAAGCTACATGGGAAACCAATTTTACATAGAGATAACTGTATACAAGGTAATATATATAAGAAGTGCTAAAGAGTCAAATAAATAAATCCAAAAAAATTATCAAACTGACGTAGCAGACTGTGAGTGGCAGACACGGAAGAGAGAATTGCATTTTTTTTTAATTTTAAAAACTCTTGCCACGTCAGTTTGAAAATTTTTCTGGGTTCATTTATTTGGCTATCTAGCACTTCTCAATATATATAGATATATTTATTTATTTCTTGTAGATTCATTTCCTAGTTCATGAGTAATTATTATGTGCTTCAGAATTTCACAAATTGGAATCTACGAGTGCAAAATGAGGAACTTGGATATTGGCCTGGAACCCTCTTCACAAATTTAGCAGTCAGTGCTGAAAAAGTGGCCTTGGGTGGAGAGGTTTCCAGCTCAATGCCGAAAGACGGTCATCACACATCGGCTCAAATGGGGAGCGGACATTTTCCGAGTGAAGGCATTGGAAAAGCAAGTTTTATTCGCAATCTTCAATACATGGATGGGGATGGCAAATTCAATGATGCTATAGAGGGATTGACAACACATGCAACAAAACCTTCGTGCTACGATGTAATTTTGGAGAACAATAAGAATGGAGTCTATGGAACCCATTTATACTTTGGGGGTCCGGGATATTCAGCAACATGTCCTTAATTAGAAAGGGAAGAAGAAAAATAGATAGCGTTAGTACTAATAAATCACATATTGGAGGAGTCAAAATGTCCAAAAAATTACTGATGTTATCACATCCGGTGTCCTTCAATATTTGTATTTTCAATAATACCCTTAATAAGTACTTGAAATTTGGTCATTCCATAAGCTTTTGTGCGCTTATACCTAAATGTCAAATGACAAAAACAAAAGTATAAACAAAATCTCCACACTATAGTGACTCCAAAGTGCTCGAGATCAACTAGAGGAAGATTATGCAAATGTTGGACAAATTTTGCCCATTAATTATTATTATTATTATTATTAATTCAAATTGTGTTGTTAATTTCATTTTCTTTCATATAAAACTCAATCTTTGAAATTGATACAAGGAGGAGTGCCTCCGATACCAACCGACGTGAAAAAGTGAATGTCATATTCCGGGAAAAATGCTAGCTACATTTGCGCCAAAGTTACAATTGGAGTTTTTTTGAAATCACTTATAAAGTCTAATCTCACTTATTAACGAGTTAATGTCAGACTTAGTATCCATGTAATGCAACATCATATATATATATATAGTATCCATGTAATGCAACATCATATATATATATATATATATATATATATATATATATATATATATATATATAAAAGTTGAATCGATCAAGAGAATAGCTTACAATTATGACAAGTGACAGTCTAAAATGATTACAAGTATCACTTTAAATACAGTATATAACTGTACATCATAATATATTATGCTCTAAGGGCGCGCTTGGCAATGCATTTTTGAATGCGAAAAGCACGATTTTAATTAAAATTGCAAAAATGATCCCATTTGAGATTGTGATTGAAAAAACACAGTGAATTAAAAACGTAAAAATGCTACATTTTTGTGTAGCACGGAATGAGATGCTTATTTGAAAACGCCAATTTTAAGGTGAAGCAGTGTTTTCGCGTAGCGCAGATCAGAAGTGTTAGTTATAAAAAATGCCCTCATTATTTCCTAACGTCTACATTTTGATATGGCAATATGTTAAGGAGCGTGTAATGTACTGTTAAACGTGTTAATTTTTCTGAAAAGTCAAGTTTGAAAACCAAACATTATTTTCACCAACATAACTAATGACATTAAAAATAATAATAATAATAATAATAATAAAAAGAACAAAAGAAAAATTAAAAGACAATAAATATCTTCCAATGTGCTGCTTGATCATTATTATTAGACATGTTTATGAAAAATGTGAAGTATATATGTCCATGTTGATAAGTTGTACAAAAAATACACCTTTATATCAATGTTATCCAAATACCAAATTAATAGAAACAACAAGTTTTAACAAATAAGTAAATAAATGGGGGAATATGTTTTCGTCCTTAATGTGCTATTATAGGAAAACAAATAATTAGTAGTAACCCATCGAATAAAAATATATTTGTTTGTATTTCTTAATTTACTCCTCCTTCTAAAAAAACTGTAAGTTCCTGCTTGATCGATACCTTCTCTTTGAATTCAAAATAATTAGCATATTTACAATTAATGGTCACAAAATAAGGAAAATGTTTGGCTACTACAACTTTTACTACAACAGTTTGAAGAAAGCCAAACCGATTTTCCTCCGACTCAATTTAATCCAGCCGAGGCTCGGCTAAACCCAGTTCTAGTACTTTGCTCCAACCCATTGAAAGGGATGCAAGACTTGAACCATGTAACTGCAAAAGCATGATAAAAAGGAAGGAAACATCTTTATATGAAAGAAGGCCAAAGAGGACATTAAAGACATTCAGCAAGTTGGCAGAAAACATGTTCTGAAGACAACTAATGCATGTATATAGTAAACAAATATAACTTGCCACTTCCATGCCATCAATGTAAACTCTCTTAGAAACAACTGTTCTAAGCCTCTTACAAAACCATCATATGTATGGCTTGATGGTTACAACCTGAGACTTTTCATCTAGACAAGAATGGACCCTTACTTTAGTACAAAATTAGAGGCTGATTTGATTACGAAAAGGAAAAAGTGAAGCAATAATGAACACTGAAAACAAACAACAAAATTACTTATGCAAAAGAAGAGCCCACTGTCCAAAAGGGCCCCTGCTTCAACAGCGACATTGCGACGTCTCCACCGCCCCAGGCTCCCATAGCTGACAATCATCGGCTTTTGGAATCCATAAATTTTCTACAAATTCGCAGCAAGCAAACAGAGAACTAAGGTAGTAAAGATAAAAAGTCTTGTATATTAACGCAAATGAATCGGAGCTTGAACCATTAATGCCATTATTTTCTACTTTATAGCTGAAAACCAAAAAAAATAAAATAAAATCCTCCCAGGCCGGACCACAACACCACCGCCCAGGCCAAGTGGAGCAACCACCAGGAGCTTCTAACAACAAGTCAAAGAAACGATGGAAGAAAATATTTCAACATGTCGCATTACGAGATGGGCATTGTTGAAGGAGAAGAAGTTGTGTATGTGCGAAACGACTGAAACGCCCCTCACAAAAGCGAGTCAACTGTGAAGCTCAGTAAAGGTAAAAGCGTAAATAATACAGTGCACAAGAAAATAAACTGTAGACAAAATGAATGAAAAGACCAAAAACACTCAAAAATAACTTCTACTCTTTACAAGTCAAGAAGGCCAAAACAGTAACTAATGTATTTAAAAGACAAAAATGGTCATATAAATTCTTAGCTCTTACGCATTCAGGAAGGATTAAATTGTCATTTTCACCTTCAAACAAAAAGTTATTAATCTTGGGTCATAGCTGCTTTTTATATAGATTTAAGAATATGTTTAGATTGCGATTTTGAAAGAATAATATGCGTTTTTAAAAATTATTGTAAAACGTAAGATGTTTGGCATTGTGATTTAAAAAGTACTTAATTTAAAATTAAAAAAAAAATATGCGATTTTTATAAGCAGGCTAGGGAGTGCTTATTTGAAAAAGCTTAAATTTAAATCAAAATGACAATTTCTTATAACAAATATTTGATGAAAAAATAATTTTTAACATGTTTTACTAAACACGTACTTTTGTGATTTTAAAAAAATAACAATTTCAAAAGCGCAATTTTTAAAATCGCACTTATTGATAATTAAGTATACGAATTTGGTGAGCTTTTGATAAAATAATCATGGCTTATTTTGTTAGGTCGAATGATTTTTAAAATATGTTCAAATAGATTTACATGGATTTACGAATGCTTTGCAACAATTTTGGTATAAAATTTAGGAAAAAAGTTGTATTACTAGCTAGGGTTTGACCTTTTATCGAGTTACTCTTTAGGGTTTAAAGTTTGAAAAGTATAATGATCGATGATACGTTTAAATTTGAAAATTAAATTAAAGGTATTAATGAATACACGCAAACCTCCTCAGCCGAAATCCGGTAGGATACCTCACATTCACCTCTGGTGCTTCCTGGAAGAAAAATCCTAGAGAAACGACTTTTGAATGCAGCTTGATATATTGTGGAGGTAGTTTTCAGTAAAATTTCAAACTCCTCCAAACTCATATATATGAATTAAAGACTTTGGTAATATATAGTGTTTTATACTTGGAATTTGAACTCATATATATTAAACGACATATTAACAATTTGAACTTAGGCGGCAAGGGAGGAGGGAAACCCTCCTTCTCCTCCCCCCCCTTCTTCCTTTCTCTTCCTCTTTTCTTTTCTCCTTTACTTAGATCTGCCGCCGTCCAGACTCTCTACCGGTATGTCACATTATGTGCACCGCCATCCTATCTGATCTGATAGGGTTTCTAGGTCTATTTTCTTCAGAATCAGATCTAGACTTCTTCATCAGTTCCATCCATCCACGCAACCGCTTACCTTTCTCGCCGGCCACCCCTTCTTCCAACCACCGGCCTTCATGCATCATTCTGCCGACTATTAGGTGTGGTGTTTTTTACTATTTTTTTGATTCTCTATTTTCGTTTTTGCTTCTAAATAAGACAAGTCTACTATTGCTCTGGCTGTAGTAGGCCTTGGATTTGTTGTTTTCTTTATGTTTTGTTTAAGAATAACGAAATGATTTCCAATAGGTCTTTTTTTTTTCTTCTTGTTCTTTTCTAGGAGCAAACTATTGACTGATGATGGAGGAGTTATCAAGTTTATGAAAGAATTGTCATTGACGGAAGAGACAATGACCAGAGACGTGATTTGTCGATTTATGCCGTAGATCTATATATTGATTGTGATGATGACATTTCTATGGTGTTGTTTAATTTGTAATAACCCTAAAGGCTGTACGTATTAGATATGTCATAGATAGTGTTGGGACCGTGGAGTTTTCAACTTGTATATTTGATATTGTATGATGAAGCATTTTGCTCAAGATTGATTTTATATCAATGAAGATAACTCGTTTATTAAAAATAAAAATAAAAAATAAAAATTAGAACTTGATTGAAATTATCACCTAACGGTAAAATATATTTTTCCTTAAAAAAATAGTAATTTATAAATTAAAACATCAACCTAAAATCACAGTTAACTAAAAGCTGATTGTTTATCATTTTTGTTAATGCATCCAAAGTGGTCAAACCCAATATATTTTTGTAAGCAAATAAGGAAAGAGTTACATGGATTAAAACACTAAAAAAAGGGTAGGCTTCCTAACAATAGACTCGATAAGAAAATTACAGTGAGAAATACAAAAAAAAAGTAAAAACTAGGTCATAAAATGATCTGGTGCTCTAAACAAAGGCTGCAAAAAGCGGTTTAAACACCAAAAAAAGAAAAAAGAAAAAATGAATAGCTTTAATTGAGTATTGCTGAAATCATTTAGTTAGCAAGAATTAGTTTGAACTCCAGCTATATATGAAGACCAAACAAAAATTCTTTCCAAAATTAATTTGCAATAATTTTTCTTTACTCATTCTGGATATTAATTTTCTGAGTTTCCAAATCAAGACGGCTGAAAATAGGCTATCTAACAAATCTCTCAGATGCCAATAATTAGTTAATACAGATGGAATTGGCCAACTAAATGACATCATTATTTGTCTAATATGCAATTAAGTTTCTATTGTATTAAAATATATGTTTTAAGAGCTCCTTTGGGTATACATAAATAACAAATTGCTCGATACTTTCAAATTTTGTCAAAAAAAAAGACCGATTCCGTTGAGCCAATAAAATTAAGAGACGTGTCAAGTACTTGTCTATGGTTAGATGTTTCTTAGAAATTGGTTTGTAAGAGTTTCCTATAAACTAGCCTTGAAAATGATATGTATTCTTTAAGCATATATATGTGCATGCTATTAATTAAAAAAACATGTAAGAAGCACATGCTATTAAAAAAAAAAAAAAAGCTTAGATACTAATTAAGAGACATATGTCATTTTTAGAGACTGATTTATATATAGAAAATTTCTTATAAACTAATTCTATCGGTTGTCAAGGGTTCTCCATAAATAACTTCTAAATTTGCGGTTGTTTTATCAGTTACTTAATTTGGTACCTACCTGAACAAGCTAATTCGGTAAAGTATATATATATCTTTGTGAAACTTGTTTTCAATAAGACAAGTTTTCAACTTTGTTTTTCAATGGCCAATACCAAACTAATTAAAAGATGCATATTTTTCTTGTTAGCTCTATCTTTCATGCTGAGTGATAGATTTGTTGGTGGAAGAAGCGTTGGTACCATGGAAAACAAAGAGTTGGTTAAGCCGCATAAAGGAACTGTCAAAACTATTGAGGTTATAATGAATATATTACATCTTTCTTAATTTTTAATTTTTATTTTGACTCGATCGATCTAGGTAATCTCTTTCTGATCTCTTCCTTTTCTTTTCAGTGGCTATATATATATATATATATATATATATATATATATATATAGTTTTTTTGGAGAGTATTATTCAGGCTTGCTTATATATCCATGGTCTAGTATTAATTATTAAAATCTTTGCAGGGTAAGAATGGTGACGTAATAGACTGTGTAAATATCTATCAACAACCTGCTTTCAACCATCCATTACTCAAGAATCATACTATACAGGTTTCTTTATTGCTTTTCCTAACTCCAGTTGATGTTTTCCACTAAGTATTCTGGTAATTTGCATTAATCTGTTGTTAATCAGATGGAATCCGGTTCAATTCCAAATGTAAGAAATGAAGAATTACACAATGTTGAGCTATTTCAAGATTGGCATGAGAATGGAGAATGCCCTACAAGAACAATCCCAATTAGACGTTTACGGGCGGATGAACATTATGCACCCCATGGTACTACACCATCAGTTGCAGCTGAAACTGATAATTCTAACGGTTATGAGGTAATTAATTAAATCATATATATTATCATATAAAACTAATTAAAATTCATTAAATTATTAATTTCAAATTAGGTTTCTTTATTAATTTATTGATCATTTTTTCCTTTTATTTTTTTATTTTTATTTTTTTAACGTATGAATTATATTTCAAATTAGTTCGCTGGAGGTATTATAAGAGATGGCCACTTCTATGGAGCACATGCATCACTTAATGTATGGAGTCCTGCGCTAAATGATGGGTTCTTAAGCGCTTCCCAAGTATGGCTTATTTCAGGTTCTTCACCCGAACAAAACCGCATTGAAGTTGGATGGCAGGTAATTAAGTTTGACCAAATATAATTTAACAGTTGCTTTTGATTAATTGAGTGTAGGTAAGTAAATCTAAATGTTGAAACAATTATGTTGGATTTCAATTGTGGGGTACTGAGAAAATTATAATGAAATATATATTTTAAAACAAAAATCATGTAACATACAAATCAAGCATTTGGAGAATAATTTCTAACAATAATTTCATGGTTACAGGTAGCTTCGCCTTCTAAGGAACCCAAACTCTACATATCCTGGACTGTAAGTAATCCATCTGCAGAGAGAAGGATTGAGATTACATAAAATTCTCTTTAAATTTAAGATTCTCAAATTCATAAATCTAAGCTGATCCTTAGCATGCTATATATGTATGTGTTTGTAAGCGTGATGCCTACAAGAGCACTGGGTGCTCGGATCTCAATTGTCCCGGTTTCGTGCAAACTAGCAATAAAATTGCACTTGGCTCTATCATAAAACCCTCTTCAAGCTACAATGGAAAACAATTCGAGATTGGGATAACCATATACAAGGTAATACCTAAACCTTGTTGTAAATTCATTTTCTTGGTCATGAGTAATAAATATTTCTCCATGACTTAAGTAAGTATTATGTGTTTCAGAGTTATGGAGATTGGTATCTAAAAGTTAAAAATGAGGTACTTGGATATTGGCCCATGTCCCTCTTCACACATCTATCACATAGTGCTGAAACAGTGTTCTACGGTGGAATGATTTTTAACGCAAAGTTGAACAATCATCACACATCAACTCACATGGGGAGCGGACATTTTCCGAGTGAAGGCCATGGAAAAGCAAGTTATGTTCGCAGTATTCAATACATGGATGGGCATGGTAAATTCAAGGACGCTAACGGGAAACTGGAAATAGATGTAACAAATCCTTCGTGCTACGATGTAAATGTGGTGAACAATAATAATATAGTCTATGGATCCCATTTATATTTTGGAGGTCCTGGCTATTCAGAAAAGTGTCCTTAATTAGAAAGGGAAGAAGAAAAAATGATAATGTTAGTACTAATAAATCATGTATTGGAGGGTCAAAATGTCCTAAATCACATGTTGCCATTAATTATTATTATTTCAAATTGTGTTGTTAATTTCATTTTCATTAAGAGTTACTTTCTCCACAAGAAAAGTAACTTTTGAGTGGAACTTGAAATATTGTGGAGTGGTAGTTTTTAATAAAATTTCAAACTCCTCCAAACTCTTATATGAATTAAAGACTTTGTTGGAACTATATAGAGTGTTTGATATTTGGAATTTAGAGTAATTTTAAAAGCTATTCGTGTTTCCTTCTTGTGTCACTTTAAGAATGAGGTGACTTTTAAAATTACAATTTGATCAAAATTCAATAATAATTAATTACAAGGCCAATGTAGATTTTAGAAGTTGCATCATTCTTGAAGAGACACAAGAGTGACTTCTAGTATTACTTTGTAATTTGTTTAATTTGATAAGGTTTATGAAATGGTATACCCCAAAAAAAAAATAAAAATTGGAGCTTTATGAAGAATCTAATAAGTACTCTTTCAAAATTCCCTCTATTTCCACCAAGAAATATTGGATGCAAACAAAACTAAGGATCCATTTGTTTTTGACGTAAAATGTTTTCCGTCGGAAAAATGATTTTTTGAAAAATATTTTCCGGTGTTATGCACCCACGAAAAATCACACACACACACACACACACACACACACACACACATATATATATATATATATATATATATATATTATTCAATCATATTAAATTTTAAATTACGAAAATGATTCAACCAAGAATATTAAATTTTAAATTACGAAAATGATTCAACCAAGCCCTGCAAGTCACGATCGGGTCCAAGCGGGGTCCCAACGGAGTCTCAATTGAGTCCAGGCAGTGTCCTAACTACGTCGCGGTCAGCTCCCGACCGAGTTTCGACGGTGTCCTAACCAGGTCCAGATGGTGTCTCGGTTGATTCCCAATGATGTCCTGGTCAGGTCCCGGTGGGTCCCGACCCACTCTTGGAGGTTTCATAACTGGGTCTTGACGGTTTCTTGATCAAATCCCGAAGGGATCCCGTCGGTGTCCTGGTTGGTTCTCTGGGAGGTCCTGACGGATCTAGACTAGATCCTAACCAGCTCTTGGCATTGTCGTAACTGGTCCCCGATGGTGTTCCAATCAAGTCCCGACGGGGTCCCGACCGAGTCCTAGCGGTGTCCAGTCATAGGTTTCTAACCACATAAAAGTCACGTTTTACATAAGGCCATTAGTCACTATTTGTCTCTTGTAAGCAAAGTTCAAAACTTGAGATCCTAGACAGGTGGCAGTCTAAAATGCTTACGCTATTCATTTAAATATAATATATAACCATAAATAATTTTATATATATTAGAAATCTAAATCAAGTAGGATTTCTTTTGTATCATAATATTAATAGGTAAAGTGTTATTAATCTCCAAATCAAGTAAAAAAAATACAAATCAAATTAGATTCAGGAATTTAGAGCAAACAAGAAATTTATTATATCTGAATTTTAGGATTTAATCAAATAAGGAAATAAATAAATACATAGAGATTGCTAAGTTAAAAAAAAAAAGAAAAAAAAAGAAAAAAAATATTTGCTAAAGTTCATGCCTCTAAATTTTCAGGTTCATGTTTGTGGAAAGATAACATACTTTTTTGAAACAATTTGGATCCAAAAGGATCTACAAGAAAAGTATTCTTTTTGGATCTCCATGGACCATGGATCAAATAGATACAAATAATTGCCAAGTGTTCCCTTATAAACTAAAAAGTTAGTAGAATTAGAAAGAAGTAAGAGGGAGTTTTAATTCCGTACTTTGAATTAGATTTATATGTCATTGCATTGCGATCTATAGTAAGCCCTTTTTTTGGATTTAAAATAACACAACCGTAAAGTGCCATGTCTAGAACTTGTAAAGACAAAAGCATCATATATATATAAAGCCGAATCACTCTCAGAAGTGCTTTAATATTGCGATATGTGGTGTAAATCCTTTTTATTTTAATGCTAAATCGGTTTTTTAAGGCATAATTTGTGAACCGGTTATTTAAGAGTGAACCGGTTTTTACTTAAAAAAAATTGGTCATTAAATTAGCGTAATTAATAGTTTTAAGAGTTTTCCATATATAAATTATTCAATAAATTAAGTATTAGTAGGGCTGTTAAGTGAGCGAAGCGTCTCGCGAGCAAGCTCGGGCTCGGCTCGTGCTCGACTCGAATATTAAATGAAGCACATCATGAACACAAATCCTAACTCGAATATTAAATGAAGCAAGCTCGGCTCGACTCGGCTAGGCTCGTGAGCAAGCTCGTTTAAGCTCGTGTGTGTGTGTATATATATAAACTAAGTAATACATAATTAATTATAAATCTCATAATTATTAAAATCTTAAAATTGCATTTATATTTAAGCGTTAGAGAATGAAAAATTTTAAACCCTTCGTGATCAAAGAGAGAGAGAGCAATCATTAAAAGACCTCGATTAAATTAGAGCAGACCCAAACGAAAGGAAGAAGAATCAAGCAGAAACTATTGAGGGAGATTGCAAAAGGCATAAACTATTGAAAAATCATACAGACCCAAACACTATCACTACCTGTTTGATGAGCGAGAGCGAGAGTGAGAGAGTGGGAAATGAGAGTTCAGGTGGAAGATGCGCTGTGACTGGTGAGGGGGATTGAGAGAGAGACGTTGAAGAAATAGTTTTTTGTAGGGGGCGTTGTCCCAATGCAGTCTGAATGCAACCTATTAACTTGTCCCACATTGTTAAGAAAATATTATTCTCCAAGTTTGCTTATCTATAAAATGATGCATATCCTCTCTCTTTGAAACCAAATGCCTTGCTGTATTGACTCAGGCTCCATACTTGACTAGCCAGGTTAAGCAAATACTCATATGCAAACTAACTTCTTAAGCCGTTTAAGAGTACTTGAAGTTAATTTAAAAAAAAAAAACAAAAACATTAAATATAAGAGCCAGCTCGCGAGCTGGCTCGGCTCGACTTATTATTAGCTCGAGCTCGATTTTTTTGGCTCGCCCTTGAGCTCGAATAAAATTTAAACGAGCCAAGCCTGAACAAGGGAAGCTCGCTCAAGGTCGGCTCATTTACACCCCTAAGTATTAGTAATGCCAAAATCAAATAAGGAAACAAATAATAAAAATCAAATTATTATGTATTATTATGTTCAATCACTTTAATATGTATATAACATAATATTATATGTTATAATTGAATTAGATGAACTAAATGATAGGTTGTAGAAACAAAATTACAAAATAGAAAAAAATTTCATTGCATTATTAATCAAAATAATAAAAAACTGGTTTAAAAATACTTAAGTACTTTTTATGGTCTTTTGAGTACTTTTTATGCTTTTGAAAGCAAAAGAAGGCAAAATTTTATTTGATTATTGTAAGTGTAAAATCACAATGGTCATCTTGGGACATATTTTTTCTTAATATCCATTAGTTTATAAAATCGTTAATTGTTCGATATAACATGCTTCTTATTTGATATTTGTCTGAGGCCTATTCCCCTATGAGATTTTTTGTTTATTTGTTTGATTTTCCCGGATTTTCATATTTTTTCAAAGTACTTTTATGCTTTTTTTTTTTTTGGTCTCTAACTATACTAGTATTTTTTTTTGAAAAGAAACATATTTCATTCATCATTGATGGGTTTGATCAGCCATTACAGACTCATGAATATCAGATGGGAGATTGTCCAACCAGAGATATTCTTGGCCTAATGAAAGGGCTAGCTTAGCTAAACAGTGTGCCACAACATTGCCTTGCCTGGATACATGAAGAGCCCGCCAGTCCAACATACTGGACAGTAAAGTTTCTGTCTCGTCCACCACTGCCCCGTAGCTCCCCATCCACTTATCTTCATTGTTGATCAACGTGATTACAGCCAAGGCATCACCCTCCAAGATCACCTTCCTCCATCCCAGCTGATGACCGATTTCCACCGCCTTTCGGGCAGCGAGAGCCTCTGCTGTGGCTGGGTCCGTGATATATGGCTAAGTTGAACAGAAAGCTGCTAGAGTCTTCCCCTCATCGTCCTTACCTATAATCCCCATTCCATCCTCTTTCCACTTGCATCAAGAGCCGCATCCCAGTTTATTTTAACGTAACCAAACAGGGTTTTTTTTCCAGGTTGCTGATATGGGTCTCCCTCTAGGAATGATATGGTTATAAGCCTGGACCTGCTCCCTTGCAATACCTAGAATTGTGGCTGGAGTCGTTAGCTCACCCCCATGGATCACATGGTTTCGACGATGCCAAATTTGTCGTGCAATTACAGCAAAAAACTGTAGTTCGTCAAGATCCAGTTTGTGGGTGAGGTGCTCAAAAACATCAGCAAAGTTTTCCCCTGCACTACTGCTTTTCTGAAGCTAGGGACAGCACTCAAGCCAGATGTCTTGAGCAGATGCACAGCTCCATAGTATGTAACCCAATGTCTCTGTCTCCCTTCCGCAAATGGGACACCGTGGGTCCTGCAGTATACCCCGCCTGTGTAAGTTCTCCCTGGTGGGCAGTATGTTGTGGCATGCCTTCCATAAGAACATGTGTACCACACCCAGAACTCGCACATTCCACACGTCCCTCCATAGTTGTCTAATTCTATCATGATCAGAACATGTTCTTGCGTTCCATTCCCGCATGGATACTGCAAGATGGTACCCGCTCCGGACTGAATATACCCCATTAGTGGTTCCTTGCCAGACTAACCGATCTTCACACCCCACTGTGCTAAGAGCCATACCACAGATTCGTCCAACCTCTTCCATAGAAAAGATTGCCTGAATGAGTGGGATGGTCCACCCCTTGGTATCCGTGTCAATTAGTGCACTAACCGTTGTATCCCTTGGGTGCAAGTGTGGAGGTGTTTGAATTTTGAAAGTACTTGGAGCCATTACCCATCGGTCTTCCCATCTTTTAATGGATTGCCCATTCCCCACTCGCCAGATCATGCCTGCATGGAGTAAGTTTTTAGTCTGCCATATGCTCCGCCACGCATAGCTGGGTTTATACCCAATTTAGAACACATAAAGGACCCTTGAGGATAATACTTTTCCCGAAATATTTGAGCTACCAAAGAATGTGGATTTTGGATAAATCCCCATCCCTGTTTGGCTAGCAGTGCCTCATTAAAAAGTTCAAGGTCTTTGAAACCCAAACCGCCCCTATCTTTGGCCTTACCCAACCTTTTCCAGCTCAACCAAGAGATTTGGGAGGTATTTTCCTTGTGTCCCCACCAGAAATGAGACATCATAGAATTGATCCGATTGCATAAAGTTTTAGGGAGTTTGAACACACTCATTGTGTAGGTGGGAATGGCTTGAACCACAGCCTTTAGGAGCACCTCTTTACCCGCCTGGGACAAAATTTTTTCCTTCCATCCATTGAGTCGCTCCCAAATTCTCCCTTGTATTGCTTTAAAGGACCGGGTGCGGGATTTTTCGATTAGAGCCGGGAGTCCAAGATACTTCTCATAAGAGTTAGTAGAATTTACTCCCGCAATGGAGAGAATATTGGCCTGTGTGGGTTCCTTGGTATTTTTGCTGAAAAAGATTGAGGTCTTCTTTCTATTTATTTTTTACCTTGAAGCTTGTTCATAAACATCAAGAAGCCCTTGTATTTTAACCCATTCCATTACGTTTGCCTTACAAAAAAGCAAACTATCGTCAGCAAAAAATAGATGGTTAAATCTTGTTCCTCCCCTAGTGATAGGAAGCCCTGTGATTCCCCTATCTTGTTCCGCTCTGAAGAGCAAATTGCTATGTCCTTCAGCACAAAGTATAAAAAAATAGGGGGACAAGGGATCCCCTTGGCGCAACCCTCGTGAAGGGGTTATTAGGCCTTGGGGCTGTCCATTCACCAAAATAGAGTAAGAGACTGTGCGCACACAAGTCATCACTAGATTAACCCATCTCGGAGCAAACCCCAATCTATGCATAATTTCTTCCAAAAATTGCCATTCCATCCTATCATATGCCTTACTCATGTCTAGTTTTAAGGCCATAAACCCCTGTTTACCATGCATTCTCCCATGCATTGTGTGAAGCATCTCAAAAGCCACCAATAAATTATCAGTGATGAGTTTTCCAGGTACAAAGGCACTTTGGGTTGGGATATAATATGGGGTAAAATCTTTTTTAGCCGGTTGGCTAAAATTTTTGCACAAATTTTATACAGTACGTTGCACAGACTAATTGGGCGATATTCAGAGACACTACGTGGATGCTTCTTTTTAGGGATAAGAGCTATATAAGTTTTATTCAGAGTGGGGTCAAACAAGTCATCATTTAGGAAACCAAGAGCTGCTTCACATACCTCCTTATTCATTGTGGGCCATGCTGTTTGGTAGAATCCTGCAGTGAAGCCGTCCGGGCCAGGGGACTTCAAGGGGTGCATCTGGCTAAGAGCTATCTCCACGTTCGACACTGTAAATTCATCCAGAAGCGAATTGTTCATCTCCCTAGTAACCCGTGGCTACAATCCTGTAAGGCAGTCCTTCATAGCACTTGTACCACATGTGGTGAAAAGGTTGTGGTAATACTGGGTGAAAGCAGCATTCACGTCCTTTGGAATGGTGCACTCCCGGCCAGTGTCATCCAAAATAGACTGAATTTTGTTGGTTCTTCTACGTTGAGATGCCCATGCATGAAAAAATGGGGTGTTTCGATCTCCCTTTTGATACCATGCTTGTTTTGCTCTCTGCCGCCACCTAACGTCATCTTTTTCTAACAGCAGATCAAGCTCAGTTTTTAATCGGCTAATTTCCTCTCTGTCTCTGGGGGTCTCTACACGTTGAAGCCGTTCTAGCTTTTCACGTGTAACTTTTATGCGTCACCCAATGCTTCCTAGCTTCTCTATGCTCCATTTTTCTAATGCTAGCCGACACCGGTTGAGCTTTTCTCCTACTCCTTGCATCCCCGATTCAACCCTTTCTTTCCCAGACCACGCCTCACCCACTACCGACTGGAAATCTTCTTCCAACGCCTAGCATTTTTCAAACCGAAAACTTTTTTTCCTTCTCACTTCTGTTGCTTGTTTTCTGAAATGAAGAAGTAATGGTTTGTGGTCTGAAGAGAGTGCCACCAGCACTTGGGTTTCCATCTGTTGAAACATCCTGCACCATTCCGAATTGGCCAGCGCCCTGTCTAGCCGTTCTTTGATGAATTCAGATCCTTCTTTGCCTTTGGCCCAAGTGAATTTTGACCCAACAAACCCCAGATCGCTAAGAGCACATTCACTGATAGCATCTCGAAAACCTTCCATTTGGCTTTCACGTCTCAGTGACTTTCCCCATTTTTCAGATTGGTCAGCGATTTCGTTGAAATCCGCCACACAAAGCCAAGGTCCCGGTGAGAAATTTTTTAGGAACTTGAGGAGAGCCCATGATTCATGTCTCTTCGAAGCCTCTGGATGCCTAGAAAACCCTGTGAGTTTCCATACATCACCATTCGCCTGAGAGGTAATCGTAGCATTGATATGCCTCATAGAATAATTTTGTACAGAAACATCACACTCCTCCTGCCACAAAAGTGCTAACCCCCCACTTCATCCCACCGAGTCCACTGTAAATAATCCCGCATAGCCCAGCTTAAGTAGAATTCGTTCCATTGTAAACTGAAAGCTTTTTGTTTCCATTAGAAACAAAAAGTTGGGTCTCTTTTCCTTTACTAGTTGGCAAAGGTCCCGAACTGCCTTTGTGTTCCCAAGCCCTTGGCAGTTCCAACTAAGGAGGATCATTGGGAATGGCGGGGATGCACCGCAGCCGCCACCAATTCTTGGGTTGTTTTCTCCGATACCCCATCAGTTTTCCTCCCCTACTTCGCACTGCCCCTCTCTCTTGCATCTGGCTCACCTGCTTCAAATTTTCGCTTAGTAACCTCCTCATTTCCAGTTCCCATTAGCAAGCCCATATTAGCCTTTGAACGGGCTTTCCGCTTCCAAGTTTGCACATTATTCTTTGCATGGATCCTTTGCAGGGACGGATCAGGCCCACCATGCAAGTGGGGTTTGCGCACGTGTGCTTGCATCACCAGACTTTGGTCCTTGCTTTTTATAACGTTTTCCTTTTGGGCCAGAGTTTGAGTGGCCCTTAGAGGCCCTTTTTGTGACACCTGGCTGATCACTTGGTTTCTCCATAGAAGATCGCTAACTGAATTTTTTTGAATCAATGACAGCATCCCGCACATCCCGTTCTTTCCTCTGCCTCGAAGAATCAGTTAGGGTTTCTATATGGCAGGATGCGTAATAGCTGCTTTCCTTTCCAGGAGTTCTGGATTTCTTAGGGTTTCCTGAAAATCCGCTACTTGCCATCCCTGGAGATTGAGTTGTGTTCTGGTCACCGTTAGATGAGAAGGATGCCACCGGCATGTCGTTCCGATCAACAGCTTCTCTCTTAACTCCGATATCCTCCATTCTCCACGGGGGATCTTTTGAACGTAGCCACACCCCCACTCCTTCACGCCCTCCTCATGGTTAAGGCGACGCCCTTGCATGGCTGGACATCCCTTATCACCATGGATTATTCTACAGCAAAAGAAGCAGAAGGTTGGGAGTTTCTTGTACTTGAAATCCACCCAGATGGACTTACCTCCCATCTATAACGCTTTGCCCCGCTTGAGAGATTTGGTCAGGTCAAGATTCACTCGGATACGTAAATAACGTCCCCAACCCATCCCTTCTCCATCCACATCAATATCGTCTAGATCCCCCAGCGTCTTCCCAATTTTGGTGCCCACCACCTTTGTCATACAGTATAGCGGCATTTTATGGATCTGAATCCAATAGGGCGAGTGAATAAACTCCATCAGGGTTGGTGGGGTATTGCCGTCCAGTTCATTGATCACCAGGACTTGCATGTTGAACTACCATGGGCGTCCCTCCAAAACTCTGCACTTCTCGGCTTCATCTGAGAATTTGAAACACCAAACGTTATCTTGCAATTCCTTGAACGTCACCTTTCGGAAGTACGCCATAGTTTTGTTAACACTGACTTAAAGGCTTCCTTGTTAAATTTCTTGTCAGTCCAGAGTTTTCCAATCAGACATTTGGAACCTTTCTCCCGAACAACTTCGATATCATCATCTGTGATGGGAATGCCTTCCTGCTCCCCTTCTATCATAGAGAACTTCAAACCTTTGTTCTTCGTTTCCATGTGTTCACGTACAAACTCCCCCTCCATCATATGAGGAGACATAAACTTACAGCCAGATCTCCCAGGAAAACCTTAGAGAGAGAGCCCAGCGTAAGACAGGCTGGCTGAGGAATTCTAGCCGTACTCTTTTTATGCTTTTGAAAGCAAAAGAAGGCAAATTTTTATTTGATTATCATACAAAAAAAGGAACTTCGAAACACTTTAGAGATAATTAAGATTGAATATCATTTGGGATGATTATTTGATTGCATTGTTCATTGAATTTTTTTTTGTTATTTTGCTATGTACTATTTTTAAGGCTCATAATTATATGGGTTTTATAATTTGTATGAAATATAATAGGTATAACACTAATAATATTAATGATTCTTACTAACTTTCTATTAATGCTTTGATAATCACAATCTAAGTTTTCTTTTCGCTATTTTTTTTTCTTTATATTTTTCATTTTAAGCTATACATACGGGAACAAAGATTTTAACATGTTTTAACTTATATGGATTAAACTAATTAAAGTTAAAGGCCTTATGATAGTAAAATTTTATGCAACTTATACATTTTTGCAATGTTCTGTGTATGATTGTGTTATTATGTTGAGTAATATATTGATATATAACCTTTAGTATGTCTTTTTTATTTAAAAGGGCATGAAAGTTTTTTTATTTTTTTATTTTTTTATTTTTTATTTTACAACTTATAATGAAAATTTCAATAGAGATGTGTTTAAATTTTGAAATTAAACTATAACAAAGAATCTTGCGTTTACTTTTTCTACAACCAAAGTACTTTTTTTGATGTTCATAATTTTGAGTTTTATTTGTGTTGAAATCTAATAAGTATTACACCAACAATATTAGAGATTCTTTACAATTTTATATTAATGTTTTGATTAAGCAAAATTCAAGTTTTCCTCTTGCAATTATGAAAAGTAAATTTCATAATACTTATGAAAAGTACGATTATAATATTTTTAAATTTTATAATTCAATTGTAATAAAAAATCATGCGCATTGCGCGGGTTATAACCTAGTTAAAAATAGTATTGAAAATACAATACAGGTTGTGGTAATATTCTTTTGAGGACATTTAGATCCCTTCTATCTGTGATTTATTACTATTAGTTTTTCTTCTTCCCTTTCTAAGACGGACATATTGGTGAATACCCAGGACCCCCAAAATAGAAATTGGTTCCATAGCCTCCATTCTTATTGTTGGAAACACTTATACTATAGCATGAAGGTTTTGTTGCATATGCTACCAGTCCTTGGTCAGGGTCATTGAATTTTCCTGTGTAATCCATATATTGAATATTGCGAAAATAACTTGCTTTTCCATAGCCTTCACTCGGAAAATGTCCACTTCCCATTTGAGTTGATGTATGACGTCCCCCTTCCCCTTTGTTGTAAATCTCTCCACCCCAGCTAATTCCGGTAGCACTACTAGCCAAGTATGTGTAGATTAAGTGAGGCCAGTATCCAAGTACTTGATCTTGCAACCGTAGCCACCAATTTCCCTTATTCTGAATCATATAAGTTGGGGAATTTAGTGAGCAATATGTAGAGAATTTACAACAAAAATGTCAAGAATCCCAATCCTTGCATATTACCTTGTATATGGTTATCCCTATCTCATATTGCTTTGAGTTGTAGCTTGAGATAGGCTTAATGGGAGAACCAATTGCAAATCTACGGTTTACTTGCACGAAACCAGGACAATCAAGATTGTAGCACCCAGTTCTTTGGTACCCATCGCGCTTAAACCACATGTACAGCTTGATTAGTGATTTGACAAACATACATGCAATATGTAACAGTGTTTTGATGGGGATTCTTACTGCAAATTTAAGTGTTTTATTTTTTTATTTTTTTATTTTTTATTTATTTAAAGGATGACAGTGCTACCCAAAAAGTAGTTGGGAATGAGTAAAATAAGTGATCCGACCCAAAGGGGTAACTGAGGCTGCCGTAAAAGGCTATAAGAGTAAGTAGGGTTTCGTAAACAGAACAGGTATAAGATGGGGCATAACTGTCTTGAAATCCTTAAACCCTACCCGGATCCTCAATGTAAGGGACACAAACAGGGATATGACATTCAAAATACCTTTCAACCATGCCCAAACAAGTGGCAATAAACACGACTAGTTCAATATATGCAAATTTAAGTTATTTCTTGGAAGGAATTGAAATTATCCAACTTACAGTCCAGTATATGAAGAACCTGGTTTGCTTGTCACGGGAATTAACCTGAAGCCATGAAATTATTGATAAGAAACTATCCTCCAAATGCTTGATTTATATGTTAAATTTTTGCTTTGAATTTCATTATGATATCAATTTTCTTCCCCACTTTTGAAATCCAAAAGTTTCTAATTGCTTTAACATTCAGATTTACACCTAAAATCAGAAGCATTTGCTAATCTTAATGATGTTTTTATCGATCAAACTTACCAGCCATCCAGCTTCAATGGTGTTTATTAGGTTCTTAGGACCGGATGCAAGCCATATTTGAGCAATGCTAATTTCCCCAGTATATGTTGCAGGGTTCCATACGTTAATTGATGCATGTGCTCCATAGTAATTGCCACCACGTAGATCAACTACAGCGTACTAATTTGAAAAATAATTCATAGGAATGAGTTACGCATTAATATAGTAAGTCTCTCTTGGTAAAAAATTTAGTACCCTTAGCATTTTTCTAATTCATATGTAAAAAGGAGAAAAAAAAAAAATGATATACCTCGTGACCACGATTATAATCATAATCAAGGCTGATATTAAACTTTTTCCGATGTGCAACTGGGGGTATAGCACGATGTACATCATATTCATCTTCTCGAGCTTGTCGAATTGGGATTGTTCCTTCAGGGCATTCTCCATTCTCAAGCCAACCTTGTGAAAACTCGACATTGTTGAATGCTCTGTTTGTTACATTTGGAATGGAACTGGGTTCCATCTTATTAACCACAAACAAATTACTATGTCAACATTGTGAGATCGTTGTGGGATAAAATGTGGTTTATCGCATTACCTTTTAGCAAGATTCAAGCATATATAGGTCTCTTGTGCAATGACAAAAAAACTAGTTATTGAGTTAACTGACATCCATGGTCAATTAAAGCTCTTTGGTTTTTTTTTTTTTTTTTTTTTTGTTTTTTTTGTTTTTTTTTTGTTTTAACACCCTCCATCCCGATAGAAGAAAAACTGTAAAAAATAGAAACTTTTTGGGTATAAATTTTAACTATGTTTTCAATTATACAAATTATTTAAGCAAGAGAATGATTGAGACAATAATAAAGCAATTACATAGCACTGTAAAACATCAACCAAAGTTAGGAGAAACAATAAAGAAACCTGTATAGTATGATTCTTGAGTAATGGATGGTTGAATGCAGGTTGTTGATAGATATCAACACAGTCTATTACGTCACCATCCTTACCCTGCAAAGATTTTAATAGTTACTAGACCATGAATAAGCAAGCCTGAATATATATAGCCATACAAAAGAAAAAGAAAACGAAGAGAGGGAGTGATTTTCTAGAATCAAAATAAAAATTAAAAAAGATGTAATATATTCATTATGACCTCAATAGTTTTGACAGTTCCGTTATGCTTAACTAACTCTTTGCTTTCCTTGGTCTCAATCTTTCTTCCACCAACAAATCTATCACTCAGCACAAAAGATAGGGCTAGCAAGAAAAATATGCATCTTCTAATTACTTTTGTATTTGCCATTGAAAAACAAAGTTGCAAACTTCTCTTATAATTTTTGAATACTTCTATTTTGTCAAGGATATGTTTGCAACATCATCTCATGCTAGCAAAATAAAAGAGGATTCAAATCAAGAAAAGCACACTACTCAACAAGCCAAAGATGAGTTTAATGTATAGTTTAATTATCATATGTAAACAGCTTTCACAAAGACATATTTATACACTCTTTACATCAATGTCCTTTGTAACTGAATATTCTATAAATACAAAGCCTTTACCTAAGTTAAGGTAAGGCAGCTGTCCCAAACCATTATGAGTTCAACACTTTAAATAAACCAATGAAATGCAAACCACAGTTACAGCTTAACTCATACTTAACAACAACATAGCAAAATTTTTTTTGTTATTTTTTATTTTTTTATTTTAGAACAAACAGACAGATAAAAACAAACACACAGACAGAGTGTCTTTCCATATCCCCAAACTCGAATTACACATTGTCCTCAATGTGCAGTATAAAAATACATTGCCCGAAGTAAAGAAACAACTGAGTGTGAAAAAGGCCAGGGTATCCCCCAAACTTAAACACTAAAACACCTGTCAACAAAACTAACAGCAATATTTTCTCACAGAAACAAACATCAAACAATTAATTGCTGTTAGAAACAAAAATAAAATGACAAGAAATAAAGTGAAAAAGGAAAAAAGAAATAAAAAATGAAGTGCAAAAAAAAAAAAAAAAAATTACCATACTTTTCCCGATCACTCGGATGTCCAACTAATCCCTTCCACCATTTCTTCTTTAAAATTTGATAGCATTCTAGAAGGGTGTTTCACCATCTTAGGTAGCCAATTTGCTTGCTTCCAAGGATTTTCTTAGGAAGATGATTCCCAAATTTGTGCACTTGTGTGCATAAGTCCTTGAAGATCTTGACATAATATGGCTCTTTGAGACATTGAAGCCCTGAAACTTTAGGTTCATGATGTGTCTCAAGAGAGACTATGAAGAAGGAAGGAACTTCAGTTCTCACTTCCTTGTCCTTGGATAGACTAGTATCTGCTGGGGACTTAATTTGCTCTGGGTGCTCAACTTGCGCCTCTTTTTCTTCCTCCTCATGGTTATCCACAATTTCCTCACTTCCAAGTGTGGTGAAAAAATAAGCTTTGACAAGCTCATGATAAGAATTACTAGTATCATCCACATCAATCATGTAGTATCTATTGAATGGATATTTTCTTGCATAGTGATAAGGATTAAAACAATATGAAGATGACTTATGTGGTGCATAAGTGTGCGGAAACTGGGCATGGGCAAACCTAGCTGCCATGAGTTGGTTTGCTCTCCCAGCTAAGTCATCGATGTGAGCAGTTGGAAAATGTTCCCCACCACAAGTGGAATCAAGTTGCACCCAATCAACAGAATGGTTGCTTTAGTTCGAGTTATAAAAACAATTGCTAATATGATGATAAGGATTAGAGCAGCGTGAACATGGTCCATGTGGGTAAAAATTGTGAGGGTAGTTGGTAGGAGCTTGTGTGCTACAGCTAGGAGAAGCATGTTGTACAGAAAAATCATTAAAATTATCAAACAAACAATCCATGCTTCACTCTCACTCTTTAGCATGCACATATCTCACATGAAAGACTCACAATTTTTTTTTTTTAAAAATAAAATAAACAAAAACAAAAATTATAAAATCAAAAATTATTACTAACAAAGAAGCATAAAACTAAAAAAAATAAAATAAAATACCAAAACCTAAAATTGAAAAACTCACAAAAGGGTCCAAAATAAATTTTGGCAAAATTCAGCTACTGCCAGTTTGTTGGGGTTGCCCACAGCGTTGGTGCACTCGAGCGCAGGCGTGCTGATCCGTCACCAGTGCTACCTTGAGTGCTGCTGCGCTCGAGTTGACGCAGGAAGTTGTCAAGCGCAAGTGCGCTCAACTAAGCCAGATGCTGCCTTGGCCGCTAATGCGCTCGAGCGTACTAGGTGTGCGCCCCATGACACTTGAGTTGTGCACTCCATCGCACTTCCGTTGGTATGCGGAAGGTGCTGTTTGTTGTGCGTTGGTCTGTTGACTAGTGCTCCTTGTGGCACGAGTGTGCTCGAGCATTTTGCACTTGCGCTCGATCGCACTTGAGTTAGTGTGCGGACGAAGGTCGGTTAGAAGCTGCAAAACAGGCCAAAAAGGAAAAAGAAAAAAAGAAACTCTTTTTTTTAAAAATTTTTTTTTTAAAATTTTTTTTAAAATTTCTTTTATTAGCAACAAGAATTAAAAAAAAAAAAAAATCAAATTGCAAAATTAAAATCCTAACTATAACTAGTAGAACGATAAAATCAATTTAGAAATAAGTTGTTTTCAAAAATCAAACAATTCTCTGGCAACGACGCCAAAAACTTGTTGTGAAAATTTTATTGTACTCGCAAGTGCACGAATCGTTTGCAGTTAATGGATTGCAAGTGTGATGTCAATCTCCCAGGGAATTCTGTCTTTGAAGAACAAATTATATCTAAACTAATTAAATCCTAACCTAGTTCCATAATAGATTTGATTTTTTGTTTGCAATAAAAAGAAACATAAACTAAATAAAAGGAAAATAAATCAAGAGATAAAGTACTAAGGTTTTGGAATCCACACTCACCAAATCATAGCAACATGTTCCATGTTCATCCATATTATCCAAAGTTCTCACAATAAAATCATAGGTTTGTTTTACTTTCGCTTCAAAGAGTTAATCAAAATCATCTCATGTATCCATTCTTTTACACAAATCACAAAAGAAATTTAATTTAAATCAAATCATCAAGTGTATCTATAAATCACAATAGATATCCAATTTAAATCAAAACATCAATTATATCCGTAGAATAAATCACAAGGGATATCCAATTGTTTTATAAATAAAAACCCAAGCAATCAATTATGTGAAATTATCACAAATCATCAAATGTATCATTGAATCACAAAAGATATCCAAGAATCACTCCACAAATTGATTAGAAGTAAAACAATTGAAATTTTAAAACTCAATAAAATTGGATAATATTAACTTACATGAAAACAATGTTGCGCTTCATTGATGAGGCTTCATCCTCAACCTTAGTTGAGAATTTAGCTACACATGATTATGAAAAATAAAACCTAAACCTAAAGAAAAACTAAACTAAAGGGGAGAAAAGTGGTGGAATTTCGTTCTCTGCAGCCCCTCTAGCCTCCTCTAATGTCTCTTCTATTTATAGAGCTATTTCTAGGGTTTTCTAGGGCTTTTTACCTTCAAAACGGCGCTGGGCTTTGAAGCTACGAAATCTGATAAGTGACTTGTCCAGACACATTTGCTTCTCCCGAGTGTGCTTGAGCGCGTGATTAGTACGCTTGAGTGCACACCTGTTCGGATAGTCGTTTCCAATGTCCGAACAGGTGCTGCTTTTCCCTTAATGAACTTTGTTCAAAACTCTGCATTTCTCATCTTAAATCAGCAGTTTTCCTTTAGCAACCTACAAAATACTAAGAGAACAAAACTAACCCAAAACATCATATGAAAACATGGCTAAATGATTAACAAATATAAATTAAGGGGCTCAATTATGCAACATTTGGCACTCATCAATACATGCTATAATCAAGAGAATCAATTATAGTTCAACTGTATGGTCTACTCCAGATATTACCTGTTCTCAATAGGGTTGGTGCTTTCCCGAAGGAGCTTTAATACAATGCCGAGGCCTCGACCATTGTACGCTACCGTCCATAACACTAGTAGCCTGACCGAGTTCAACCTTGGGTGGCCCACGCTACTAATGATGTACGTCTTGTTGTGACTCCCCCGTTAAGGTTGTGCCGGTCAAGAAATAACCATTGGATCTAAGGCCCTTATAATACACACATTTGACCATAGAGTTAACATGTATAGTAAGCCCATGGCCATTATCGCGCATGTACTGATGTACAATGTCATACGATGGAATTAGTCGTGTCCGTATTTTACATGTATACTTTTACAAGTCTAATTGTTCCATTATCTTGTTAAGTTGCAAATTTTTACAAATGATAGAGTTCATGATGCAGTAAAATGTATTTAATTAGAGTTGTAAATATGCATGTTTAGTACACAAAATAGTTGTGTAATGCGGGAAAAGAAATGGCTAGCATTATGTGAGTTCGTACTCACCCGGGTCGTATAAATCCTCCAAGGGGTTCGAGTTCTCCAAATCTGTGGAAAACCTAACATTAGTCCTAAGTCCAAACTAAAACGAACCTAGAATATAAAACCAGGAGCTATTGAATGACTGGCCAAAATGGTGCCCCCCTGAAGTGCTCCTGGGCGAGCGTTCAGGCTTGAGACCAAATGTTTGACTAGAAGGTTTAGATAGAACCTCATTTCGGTCCAACAATCTCCTAAGCCTCCTTAACTAGTCCTAAGGCGGCAAAAAGGGTTTCTAACACTTCCTAACCCAAAAAATCGTCTCCATGCATAAAGAAATATGTTCAATAAGAATGATATGCTACACTAAGCTTAAGTCAAGATTAAAGATGACAACCTAACTAGAAGCTCAAACCAACAATTAAGTTAACTAGGAAAAGCGATAGAACGACTACATAAGGAACAAACTTAAGCTTAGAAGATTACCTTCTTGAAGCAAGGCGTCTAAGGAATAACTCCTCGATCTTCAAGAATCTCACAACTCACAAAGGCACTCACATAGAGCTTTCAGAGGGCATAAGGGCAAAAATGGAGCTTATGGGTCGAGAAGGGGTAGGGTATTTACAGGTAGAAAAAGCTGTGAGCTTTGTAGGAGCAATTCTGAAAAGTAACGAATGTTTGGTACTACGGGAGCGAACATTCGTGAAAGTAAATAAACAGACTCCCAAGTACACCTAGAGGGGGGTGAATAGGTATATATCACAAATAATGCGGAATTTAAAATCACATGCAACAAAATCAATCGCCAAAATATATGTAAAGCAATTAAAGCATATGATACAAGTATGCTGGTGACGAAGTGGAAACCAAGAAGAACCTCTTCAAGGAAAAACCACTTCGATGCAGCCAAAACCATAAATATCACTATTAGACAAATTCTCAAGAGATTACAGACACGGGACACTTACAACCCTTTACAAGTTCTTGGTTCTGTAAGAATCAATAAGCCTCCAGCTCGTCTTCCTAGCTTACAATCCTCTTCAAGTGATACTCCTTGATCGGACCCTTCTGATAGGCTTCTTCTTCTTCAAAGTCTTTTACACAAGTAAAGCACTTAAACAAATACAAACACTTTAAGAGAGTATAGAGCCTAAGCTCACAAAATAAAACCTCTCTTAGAACACAAGGAAAAACTTCACTCAAGCACTTAGAATTTTTCTCTCAATTTCATGCTTCTGCCTTCTGTTTTCCTTGATCCAAATGAGTAGCATGAGTGCTCAATTTATAGGCAGCAAAGGGGTGCCACTTCAGCATGCATTTAATGTTGTTTGGGCCGTCCGGGCGGACTTTGTTGGTGCAATGGCCTAGTGACATGTTGACAACATCTTGACAATTTCGGCAAGCATTTAATGCATGGTGCTGACTTTTGACCACAAGCCATCCGAACGTGTTGGGAGGCCATTCAAATGGGCTAACATTTATGGCACTAATTCGTGATTCCCAGGAAGCATTAAATTTATCGGGGAAAATTCAGCATAGCTCTGACCTGAGTCTGTCTGGACGGGCATAAGGTTTGTCTAGACGACCTACTATTAAATGCTGCAGCATCGTGTCTCCCAGAGAGCATTCAATGTGATGGCTGACTTTTTCTTACGCGGTTTGATAATTTCAGCATGGAAGCTTCCTTCGTTCGGAACGCCTAGTCTCTGTCCAGACGGCCTGCAATAATTGCACCAAAAACTGCATTAAATGTATCGGGCAATTTTTCAACGTTGTTGACTTCATCAGCAGCTTCCTCGATGCTTCGTCTGTTCGGACGCCCATGTGTCCATCCGGATGGCCGTGCACGACCTTCCTTGAAATGCTCCGAAGTGTCTCTGAATTCGGAAATTCTAACCATTCTTGATCAACAGCTCTGATCGATGAGCGTTTATGGTCCGATTGAGTTGAAACTTTGCAAGGATGTTCATGACACATGAATCCTCAATATGAAATGTGAAGATTGGATTTTGAGCATTCTTTGTCAGTGTTTCAACTTGTGGATAGTAGCCTCTGGCAGAGGGCAAACGGAGAACACTAACCTCTCCTTTAACTGCTGCAAAGTGCTTCTACTGCACCTAGAGTTGCCAAATTACATGTGGAATGCAGTTACAATGTTTTGATTACCGAAATATGCCAGATACATATTTGACAAAAATATCTAACAGTTCACGTACTGTTTATCCAGCAGTTTTAGGGTTGCATCTTACGCTTGGGCAATATCCACTAGTCAACCAAAAGTCAACGAATGTGTGGCCGGTCCCCACATGAACGTTCATGTACTGCATGCAGGTGAACATTCGCGTGGTCCCTCATATGAATGTTCGGCTAGAAAGTTTAAAGTTCTCAAAATGCCCCCTCCAACTGTTCCTTGTGACCCAAAGTCTAATGAAGCCTCTAACCAAGGCACCTAAGCCTAGTTAATTATTTGGGTCACTACAATATTCTATTAGACTAGGGACTCTTATAGTGTATATATAGGGAATGCTAAGCACGAATTCTATATAGATTCTATGTGAGAATCGAGTGTGCTAAGAGAAATTTTGAGATATAGAACATTAGGGTGTTCTCTATTAGAGTAAAGGGTTGTGTCTTCATCATAGATAAAAAATAACCGAAGCCTATCAAAATTCTAGTAAAGGAGATCACATAGAATAAATATTCCAGAGGTTCTAGGAGAACTACAATGGCAGCGGGGAAGTGGCTCTCTTTTCTAGTACATGGGATTGTCCATTTCAAAGGTTTTATAAGTATTAACATTGTGTAATTTCTCGTTTTTTCTATAGTAAAGTGATTTTCTAGGTTTGGCTGCCCGGGAGTAATTTTACTTTTGAAGAGTTCTTTCAAAGGTTTTCACTTCTTAACTAAATATTTGTGTCACATTGATTTACTACAATTATATATATATATATATATATTTCCTTAAGTTTATTGGTTGACTAATTGTCACACCCTTTGTCATTTCATGACAACAAATGGGGAGAGAAAGTTTAGAGAGCTTGACTAGGGGAATAGATAGAACACCATAAATGGTTTTGATATTGATATACTTGTTGCATCTATGATTGATATTTTGCATTCTAACAGATTTGGTGAGCTATTCATGATTATATTCTATTCAAATCTGTTATATTATTTGTTACATTGGGTATTCTAGTTCCACATACGTTTGATATGTTGTTGAAAGAATGACTAGGATCGTGTTCGACCTCTAATTGCCAAATAATCAAAACAACGAACTACACATATAACAAATTAAATCAAGCACAGTGGAATATAAATAATCATCACAATTACAACACAAGATTTGTTTACGAAGTGGAAAACCCTTTGAACACATCAATGGTAAAAACCACTACGGGGTAGCCAAACTCGAAAAATCACTATATAAAGATTCAGAGTACAGACTAGACGATACTCACAACCTTACAGACCTCTAGACTTAGTAAGAACAACAAGCGTCTTAGATTGTGTCCATCCTCATTATCTTCATTGAGTGCATTTTCTCACCGACCCTTCGATAGACTTTCTTCTTTGAGCTCACAAAACTCATGATCTTTTTATCAACAAGCGAACATGGCAACAAGCCAACAATCAAGAGCAAAGGACAGCCCAAGGCTATATCACGTCCTCTCTTGTACAAAACTCTCGAGACACCTCGCCTGAAGAGAAACAATTGAGACTTTAGTGAAAGTGCTTTGAGAGAATAAAATCCAAAGTCTACTTTGAACAGTGACAAGAAAATCCTTTATAACAGAGACGTTTTACCCTTCACGTCCTAACGGAATGCATTTCTCGTTATGACGGGAAGAACAAATCCGTAGATTTAAGAATTCCACGTTCTAACGAGAAAGCTAATACATTATGACTGGAAGGATAAAAGTCTCATTTTCGTCACATGTCCCGTCTGAATGTGCCATTTGACGAGAAAACAGGGAGCCCAACATTGGTCTCATTACATGTTCTGTTCTGACGAAAAAATAGTAGCTGCAGCTTCACTCCCGTCACATCCCCATCCTGACACAACTCCTGACGAGAAAATAGTAGCTCCCCGTTACATGTTCCATCTTGACGCAGCTCCTATCGAGAAAACAGTAACTCCTTGTTACATGTCTTGTTCTGACAGCACTCTTGACGAGGAAATAGTAACTCCCCGTTATATGTCTCGTTTTGACAGGAAAACAGAGAGTTCACCAAAAACCGCTTGAAGACATAAGAGCTATTTCCTTAAAGTTTTAAACACAAAAAACGTTACAAGAGATTTCATTGAATTAGGCCAGCCTAAAACCTAACATTTTTGTGAGTGTTTCAGGAAATAAGATTTATCTATTTCGATGTAACTTGTGAATTTTGACACAAAATTGCTAAAGGGGGAGTTTGTTAAATTTTGAATTGCCAAATTCAGTGATAAAATACGCCCATTTACAATTGCGTCTAAAGCATGTTCGAACAAGACATCATTTACAGATTCACAGAAATGCTCGTTTGAAATCTCATTACCACCACATTCGAACAAGGCCCTCACAAAGACTCTCGTCTGAAGTCTCATTTGGACCTTGTTGAAACAAGACCCTTATAGAGAGTCTCTTTTGAATTCTCATCTATATAGCGTCTGGGTATGCTGCACCAGGAAACCTAATTGCGTTCGAACAAGAAAGGACCACGTTGAACACTGACTAAGTTTTGCGGTTTTTCTTCACAGTTTGTATTCTACTAGACTAAGGAATCTTGTAGTCTATATATAGGGAACTACTAAGCATGAATTCTATATAGATTCTACGTGAGAATCATGTGTGCTAAGAGAGATTTTGAGATATAGAGTGTTAGGATTATTCTCTTTTAGAGTAAAAGGTTGTATCTTCATCACATGGCAAAAATAACTGAAGCCTACCGGAGTTCCAATAAAGATCACATAGAAGAAATGTTCGAGAGGTTCTAGGAGAATTATTGCGGCGGTAGGCAAGTGATCATTTGCCTAGTATTGTAACACTCCACCCCACTAACACACAATATTGTCCGTTTTTAGCTCCCTTAAACGACACTTCCCAAGAGTTCACTCATCTTGGTACTATTCCTGCATAAGCTCGCTTAATTGAGAAGTTTTGAGTGGATCATGATCATCTAATATTTAAACCACATTATTGTCATGAAGGGTGTAAGTATACATATAAGCACATCTCCATTTCCATACCAAGGCAATGTGGGATGCCACAATCACCCCACTTGGGACCCATCGTCCTAGCTAGAGACCTTCATGGGATTAGCCAATTCTTGGCATCACAACGAGTGCCCACTGGCGACCCTCATGGGCTTGTGCACGATCCCTCCATCTTAGGCTGGGCAATGGCTCTGATACCATTTGTAACAACCGACCCCATTAACACACAATATTGTTCGCTTTTGTCTTCCCTGAACCAAATTTTCGAAGAGGTAACCCATCTTGGTACTACTCCCACATAAGCTCGCTTAACTAAGGAGTTTTGATAGGATCATGATCATCACGACTTTAATACGCGTTGTTGTCATGAAGGGTGTAAGTATACATATAAGAACATGTTTATCTCCATACACAGGCAATATGGGAAACCACAAGTATAAGAGATTTTTAGTTGCAAAGGTTTTGCAAGTATTGACATTGTGTATTTTCTTGTTTTTCTATAATAAAATGATTTATTGGATTTGGCTACCTCGTAGTGATTTTACTTTTGAAGCATTCTTCAAAAGGTTTCAACTTCATAACCAAATATTTCTGTCTCATTGATCTACTGCACATATATATTTGGTGAATGCTTGCATGATTATTAATTTTTAAGTCTGCATATTGTTGCTAAACACCTATTCAATCCCCTTATAGGTGTAGATTGGAGTCTATTAGGTTTTTCAGTAGTGTTTGTACGAGAATCTTCCCTTGTTAGAGTATGAAATAAAATCATTTGTAACGAAAACGATATTAACAATCACAATTTGAAAAAATAAAATAAAACAATTAGTGGTCACATTAATTTTTCGTCCAACATTTGTATAATCTGTAGGTAGTTGATCTCAAACATTTTGGTATCACTATAGCTCAGAGAGTTTGTTTGTTTGTTTATTTTTATTTTTATTTCATTTTTACATGTTTGTGGACTTTGATCAGCTTCATTTAACATTTAAGGATTGACTAAATTGACATTTCAAATTATCAACTTATTTTTTTGCCTCTTATGGAATGACCGAATTTCAACTTATTAAGGATATTATTGAAAATAAAAAAATATTGGATGATAAAGGTTGTGGTGATGTCATTTTGATCCTTCCAATATGTGATTTATTAGTACTAATGCTATCAATTTTTCGTTTTCCCTTTCTAAGGAGATATTTCTGAATATCCAGGATCCTCCAAATAGAAATGGGTTCCAAAGCCTACATTCTTATGTTTTGCAACACTTAAACTATAGCACAAAGTTTTTGTATCATATGTTACCAGTCCTTTATGAGCGTCATTGAATTTTCCACTGCCATCCATGTATTGAACATTGCAAAAATAACTTGCTTTTCCAAAGCCTTCACTCGAAAAATGTCCAATCCCCATTTGAGTTAATATGTGATGACCCTCTTCTCCTAAATTGACAATCTCTCCTCCCCAACTGGGGGGCTATAAATGAGCCGACACACTCAACAGCTTGCTCGATATCCACTCAGTTATGCTTGACCCGAACTGAAACTTGACACTGTACAAGCTCGTTCGCTATTGTTGAAACTCGCTCGATTAGTTAGTGATACATACTCAGCTTGCTCAATTAAACTCGACGGGGGCTCGTGAGTTCGACCTGTTGAAGTCGTGAATCGCTCGACTCATTTAGAACTCGAATGAAAACTTATTACACTTAATCCTATTATTCATAGTTTCATACAATCATATCATATACAATGTTAATGTGATTGGAATAGTCCCAAATGAATTGATTAGCATTATAATCAACAATAACAATGTATGTCATGTCATATAATCACAAATTAAGTATTGTCATTTGAATTGATATAATAAGATTATATGATGATGATCATATGATCTAAGTTTTATATGATAATATGATCTAAGTATTATTATATAATCATATGATATAATATAATAAATTCAATGATATTAAATCTTAAGTGATGTATATAACACAATATATCTTTATTATATAATGTAATAACAATATGATCCATTGAATAGTATATAACTCCTAGTTCCAAAATTGTTGAATTTTGTGAGGCATTTGTGTTGTTACAACTAGAGTGATGATGTATAGGTGATATTGAAGAAAAAAAGGGTTGACTCAGTGCACTAAAGAATATGAACCAGTCGATTGGTTTTCAAATGTATGAATTTCCTCCCAATGTGCTTTGATATATTGAATGGTGATGTCCAGATCATGGGACACACTCGATTGGGCGGAATTGTGAGTGCAGCTGGAAGACAGGTATTGGAGAAGCTGAACTCGGTTAGGAAGAACTTCCCCATGAAGATATTTTTGCTTGTTTTGGGTTTCTACATAGCAAATGCATTGGCAACAATCCTTGGGCAGACTGGTGATTGGGATGTACTGGTTGTAAGTGTTGTTGTTGCTGCCATTGGGGGATTGGGATGCTTATGTACAGAAAGCCTCCTCCTCTGTCTACTTCTAGATTGTAGTCTTTTGTAGCGATGATGAATTACTCTTAGAGGAGATAATTCATATGCTTGTCCTTGTCCTTATCTTTGTCCCACATCGAAAAAAGAAGCAAACACTTCGACTTCACACTTCTATAAATTAGATGGTCCAATCATTCGTAGGTTAAGTGTTTGCCAACTAATGGGTAGTGAATGCAATCACTAAAATGCCCTTGGTGCTAAACCATTTGAAATTTAAATGGTGAGAGGAAATCAATTTTTTAACAGTAATTGATTCAGCTAAGTCAAGATGATTTATTTTAAAAAAAAATTCAGGCCGAGTGGCTCAGTTATTAGCCTAGCTCAAGCTTGCACAAGGTTTTTCCTTAGCAAGTTACTCAAGCTCAAGCAGAATTGAGCTACCTGACGGCTCGGCTCCAAATTATTTTTTTGTCGATCCCAAGCTCGATCTCGAGCTATTAAATCTTCCAAACGAGCCGAGCCGAGATGAGGTTTTCCTAGCTCGGCTTGAGCTTGACCTTGGCTCGTTTACAAGTCTTCTAAAATGAGCATGTTCGAGTTTGCCAAAGCTTAACTCGGCTCGGCTCGTTTACAGCCTTAACCCCAGCCCACTTGGGTAGTACTAGTTGCTAAATTCACAAAGAGGAAGCAAGGCCAATATCCAAATACATGGTCTTGCTCTCGTAACCACCGATTTCCCATATTCTAAAGCAAATAAGTTGGAGAAGTTCATTATGAACTACAAAATGAATTTACAACAAAAATGTCAAGATCTCC
>NC_081547.1:8770250-8842506 GCF_901000735.1 Corylus avellana | reverse complement strand
CCTAGCGCCGATTTCGGAAAAAAAGAAAAGAAAAGAAAGAAACCCTACAAAAAAGCGATATAGAAAGAAAAAGAAAGAGAAGAGAGTGGGGACGGCTAGCAGTGAGGGAGAAGAGAAGAGGAGGCTGCTGGCTCTCTCTTGGCAACAACATAAGAAGCATTGTTTTTCTCTCTTTAGTTTAATTTTTCCTTCATGTTTAGCATTTTGTTTGTAAGGTTTAGTTTCTTAGTTATGTGTTACTAAACCCTCAACTAAGGTTGAGGATGAACACCAATGAACAACAACCTTATTTTCATGTAATTTTTCTACATTTCGAATTTTTATGTTTCCAATGTTCTACTTCAATTTAATTAGTGGGTTAATTTCATTTAATTGATTGCTTAGATTTTCATTTGTCAAAATATTGGATATTCATTGTGACTCGTCTTACGAATACATTGGATGATTTGATTCAAATTGGATGTCCATTGTGCAAACTGATATATTGAATGATTTTGTTTGAATTGGGTATTTATTGTGATTTATGCCATAAACGGATACATTAAATGATTTAATTTAATATTTATGCAAAGTAGAACGTGCATAGGACTTTTATTGCCTATAACAATCTTGATGAGAATCAAGAGTGTTATGTAGAGAATTTCGGATGTATGGATAACCACGATAATATGTTATTATGATTTGGTGAGTGTGAATTGCAAAAACCTTAGTGCTTTGTCAATTCATAAATTTAGTTTGTCTATTTTATGTTCTTTATTTGCTGTTTGGAAATCACCCATCTTGTGGAACTAGGTTAAGATTTAGTTGGTGTAGATACATTTGGTTTTTATAAATACAATTCCTTGTGAGATCAACCTCGTACTTGCAATACTATATTGCAAAATAATTCTTGCACTTGCGAGCACATTAAAATTTACACAACACCTGCCATCTAGCTTCAAAGATGAAAGCCTTATTTGATCAATGGTAAATCCCCCATAATAGGTTGCAGGGTTCCATACATTAGTAAATGCATGTGGTCCATATATAGTAATTGCCACTTATCAGATAAACTTTAGTGTACTAGTTTCAAATATAATTCATATGTAGAAAAAAGATAAAAAGAAAAGAAAAGAAAAGAAATTGATCAATAAATTAAAGAAACCTAGCAAATTTGAAATTAGTTTAAGGAATTTTAATTAGTCTGTCATAATACATGCAAAAACAATAGTCATTTGATTATTTGATAATATGAAATACCTCATGACCAACATTAAAATCATAATCAAGGCAGATATAAGGGTATAGCATGTTGTGCATAATATTCATCCTGCCATGAATGTTTAATTGGGATTGTTCCTTTAGAGCATTGTACATTCTCAAACCAAACTTGATGGTTATGAACCCATCAAAATTCCGTAGTTAAGCGTGCTTCTGCGAGAGTAGTACCAAAATTGGTGACCTCAAGGGAAGTTTGGTTTGGGAGAGCAAAAAATGGACAATATTGTGTATTATAGGGGTGAGTGTTACAAGTGGTATCAAAGTCATTGCCCAGCTTGAGGTGGGGGGAGCATGCACAAGCTCATGAAGATGACCAAGATGACCCGCTGTGGGCCACTTTTGTGGCCTACGATGGGTCCCTTTTTATTTTTATTTTTTATTTTAAAAAATAATAATAATAATATGACCCGTGGGTCACAAGGTGGGTGGGCTAGATCCACAAGTGAAACCACGGGTGAGGAGTTTTTTTCAAATAAAATTATTTTTTAATAGAAAATGAGGGTATTTTAGGAATTTCATACCCTTCCATTAGGATTTAATAGAAAATCCTATCGAATGGGGGTAATTGGAAAAAAATCAAAAGATTAATACACCAAAATAAGAGTTTTTAAACTTTGAGGAGGTGTTTGCAAAATGCGTGACATTTTAGAGGGTAAGTGAAGTTACCCCTTTAATATTCATTATGACCTCAATAGTTAGGCAGCTCCTTTATGCATAGCTAACCCGTTATAAGAATCATAGGTATTTGATAGTTTATTTGATTCAAAGAGTGACTAGCATCTGTTCACTTACTTAAAAAGTTGTGTCAAATAAAGCTGGCATAGTTGGTAAAAAATTTCAAAAGCACTTTTTAAACTTTTTTACTCTAAAAATGACCAAAATCACTCCTCTCTCTCTCTCTCTCTCTACTTCCTTATATGGAAGATTCGTTCTCTCGGAATGATGATTGTTGAACCCGCGATATTCGCTTCTTGGTGCTGCGCCCGGCCTAACCTTGCCCCTGAATTCAAACTTCATCTGCAAGGGTGGAGTATTCCCGTCAAAATCATTCAACATCCAAAGATGCCACCGATCAAACAGCCATGGTCACCGATTCACCACACGTCGTCCCACGACTCACCTTCAAGAGAATTGAGAGAGAAATTCAAGATTCTAGAGAATGATATTCCTCCGCTAAAGATAATATAATGATGTTAAGACGCTACATATATATTGTTCTTAGAACTTGACTGAAATCACCTAACGGTAAAATGTATTATTGTTCCTTAAATTGAATAATAGTTTATAAATTAACACATCATTCTAAAATCACAGTTAACCATTAAATGATTGTTTATCATTTTCGTTAAGCATCCAAAGTGATCATTTAGATAGCCAGAATTAGTTGAATTCCAGTTGCGAATACCAAACAAAAACTCTTTTCGAAAATTAATTTGCAGTAATTTTTCTCTACCCATTCCGGATATTAATTTTCTGAGTTTCCAATCAAAAGGGCTGGAAATAGGCTATCTTACTAATCTCCCATATGCCTATAATTAGTTAATAATGATGGCATCATTTTTAATTTACGTTTTTAAAAAAGAGAAATCACTTTCTAAAGATCAAAGTATTTTTTAGTCAAATTAAAATCATTTTGGATTGTACAAAACACCAAAAATTACAAAAAAAAAAAAAAGAAAAAAAAAATCTTTAAATAATATACTTTACGTTACAACAAACGGAGCATAAATAACAACTATCAAATACCTATGATTAATTTTACACAGAGACCCTATAAATTCAATGGCAATCTAAACGGAAAAGAATGAAAGAAGAATCAGGAAATGATGTACATCGGTTCTAATAAGGTACTCATCAGACGGCGTGACACGATGGCTTGAGGGTTTCCAAAATGACACTTGGCTACAATTTGTACCAACCTTTTTTTAATAGAACAGCTGGGGCATCTGCAGAATTTTCCCTAAACCAGAACCTGCTATTATGATAAAAATCGAAGTTTCCATTGGATAATAATACTTATATCTAAGATCCATTTTACCCTAGCCGTCTCTTTTCTCTTTAGCCGCCAGAGAGAAAAGTGAAACCCTTCAGCCACATAGGGGAGGAGGGTTGGCTGTTTGGCAACCTCCCTTCTCCCCTCGTCCTCCTCGCTCCAGTGCTAGCTATTTACTTGATGCCCTAGCCCTGGTGCCTCTTCTTTTCCCCTTACTTGCCGCTCCTTTCCCCCTCCGTTTTTCTTCGTTTTTGCCCATTCCCTGCCGCTTTTCTTCCCCCGCCTTCATTTTTTGCAGCGGGCTCCTTGGCCTTGTTTTGGCTCTTTGTGGGTTTTGATTTTGTCTGTGGTCATCGCCGACCTGTGTCGCCGCTTCGCTGCCCGCTATTAGGGTTTTCTTTCATGCGTCCCCACCGCGTCAAGCTCCCACGGCCCTTACGGAGGCGGTTTCCGGCCTGCACGGGTCCGGCTCCCTTTCGGCTACCGTCTTCCCACTTTATGCTCATTTTCCCTGTTTTGGTGGTTCCTTGTTGTTTTGTTTTGTTTTGTTTTTGTTTTTGTTTTGTTTTATTTTTTGTTTTTTGTTTTGTTTTTTTTTCTTTTCTTGTTTGTGGTTGTTTTCAGGTCCTGCTTTGCTGGTCTTCTCTGCTCCTGTTCGCCGCCCACCGTCCACTGTTGGGCCTTTCGACGCTTCCCCGCTGCGATAAGCTTCCAACACCCCTTCGGTTTTCGGTTCCCAGCGTGTGCGTAATCGGAGTGTGCTGTTTTTTTCTTGTTTTATTTTCCTATTCTGTTGCTTCTTTAAGATGTATTTGTGTTTAGGCGTGTGTTTTTTCCCTGTATTGTTTAATTTCCATGTTTGGTTCGGTTTGTAATAAGGCTCTTTCCCCCCTCACTCGATCTATGTCGCTTTCGGATTAATTAGTTTTGGTCCAGGCCTTTGGGTTGTGGATGTGATCATTATCCTGGCCTTCGGGTCAAGGAGGAAGAGTTTCGGCATGAGAGTCTTTCCGCTCTCAGGGTCGAGGAATAATTGCTATCCATGCATTTGGTTGAGTCTGTCTGTCACAGATCTAGTATTAAATCTGATTTTAGTCATGGGTTAGCGGATTGGTCTCGAATCTTGTACTAAACCTAGTAATCTTATAGCTTTATGCTATGGTTGCTTCAGAGCTTTGCTCTGTGATGTAAGAGCTTTATGCTCGTGGTATTATTGAATGAAATGTTATGTTTTTCTCAAAATAATAATAATACTAATAATAATAATACTTATATCTAGAAAAGCATCATATAATATTTTTAAGGTAAAAAAAATGCAAAAATCAACCCACGTTATTTATCTAATTTGCAATAAAGTTATTATTGTATTAAAATATATGTTTTAAGAGCTCTTTGGAGTATATATAAATAAGAAATTGCTCAATATTGTCAAATTTCGTTAAAAAAAAAAAAATGACTGATTCGATTAGAGTACAGTAAAATCAATAGACGTGTCGGTGTTAATTTTGAGGATATGGACTTGGTGTGGCTTAAATCCAAGTGGGATGCTGGAGGACCTACCCGTCAGGAGTTGATCGAGATTGTGATTATGTTATCTTTAGTTAAGCTCAGGCTTTGATACTATTTCAGAACAATTACTAGTAGTGTGTATTATTATTTTGATGACCGGTCTCTCACCGATACATTTGAAGATCCACTTATGTTATGATGCTTTATGTTTACTCTGGTTATTTGTGATTATGGTTTAAGTTATTGCTATCTTTGTCCCTTAGTCGAAAGTATTCCCTTGTAGTCAATCTTCGGAGAGGATGGGATCCTTGAGTCATGTTTCGAGAGGAACAAGGCTGGGGGCGAACCATAGAGTCAATTACTAGTTAATTGATTTCCATGGGGCGTTACAAGACCTGGCGGGTCCTGAGCGGGGTTGACAAGGTCTCGCTTGAGTCCTGGGCGGGTCTCAACGAGGTCCTAGTCGGGTCCCGGCAAGGTCCTTGGTGAGTCTTGGTAGGGTTTTGGGTGGGTCCCAGTGAAGTCTAGGCAAGTCTCGGTCAAGTCCTGAAGGGGTCCCGACATGGCCTAGTGAAGTCCTGGCGAGTTCTCGATGACGTTTCGACTAAGTCTATCGATTTGAGAATGAAATGGTCAAACTCGAAAAATTATTTACAGTTTTCAAATATGGAAACTATTTTCCGAAAATTAAAGAATAATTTTCGGTCAAACGGAAAATATTTTTCGTTGACTATTATTTTACGTTGCACGAAATATTAAAAAAAATACGAAAAATATTTTGCATAAATTATTTTACGTCGAAACAAACGGAACATTAGTGTTTCGTTTTTCGTGGTGGGTTTTATGAATACAACTCTTTATTGAGATCACCGAAGATTTCAACGATTGCTCAAAACAAGTACTACTTTAATTTCTTGCGTTTAAATAGTTATCTAATTTGTGTTTTTTAAATATTTTTGTGTTTAATTTGTGTAATATGATGCAAATTAAAACAGCTTCATTTTCATCTGAAATACATATCTCTACGCAGGATTCAAGGAAAAAAAAAAGGGTTGGGAATGGGTACTCAGTACTCTGTTGGTATGAGACAAGTAAGGGATATAAAGGATTGAATAAAGAAAAAAAGGTTTTAGGTAATATGAAATAATGAATTAGAAATCATACCAAAATTAACACCGTTTGCTCTTTTCTGGCCAATTCACATATCTGAGTACAACACATTCTAATTCAATTAATTTTAATTACCAACTCATGGGTTTTCAAACAGGCCAGAAAAAACTTTAATTTATATTGCAACTGTTTCGTCATTACACAACTAGTCCGAGTCATGAGACTGGACAAAGGTGGCAATTCTGTTTTAAGTAAAAACTAAACAACGGTAAAATCTAAAAATTTATTTATAAGAATAAATCTTTTTATTAAATTCCCATATTTATGAAGATGTCAAATTAGCTTACGTTTATCCGTACATAAATTAAAATTAAGCTAATTATGTAAATGTTTCTAGACTAAACTAATATAAGCACATATTTCCATTAAAACTCTGCCCAGGGTTCTCCACGGACAACCTAATTATGTAAAGATTTGGATGAAGATTGAATGGTTTGTTACATTCACTTTAAGTAAAAAGGCCTTCTATTTAAGGAATATTCAATGATCTTTCTGAAAGTTGTTTAAAAAAAGTAAACTATAAAACAAACTATAAAACGAATTCAGACATATCCTTGAATAAATAGCATATACTATTCAGAAATAAGAGAAGCTTACAACTTTGTTTTCCAATGGCCAATACCAAAGTAATTAGAAGATGCATATTTTTCTTGCTAGCCCTATCTTTTGTGCTGAGTAATAGGTTTGTTGGTGGAAGAAGTATTGGGACCAAGGAAAGCAAAGAGTTTGTTAAGCATAAAGGAACTCTCAAAACCATTGAGGTTATAATGAATATATTACATCTTTCTTCATTTTTAATTTTAATTTTAATTTTAGATAATCTCTTTCATTCTTCTTCTTTCCGCGGCTATATATTTTTCAAAATTTTTCTGTCTTGCTTATCAATGCTCTAGTAGTTAAAATCTTTGCAGGGTAAGGATGGTGACGTAATTGACTGTGTAGATATCCATCAACAACCTGCTTTCGACCATCCATTACTCAAAAATCATACCATACAGGTTAATTTCTTTAATGTTGTTTTTCCTAACTCCGGTTGATGTTTTATAGTACTGTGTAATTGCTTTATTATTGTCATGCTTAAATGATTTGTATAATTGAAAATGCAGTTAAAATGAATATCTAAAATCAATTTTTAGCACAATTTTTTTGTTTTTTTTTTTTCTTTTTGGTTGAGCTGCCATTTCATATAGAGAAACGATTATTCTCCTTCTCATGGGTCCTCTCCCATTAAACTTTTGCAAATCCGCCAATAGCATGTGTCTTTGATATAATGATGGATAAATTGTAATTTTGTTTGTGGTTAATTAATTAGATGGAACCCAGTTTCATTCGGAAGGTAACAAATGGAGAATTATACAATGCCGAGGTATTTCAAGGTTGGCATGAGGATGAAGAATGCCCTGAAGGAACAATCCCAATTAGACATGCCCGAGAGGATGAATATTATGGCCACCGAACAATACCCCCACTTGCACGTCGGAAAGAGCTTAATATTCGCGTTGATGATGATGTTCATAAAGGGCATGAGGTATATCATATTATCAAAGGACTATTGTTTTTACATGTATAACAATGACAATTGCAAACTAATTAGAGTTCCTTAAACTAATCTCAAATTATGTTTCTTCAATTTATTGATCAATTTTTTTTTTTCTTTTTAATATATGAATTATATTTGAAATTAGTACGCTACAACTCATTTGAATTCTGGCAACTACTATGGAGGACATGCAGCAATTAACATATGGAGCCCTTTGACAATGGATGGGGACTTTAGCCTTGCTCAAATATGGGTTGTGGCAGGTCATGGCAAAGAACTAAACACCGTTGAAGCAGGATGGAAGGTAAGTTTGTCAACCAAATTTAGTCATTTCTGGAATGATAAACGTCAATTACTTTTGATTTTGTGTGTAATTTAATTTAAATGTTGAAACAATTACAATCTTTTGGATTATAGATATGGGGGAGAAAATTGATGTCATTATGAAATTCAAAACAAAAACCATGTAACATCTGTATCAAGCATTTGGATAACAATTTCTCACCAATACTTAATTTCTTGGTTCTAGGTTGTTTCGAATAACAAGAAACCCAAGCTTTTCATATACTGGACTGTAAGTTGACTCATTTCGTCCAATGATATTGTTAAATCACCTTTTATACTAAAGCTTAAAGTGATAGAAATAGGTAAATTTAATCGATTAATCAAAACTATATCATTTTCTATAAAGTGTAGGCTCAAATTCTCTTTTAATAGGTGGGTCCAACACGTGAAATATTTAATTTTAAAATGGCCATGAGTTCAAACCTTGACTCCGTCAATTCACCCCATATTTTAATTAAAATATTTCATGTGCTGAGCCTGACCTATTAAAAGGAAGTTTGAATCCACACGTGAGAAAGAGTGTTAAAGTGCTATATATGGTTAAGCTTTGAAGATAAATAGTGAAACTTAAATTCACATTAGGAATTTCCATTAAAGCATTGTCAAACAAAGAGATCACCTCGAGTTTTGAGCTAATCATTACCATGCACATGTCAAATTGTAATCAATATTGCATATATTGCTAAATTAATTTCCTCAAACTAACTAATTAATCAAGCTTGGTTGTAAAGCGGGATGCATACGTTAAAACTGGGTGCTACAATCTTGCTTGTCCTGGTTTTGTGCAAGTAAATCGTAAATTTGTAGTTGGTACTCCCCTAAAGCATGTTTCAAGCTACAAAGGGACGCAATACGATATAGAGCTAACCATACACAAGGTATGTAATTTATATGCACAAGTTTATTCTTTAAATTTTTAGAAGTAAGTAAATTAGGCTAAATTCTCCAACTTATAATACAAATCAGGATAAAGGAAATTGGTGGCTACAAGTGCAAGATCAAGCTATTGGATATTGGCCTCAGTCAATCTTCACACATTTAGCAAGCAAGGCTACGTCAATCAGCTGGGGTGGAGAGATTTATTCCCGAGGAAAAGAGGGACATCACACATCAACTCATATGGGGAGTGGACATTTTCCTAGTGAAGGTTATGGAAAAGCAAGTTATTTTCGTAATATTCAATATATGAATAGAAATGGCAAATTCATTGATGCTGGTAAGAAATTGCATCGAGATACAACAAAATCTTCGTGCTATAGTACAAGTATTGTGAGCAATAAGAATGGAGGCAATGGAACCCAAATCTATTTTGGGGGTCCTGGGTATTCGGTAAAATGTCCTTAGAAAGAGAAGAAGACAAATTAATAGTATTAGCAATAATAAATTACATCTTGGAGGTATCAAAATGTCCTGAAGAAGATATTAACACAACTTTTGGAGTCCAATTTTATTATTATAAGTAATATCCTTAATAAGTTGAAATTTGGTTATCTGCTAAGTTTTTTTGTTCTTATACTTAAATGTCAAATGAAGATGCTCAAAGCACAAAAACAAAAGCAAAATAACAATCTCCACGCTATAGTGAGATCAACTAGCAGAAGATTATGCAAATATTGGACAAAAAATTAAATTAGTCATTAATTAATCTTTTCTTTCAAAATGAGATTGTTAATCATTACAAGCGAGTGATTTTATTTCATACTCTAACAGGGGAAGATTTTTGTACAATACACCACTTTATATGTGGCACACTAGAAGTTTGAACGCACCCATCAAACAAAACTCTCTGAAATTGATACAGGGAAGTGCATGTGCCTCCAATATCATTTAATGCGAAAAATTTAATGTCATGATCCGGAGAAAATGCTAACAAAATCTGCACCAAAATTATAGTTAGAGCTCATTGAAATCAGTTATTGTTGGGAATAATTTTGCACTACAAGCTCGTCAGATCTTGGGCCTCAAGACTAATAACAGGCCACAGAGTTATAATTAAAGTCATAAGATACAATCCAAGTGGCGTTCTATTGAAAGAATCTAGGTCAAGATGTCCTACTCAAAGTCTAAATTGGAGTAGGAACCCAAGTCCAATTCCAGCTCTCAAGACTACCAAATCAATTCAAAGAAGAAGATATATTTTAAGTATACCTCAACTCCTTAGCCTATAAATACGCCCCTACACATGGTATAAGAGCCTGTTTGGGATTACGTTTAAGAAATAGAGCTTTTAAGTTAAAAATAGCTTTTGGATAAAAACTTCATTTTTAAGTTTTTTGCCAAAAGTGCTTTTTGGCCATTTTTAAGTTTTTTGGACCCTTAAAAGCATTTTTAATTTTTTTACCAAATGAATGATTTTTTCTTCAAATAGACTTTTTGAGTGTTAAAAGCACTTTTAAACCTCTTAAATGCAATCCCAAATAGGCCATAAATCTCAGATTATCATACTCTCATAATCTCTCACACTCAAGAGTACTCAAACTCAAGTAGATTGAATTATTGAGTTTTGTGCATAGTATTGCTCTTCTCCACGGAACTGATTTAGGCATCGGAGTTTCCCTGGCATAGTGGCTGGGACGCTCTTGTTATTTTGTAGGAATTGTGTGAAAGTGAAGACGTATTGCAGATCTAGAACGCCCCAAAGAACGCGCACTACACATCGTGTCGAAAAGTATTCTAACAATTTGGCACTGTCTATGGAAAACACTATTTGTTTCTTATAAAAACAATTCGTCATGGTGGTAAGCACCCTGAGTAAAAACAAGTAACAAGAGACAACCCAATCAAAAAACAAGTCGTCCCCAGCAACAAGGAAAAAAACTTGGATAAAAACAAGTACAGGGAAAAAACCTTAAGTAAAACCAAGTAGTCCTCGAAGACAGGGAGAAAACCCTGAGTAAAAACAAGTCGTCCCAAAAATAGGGAGAAAACCTTGAGTAAAAACAAGTAGCGGGAGACAACCCGATCAAACAACAAGTCTTCCCCGAAGACAGGGAGAAAACCCTAAGTAAAAACAAGTCGTCTCCTAAAACAGGGAGAAAACCCTGAGTAAAAACAAGTTGTCCCCAGAAACAAGGAGAAAACCCTAGACAAGTAACGGGAGATAATTCGGTCAAAAAAAAGGAGACACCACAAGGCTAAGGAGAGCAATAGACTCGAAGAGAGGGTCGGATGTTGTCCTTGGATATGTTGAAGAGAGGGTCAGATGCCCCCTTTCGGATATGTTGAAGGGAGAATCGGATGTAACCTCCGGTTGTCTCGAAGAGAGGGTTGAATGTCACACTCAAATATGTTGAAGTGAGGGCCGGGTGTAATCCCCCGGGTATCTTGAAGGTAGGGTCAATGGTAACCCTCAGTCAAAGAAGAGAGTTGGAGGGTACTCTTGGGAATCAAAGCAATGTCGTGAACAAACGGAGATAAGGAGCTCTAGTTGCCGAGCTCAAAAGAGTCAATGTACACTCTGAGGAAGACATAAGTCTTGGACAAGACCAAACATCAAGTCATCGTGAGACCTTAACTTAAATTCTCATTACCCAAGTACCCGGGGTAAAGGAATTGGGGGGTAACTGTTGGGAATAATTTTGCACTACAAGCCCATCAGATCTTGGGCCTCTAGGCCAATAACATGCCCACAAAGTTATTAATTAAAGTCAGGAGATACAATCCAAGTGGGGTTCTATTGGAAGAATATGGATCAAGAAGTCCTACTCAAAGTCTAAATTGGAGTAGGAACCCAAGTTGAATTCCAGCTCTCAAGACGCCCAAATCAATTTAAATAAGAAGATCTAGTTCAAGTCTACCTCAACTTCTCAGCCTATAAGTAGGCCTCTACACAAGGTATAAATCTTAAACTCTCATAATCTCTCACACTCAAGAGTACTCTGACTCAAGTAAATTAAGTTGTTGAGTATTGTGTATAGTATTGCTCTTCTTCCTGGAACTGACTTAGGCATCAGAGTTTCCCTGACATAGTGGCTAGCAAATTTTTTTACGCACTTGTTATTTTGTAGCAATTGTGGGAAAGCGAAGATGTATTGCAGATTTAGAAGGCCCCGAAGAACACACAGTCCACACCATGTTGAAAACTGTTCTAAGAGTTATAAAGCTTAATCTCACATATTAAGGAATTAATGTCGGACTTAGCATTCGTGAGCACCTAGCATTTCCCCTATTTCTTGAACCCTTTCTAAGGGAATACCTACTTAGCAACTATTTATATAGGGAAAATGCACTTTACCTCTCTAAACTATCAATTAATTTGCACTTTTAACCCCAATGTTTAAAAAGTGACACTTTACCCCTAAAGTAATTAAGTTTTGGGGGTAAAGTGTCAACTCAGGGGGGTAAAGCGTCAATTCAAAATACTTAGGGGGTAAAGTATACTTCATGGGGGTCAAGTGTCAATGTCAGATACTTTGGGGGAGGTAAAGTCACTAAAGTGTCACTTTTTTAAACATTGTGGTTAAAAGTGTAAATGGGTGGATAGTTTAGGGGGACAAAGTCTATTTTCCCCTATTTATATTTATGTTGATCCATTGGGACCCATGATGTGCAAAATATCTCCCTAAATTAATAGGTAGATAATTGTACGTTTTACCTGTAAGTGCACAAGGTCAACATAGTAGTATATGGTGCAAGTACAGGATCATTCTCACGAGGATTGCTAAATTTATGTTTAAAAATAAATTCCTTAAGTAAAACAAAGATTGATTGTCTAAGTGATGATAATAAAAGGTAGGGCTTTGATATCCACCACTTATTATATTTAGCTAATATAACAATATGCCAATACTTTGATCATGTTATGCATATCTAATGTTTGTCAACCTAAGGGCATGGCGTATACTCCTAAGGCTATAGATTTTCCTAAGCAACGAGTTAGGCATGGCGTATAATCTAACTCTTTTCTTTTCTAAGGGATTTAGCATGGTGTATACTAAGTTGTTCCTTAGGAAAGCATATGTTCTAGGAAATCGACAAACACATGAGGCCTAGGGCATGGTATATACTCTCGGTTCCCCATGTTGATTAACCCAAGAATCGCGGTGTGGATTCTTTTGTTACTTATGTTAAACCCAAGATTCGGCCATCCAAATTGATTTAACTAACTAGTCCATACCATATGCATATGTTGATCAGGCACACACATATGAGGAATTCATGCAAGTAGGTATTAATCAAGTTAAATAGCACAACAAGATCATCACAAGGGCGCCAATATTAAAATATTAACTAAACATAACTAGGGCTTCAATCTAGCCCTACTAATTAAATTATCTACACATAAAATTGATGTTAAACATCTTCATAAATAAAAGAAAAGAAAAGAAAAGAATAAATCCGAGACTTGAACTTCAAGAGCTCTTCTTCTTCTCCTTACAAAGCATACATATTCTAAAGGCTTAAGGGTCTATTTATAAGCTTTAGAAGTCCTTGACAAAGTAGTAAACCTAGGGATTTCGTACTGTTTCAAAACCTATTACACTTGGGAGTTGGAAAACCCTATTATGGAAAGAATGACAATCTGGCCGCCACTTGATATATCTCTTGCGCACGGGTGCGATCGATCGCAACCCGTGTGCGCTCGATCGCAGGTCTGTGATCAATCCTCTTCTAGCATGCGCTCGATCGCTCCTAGCCTGAATTGTGCTTTGTCTTCTCGGGTACTGCGCTCGATCGTAGGTACCCTGTGATCGATCGCAGTGTTAGAGAGTTCCCAATTTTCCATCCTCTCTTTTTTGAGCCCAAATCATCTAGATTTACTTCATTTTCTTCCAAAAGCCTACAAAAGTATGAAAAACACAAAAATGAATTAAAATGACCTAATTAACTAAAACCAAAGGATTAAAACATGTAAGTGAAGAGCTAAAAATATAAATATTTTAGCACTTATCAACCCGCAAAGATTATTTTCTCATATAGATCCGGTTGGGAAAGGATGTCTCAAAAACATACGTTATCTTGCCATAAACATGAACATGGAAATTTAGAGCAAAGAACTTTAGCAAGATCCTATTTTAATTATATTTTTTTAACCTATCAATCTTTATGTACTTATTCATTTCCTTATTTTTTTAAACCTAGAAACATATGTATATTTTTTTTGTGGATATGTCAAAAAAAAAAAAAAAATTATTCATTTCCTTATTTGATTAAATTCGAAATTCAGATATACTAAATTTCTTGTTTGTGCTAAATTCCTCAATATTATTTTATTTGTATTTATTTATTTATTTTCTTTTATTTGTGCATTCAGAACACTTTGCCTATTAATATTAGGATACAAAGAAATCCTAATTGATTTAGATTTCAAATATATTTTGGTATTTGCTTATATATAATAGGGAAAAATATAAAAAAGCCCCCCAACTACCAGCTGTTTTCGATTTAGCCCCCTAATGTACCAAAAGTGATAAAGTAGCCCCCAAAACTACTAAACTATTGCATTTTGGCCACTTTGTCAGTCAAAATCATCAATTTGGATGGAAACTACAAAACGACGTTGTTTTATTACGGGTAAGTTACTACAATGCCCTTTTATGAAAAAAAATTTTTTTTGGAAAAAATATAAAAAAGCCCCCCAAACTACCAGTTGTTTTCATTTTAGCCCCATAATGTTCAGAAAATGATAAAGTAGCCATCCAACTACCAAACAGTTGCAATTTGGTTACTCCGTTAGTCATTACTGTCAAATATGATGAAAAATTCAAAACTACGTCGTTTTGACAAGGGTAAGTTACTAAAATGCCCTTTTAGAAAAAAAAAATCATATTAAAACAAACACGGAAAATGGCGCCGTTTTGCTTGAAATTAGGGTTTCCTTATACTTATCAAAACGGCGCCGTTTTAGTAAGTGTTAAGAATTAAAAGAAAAAACCTTAGACCCCACACAGAAAAAACCCCCAACCCCAGTTTATCTCTCTCCCCCAAACCGCCGGCCACCATGTCGTTCTATCTCCGGCAACCTTCTCCCTCAAGTGAAAAAAATGCAACGCCCTTCTCTCTCTCTCTCTCTCAAAACCGGCTGCCCTTGCCACCACCATCCATCACCGCCGGCCACACCATCCAGTGGTTACGAAGTGTCACGGAAAAATTCTTACCCATTGTCGAAATCAAACAAAAAAACCACGTTCGTAGATAAACAACACCGATCCGAAAGCTATACCATGAAATACAATAAAAAGATTGAGTTATGGGTAAGATTTATAGGCTGCCGGAAATAGAACAACGTGGTGGCTGGTAGTTTTGGGGAGAGAGATAAACTGAGATTGGGGGTTTTTTCGTGGGTCACCTGCGTGGGGTCTAGGGTTTTTTCTTTTAATTCCTAGCACTTACCAAAACGGTGCCGTTTTGGTAAGTGTAAGGAAACCCTAATTTCAAGCAAAACGGCGCTATTTTGCTTGCTTGTTTTAATATGATTTTTTTTTCTTCCAAAAAGGGTATTTTGGTAACTTACCATTACCAAAATGACGTAGTTTTAAATTTTTCATCATATTTGACGGTAATGACTAACAAAGTGGCCAAATTGCAACTGTTTGGTAGTTTGTGGGCTACTTTATCACTTTCTGAACATTATGGGGCTAAAATGAAAACAGCTGATAGTTTGAGGGGCTTTTTTATATTTTTTCCAAAAAAATTTTTTTGTCATAAAAGAGCATTGTAGTAACTTACCCGTAACAAAACGACGTCGTTTTGCAATTTCCGTCCAAACTGATGGTTTTGACTAACGGAGTGGCCAAAATGCAATAGTTTGGTAGTTTGGGGAGATTACTTTATCACTTTTGGAACATTAGGGGGCTAAATCGAAAACGGCTGGTAGTTTGGGGTTTTTTTTTATTTTTTTATTTTTTTTTTATTTTTTTTTTCCTATATAATATTAAAAGAGACATTTGTTAGCATTTTAGATTGCCATAGATAATATTAGCATTTTAGCATTTTTTTGGTATTTGCTTATATTTAGTGCATTCATAACACTTTGCCATGAAGATGTCAAATTAGTTTATGTTTATTTGTACAAAAAATTAAAATTAAGCTAATTATGTAAACGGTTCTAGCTAGAATAAACTAATATAGGCACATATTTCGATTACCGCTCTGTCCATGGTTCTCCACAAACAACTTCTTAATTTTATTTCTTCCTCACTTACCTAATTATGTAAAGTTTTGGATTAAGATTGAATAGTTTGTTGACTGCCTTACCTTCACTTTAGGTAAAAAGGCTTTGTATTTAAAGAATATTCAGTTACGAAGGACAATGATATTGTTGAAAGCTGTTTTAAAAAAGTAAACTATAAAACAAACTCATATGTGGTTTGTTGAACGGTGTGCTTATCTTGTTCGGGATCCTTAATTAATTAGTTGTCCTTAGATGAGATGATGTTGCAGACATATCCTTGAATAAATAGGATATACTATTCAGAAATATTGAGAGAAGCTTGCAACTTTGCTTTCCAATGGCCAATACCAAAGTAATTAGAAGATGCATATTTTTCTTGCTAGCCCTATCTTTTGTGCTGAGTGATAGATTTGTTGGTGGAAGAAGGATTGGGGCCAAGGAAAGCAAAGAGTTTGTTAGGCATAAAGGAACTGTCAAAACTATTGAGGTCATAATGAATATATTACATCTTTCTTAATTTTTAATTTTAATTTTAATTCTAGATAGTCTCTTTCTTTCTTCTTCTTCTTTTTTAATTTTAATTTTCTATCTTGCTTATCAATGGTTTAGTAATTAAAAATCTTTCCAGGGTAAAGATGGTGACATAATAGATTGTGTAGATATCTATCAACAACCTGCTTTCGACCATCCATTACTCAAGAATCATACGATACAGGTTAATTTCTTTAATATTGTTTTTCTAATTGACATTTTACGGTACTATGTAGTTGCTTTATTATTGTCATGTTTAAATGATTTGTATAATTGAAAACATACTTAAAATGAATAGCTAAAATGTTATAATTTTTAGTAACGTTTTTTCTTCTTTTTGGTTGAGATGTCTTTTCATATAGAGAAATGATTATTCCCCTTCTCATTGGTGGTTTCCGGTCAAACTTTTGAAAATTTACTATTGGATTTGTAGTATCATTGAATTTGTGGGACCAGATCCACAAATCCACAGTATCCACCAATAGCATGTTTCTTTCACATAATGACGGGTAAATTGTAATTTTGTTTGTGGTTAATTAATCAGATGGAACCCAGTTTCATTCGAAAGGTAACAAATGAAGAATTATACAATGCCGAGCTATTCCAAGGTTGGCATGAGGATGAAGAATGCCCTGAAGGAGCAATCCCAATTAGACATGCCCGACCGGGTGAATATTCTGCCCACCGTACTATAGCCCCACTTGCACATCGGAAAGAGCTTAATATCCGCCGTAATTATGATACTACAGGGCATGAGGTATATCACATTTCCGAACGACTATTGTTTTCACATGTATTATCATGACATTTTAGAATTCCTTAAACTAATCTCAAATTATTTTTCTTCGATTTATTGATCAATCTTTTTTTTTTTCCCTCCTTTTAACATACGAATTATATTTGAAATTAGTATGCCCAAGCTCATTTGAGTCCTGGCAACTACAATGGAGCACATGCAACAATTAACTTGTGGAGCCCTCAAATAATGGATGGGGACTTTAGCCTTGCTCAAATATGGGTTGTGGCAGGTCCGGACAACGAACTAAACACCATTGAAGCCGGATGGCGGGTAAGTTTGTCAACCAAATATAATCCTTCCTAGAAAGAAAAACGTCAATTACTTTTGATTTTGAGTGTAATTTAATATAAATGTTGAAACAATTAAAAACTTTTTGATTTTAGATGTGGAGGAGAAAATTGATGTCATAATGAAATTCAAAACAAATTTCATGTAACATATCAATCAATCATTTGCATTACAATTTCTCACCAATAATTAAATTCATGTTCCAGGGTGATAATCACAACGGGCAACCCAGGTTTTTTGTATACTGGACTGTAAGTTGGCTCATTTCCTTCCATGATATTGTTAAATCACTTTTTATTTTAAAAGCTTAAGCTGATAGAAAGAGATAAATTTAATCATTTAATTAAAACTTTAACATTTTCCCTTAAGCGTAGGCTCAAATTTGCTTTTAATAGGTGTGGCCCAACATGTGAAATATTTAATTTTAAAATGGGCATAAGTTCGAACTCTAACTTTGTCAATTCACTCCCTATTTAATTACAATATTTCACGTGTTGGGCCTCCGTTATTAATAGGAAGTTTGAGCTGAAGCATGAGGGAGAGTGTTAAGTATTAATTTATAATTAAATTTACCTCTTTCTATCCCACTTATACTTTTGAGATAAATAGTGAAACTTAAATTTGCATTAGGAATATCCATCAAAGCACTATCAAACGAAATGATAATCTAGAGTTTCGAGCTAATCATTGCCATGCACGTGTTAAATCTTTAATTAATGTTGCATATATTGTTAAGTAAAACTGACTAATTAACCAAGCTTTGTTGTAAAGCGCGACGCGTATGATAAAACTGGGTGCCAAAATCTTGACTGCCCTGGTTTTGTGCAAGTAGACCGAAAATTTGCAATTGGTTCTCCCCTAAATCCCGTTTCAACCTACGAAGGGACGCAACACGATATAGGGGTAACCATATACAAGGTACGTAATTCATATACACAAGCCCCTTTTTTGAAATTTTTAGAGGTACGCAAATTAGGCTAAATTTGCCAACTTACAATATGAATCAGGATAAGGGAAATTGGTGGCTACAAGTGCAAAATCAGGCTATTGGATATTGGCCTCATTCCATATTCACACATTTAGCAAATGTGGCTACCTCACTCAGTTGGGGTGGAGAGATTTATTCCTCAGGGAAAGAGGGTCATCACACATCAACTGATATGGGGAGTGGACATTTTCCTAGTGAAGGCTATGGAAAAGCAAGTTATTTTCGCAATATTCAATACATTAATAGCAATGGCAAATTCATTGACGCTGGTGAGGAATTGCATCCAGATACAACAAAGTCTTCTTGCTATGATATAAGACTTGTGACCGATCAGAATGGTGGCAGTGGAACCCAATTCTACTTTGGGGGTCCTGGGTATTCAGCAACATGTCCTTAGAAGGGAAGAAGAAAAAATGATGGTATTAATACTAATGAATCACATGTTGGAGGGATTAAAATTTCTTGAAAAAGATATCAGCACAATTTGTGCCACCCAATTATTGTATTATAAGTAATATCCTTAATAAGCATTCCTTAAGTTTTTTGTGCTTATACTTAAATGTCAAATGAAGATGATCAAAGGAAAGAAAAAAAAAAAAAAAAAAAACTAAAGAAAAATCAAAATCTCCAAATATTGGATGAACAATTAATGTGGTCATTAATTAATTAATTAATTTTTTTTTCTACAAAATGAGATTGTTAATTTCCTTTTCTTTATAAGTGAGTGATTTTATTTCATACTCTAACAAGGGAAGATTTTTCTGCAAAATACCACTTTATATGTGGCACACTAGAAGTTTGAATGTGCCCATCAAACAAAACTATTTGAAATTGATACAGGGAAGTGGATGTGCTTCCAACATCAACTAATGTAAAAATGTTAATGTCATGATCCGGGGAAAATGCTAACAAAATCTGCACCAAAGCTACAATTAGAGCTTCTTGAAATTCTCGTCTATTAAGGAATTAATGTAGGATTTATCAACAATGAAATATATAAGCTTAATCTTTTAAGGGAATGGCTTAGAATGGTTACAAATGGCATTCTAAAATGCTACAAATGTCTCTTTAAATCTAATAGATATAAGCACAAGTCAAAATATATCAGAAATCTAAATAAAATAGGAATTCTTTGTTTCCTAATATTAATAGGTAAAGTGTTATGAATGTGCAAATCAAATAAAAATAATAAATACGAATCAAATCGTATTGAGGAGTTTAGCACAAACAAGAAATTTAGTATAACTGAATTTTAGGATTTAATCGGATAAGGAAATAAATTTTTTTGGAGGGAATTCTTTCATCTTCATTCCATAATAAGAGATTCAGAGCATAAAGCTCTTATAGAGAAACATAGCCAAAAGTTATGAAAGTACAATATTGTAGATACACTGAAAATCTAACAATCAAAAATGTATTTACCTCCTCTGATTCAACCCTGTACACACTTCATTTAAGGGGCAAATCTACTTTGGACAGACTAGATCTGAATACATGGGTAGGTCTTGTCCCTAAAGAATCAAGCTTTATTGATCCGGCCGTGAGACAAACCCCTCACACCGAAACTATCCCTCCTCAGCTTAAAAGTCAGGATAACACAACAAAACAAGAACAAAACAAAGAAAACCAGTATCAATGGCAAGATCTAGCAAGAAAATGGCTGAGGAACTAGAGAGAGGCTAAAGAGAGGCTAGGGTTTATTATTCCAATTACAATGGATAAGGAAGTAAATAAATACCCAGACATTGAAAAAAGGGATCCTGCTAAAGTTCATGTTTATGGAAATATAACATGTTTCTGAAACATCCTTTCCCAACCGGATCTATAAGAGAAAATAATCTCTGTGGGTCCCAATGGATCGAAATAAATATAAAAAATTGCTAAGTGTTCCCTTCTAAACTAAAAAAATTAAAGCAAAATTTTGAAATGTGGATGCACCAACACATTTTGTGCAACACTCAGTAGTTATTAAGTTGGCCGACACTCGGTAGTTTCATACTTGTGTGCATAAAAGTTCAATTGTTCTGCAACAAATTTACTAACAATGATTAATAAATGGTAGGTTGAAAAAGTATTTAATTTATGTATCTTTATTATTTAAAAAGAAGAACTTTGAAAAATCCAATTTCTTTTTGTTTACTGTTTCAGATGACAGAATAGAAACAACTGAAAATTCAATATCTTTCTTTCAAAACAACATTTCAACAAACAAAATAATTCTTGTAGTAGTTTTAGAACTTTTCTTTCAAAAATAACATATCTGTAAGGAAACAATTGATATTAATTGATACAGTAACAAAAGAAACACAATTCAATATTGTTAGTATTTTTGTCGGAACGGGAAGCAAGGCCATCCGAATGGGAAGATTTCCTGAGAGCCTCGTCCATACCAGCCTATACCTTGTCCGGACACCCAGTGTACTTTAAGCTAATTACGTGGGTTAAGTTTAGGGGTTCTTAGTAGCCTACATATATTCTCCTCCAGAGAACTGTAAAGCTACGAATTCTGCCTTAAAGTTTGTGAGAGACTAAGCTAAGAGAGGTTTTATGTATGTGAGCTAGAAAATGTTTCTCTCTTAGAGTGATTGTTATCATGAAGTTGTATTCTATAAACAACGGTTGAGAAGTTTATCGAAAGCATCCGATAAAGGAAAATCATGTGAAGAAGATTATGAGCTAGGAGACGAGTTGGAGGCTTGTCGATCTTACAGAGCCAAGGACTTGCAAAGGGTGTAAGTATCCCCGTGTCTATAATTTTTGAAATATTTTCTTATAGTGATTTCCTAGGTTTGGCTGCCCCGGTGAGGTTTTACTTTTAAAACGGTTTCTAAAAGGTTTCTTCTTCATCACCAAAATTTCTGTGTGTGCATGATTTATTGCTTTACATATTTTGGTGATTGAATTGCTTATTACTTCATTATTTTAATTCCGCATATATTGGTTGAACACTCAGATTATTCCTATTTGAGTTTGTATTGGAGAGTTATTAGTTTTTCAATTAGTATCAAAGCAGGTTCACTCCATGAAGGATTAAATTCCTGAGTGTGATCTTAGACTCCTTGTTTAAGATGTCTCAAACTCTTATCATTGTGTATAATTTTGATGGATCTAATTATGGCTATTGGAAGTCCCGTATGAGATTTTTCTTAAAATCCATAAACGTTTGGTCTGTCATCGAATCTGGATGGAAAACTCTAGATAAGCCGACAGTCGAATGGTCTAATCCGAAAAAGAAACTCGTATGGCGAATGAAAAAGCTATAAATGCCATATGCTTGGCAATCTCACAAAGTGGATTTTCCAAAATTTCAAATCGTGATGGTGCCAAGGATGCATGGGAGATCCTAGAAACTACATATGAAGGTACACAACTGGTTAAATCTTCAAAACTTCAAATGTTAGTTTCTTAGTTTGAGGGAATCAGAATGTTAGAGGATGAGACATTTAATGATTTCTATGGAAAACTTTAGTGAAACGCGAAATTCCTTGATGAACATAGGAAAGAAAGTGTCTAACACTAAGTCAATCAAACCATGAGGATAGAAGAATTAGTTGGTTCTCTTCAAACTTATGAGTTTTCTTTTCCTCAACCTAAGAAAAACAAGGATCTTGCCCTTAGAAATCTTAGAAAAAACTCCGATGAATTGTCTGATAAGGAGTCACCAAATAATGAGGAACTTGCCTTGATAGCCAGATGGTTTACGAAAATGAACATAAAATTTACAAGAGATTTGGAAAACAAAAAGATAATACTCACAAGAGAAATGAAAGAGACCCACGTAGTCCAAAATGTTATGAGTGTTGTGGCTATGGTCATGTTTGCAAGGATTGTGCAAATCTCAAGAATAATAAGACAAAAGAGCCAAAAGCTTTCAATATTACCTTAAGTGACACGGATGAGGAGGTCCTTGATGAAAATGCCAATTATTTAGCTTTTGGTGTGTCTTATGAGTCTGATGATTCTAAACTCTCTGATATACAGTCTACTTCTGATAATTAATCTAAAAGGGAAAATGATCTTCAAAACTCTTTCGACAATATGTTGGAAAAATTCTCTATGTTGAGAAATGATAATTTGAAAATCGTGAAGGATGTTAAGGATCCTGTGTTCGAAAGGGATAAATTACTGAAATCCTTGAGTGATTCACATGCTGTTTGCAATACTCTTAAATCTAAAAATCATGTGTTAAGTGCTAAGACTAATCCTTACAAAATGATCCGAATGAATCTAGAAATCACTTGAGAAAATTTTCTCGTGGAAAGCTTGATAAAATGTTTCATGTACAGAAGCATTCTAGTCACAGATCTGGGTTAGGATTTGATAAAACGGCTAATGTGTCTTCTAACCTTACTTTTACTTCAAAGGCAATTTTTGTTAAACCAGTGAAAGTAGAAAAATCTTCAATTGAAGGAAATCACACCGCTGCTCCGACTCCACAAGGTAAGAAAGGTAAGAAAATTTATGTTGAGCCTCATGTATCTTACCCTAAGCCTAGAGTCGTACTTCCTCCTAGCCCTAGGAAATTACCTTCTCAACGGTTTGTCCTTACATGTCATCATTGTGGAAAAGTTTGTCGTATTCGACCTAACTGTTTTAAATTGAAAACCTATGTGCATAAAAGTGAGATTTCCTATTCTAGGAAAGATTGTGAGGGTTTGTTTATGATGATGAAAGAAGTTTTACCTAGGTTAGATGAGTTTGAGAAAAGTCATAAATCTGGATCTAAGATCACTCAAGTATGGGTTAGGAAGGATGATACCACTCACTCATTGAGGGGGAGTGGTAGTGATCTCACCTTAAGTTAGGTGAGTCTAGGATTGGTTGTCTTGCATACTTTTGCATATCCTAGAGTATGTTATTTCTCTTATGCATTGCATTATTTTTTTCTTGGTTTTTGTATATGCATTGCATTTTTCTTTTTGTGTGCATTTTTGTGTTGAAATAATTCAAAAAGGCAAAAATATTTTGCTTTGGTTGCCTCTTTCATACTTTTGTCATATGCACCTTGATAGTCCATTATTTTCTCATGCATTTTTTTATGGATTTAATTCCTTGTGTCTTAGAATGTCCCTAATATGCATTAGATGAAGAATTGTTTCATTGGACTAGTTTTGTAGTTACCTAAAGCCTAAGCTTATGTGGTACGTTTTTCCTATGCTTAAACCTTTGCGCACATTTAAGCTTAAATTGAGTTTATTCTTAACTTTAAATGTGAGTTGTGTTAGGTATCTATATGAGGAGGTTTGACTAGTTGTATCTATCAAATTGACCATATGCTAGTTGAACCTAGGGCTTAAATACTCCAGCATTCCTCTAATTATGTTGAGCACCAAATGATTAAAGACACTTTCTCAAAGAGAAAACTAGTGAAACAAGAAAACAAAAGATCATATTTCAAAAGAAATTTATTTCACTGTGTCAAGTAAAAAAAAAAAAAGAAAAAAAAAGAGGAATGTATTGGATAAGAGTACTAGGCCCTAATATGATAAGGTTTGACTTTTGATATGATACACGTGTTGGTGAAACCTACTCCTCATTTGTAAGTTGTTAATTCTACTCAATGGATGGCTTACACACATGGCACACAAGCATGGGTTGAATGAAACATTTTTCATTGCTTGTGTTAAACAAGATGATGTTCTTGTCATTTCAAGTCTCATGTATATTTTGAATATTTTGAGATATTTTGAGATATTCACTACTTAAAAACATTAGTCATTGATGTGTGTGTAATGTGTTTTTACTTGACTGTTAGGGGGGAGAACTTTTTTATTTCAAAGTTCTCGCTGATATTGAGTCATGCATTGAGGGGAAGTTTTTTGTTTACGTTATTCATGATCTTGCATTTAATACTTCATGCATTTTTTCAAAGTTTAATCATTAGTATCTTTGAGTTCGTGATATCCTTGAGCATTCTTGTTTCACATATGTTTGATGTATTTTGTGAGTTTTTTAGGAAACAAGAGACCTTTTGTCAATTTGTGACAAAAATATCGGAAGATGATGGGGGATGTTAGCCAACCATGAGAACTCTGATGTGCTTTTAATTGAGATACTGGGTTGTCTCGGGTTATTGGTTTTTATCTCCGAATTGCCAAAGGTGGAATTTGTTAGTATTTTTGTTGGCTAAATTCGGTAACCAAAATGTAAATCTCTTTGTACTGGAAGTGCCAAAAATAATCTCCAAGTTGGACCGTCCAAACGGGAAGATTTCCCGAGAGCCTCATCTGAAGTTTCGTCTGCAAGTCGTACGGACGCTATTTTCCCAAGAGCCTCGTCTGAAGTCTCATCTACAAGCCGTCCGGACGAGCCGCGACAGAAAACTAAGGTTTAGTGTGTTTAAACTAGTTCTGTCCGGACAAGGTGCCTATACCTTGTCCATATGCCCAGTGTATTTGAAGTGAATTACGTGGGTTAATTTTATGGGTTTTTAGTAGCTTATATATATATATATATATTCTCCTCTAGAGAACTGTAAAGCTACGAATTCTACCTTAGAGTTCGTGAGAGGCTGAGCTAAGAGAGGTTTTATGTATGTGAGCTAGAAAACGTTTCTCTCTTAGAGTGATTGTTATTGTGAAGTTGTATTCTATAAACAACGGTTGAGAAGTCTATTGGAAACGTCCAATAAAGGAGAATCACGTAAAGAAGATTGTGAGCTAGGAGACGAGTTTGAGGTTTGTCGATCATATAGAACCAAGGACTTGCAAAGGGTTGTAAGTGTTCCCGTGTCTGTAATCTCTGAAATATTTTCTTATAGTGGTTTCCTGGGTTTGGCAAGCCCGAGGTTTTACTTTTAGAACGGTTTCTAAAAGGTTTCATCTTCGTCACCAAAATTTCTGTGTCTGCATGATTTATTGCTTTACATATTTTTGTGATTGAATAGCTTATTGCTTCATTATTTTAATTCCGCATATATTGGTTGAATACTCAGATTATTCCTACTTGAGTTTGTATTAGAGAGTTATTAGTTTTCAAATATTTATAGCATAAAAATAAGGGTTAAATGTCTTTTTAGTATTTAGTGTTAACATCTTTATCTTTTCTCACTTAAGTTAATTTTATTTTGTATCATAAAAAAATTAAAAACTAAAAAATTTAAAATAATTAAGAATAAAATAAAAGAAAGAAATAAAGGAATAATAATAAGAGCAATCAAGAAAAGGCGTGGAGAGCAATCAAGCAAACCTAGAGGGATTTGCCGACAAATCATGAGAGAATACGCACAGGTAATTAATGCAACAGAGAAAAGGGAAACAAATTCATCCCTAGCTACCTAACTCCATCTTATTTAGAGAGTAATTTGATGAGTTGGGAGGAGTCTTTGGCGCTGTTGAAGTGGAGCTACCCTCCGATGGCAAGGGGCCAAACACAATCTCTCAACAATTGTCTTCATTTTTGGCCATCCGTCAATTTGCTAAACATGAACGAGTGTGAGCCTCCTAAGGTCACCATAGTTCTAGAAGATATGAACAATATAAATGAAATAGTAAGTTGTATATGTTGAACAACGATTGTTTATAAGTTACGAATTCGAGGACCATATTACATACCAACAAGCATCTAAGACTCGACTACTAACAAAGCCTACACTATAAAAAAACCCTCATTTTGTGATGTGTGAATAGGGTGAAATTAAAAAAAGAAAAAGAAAAAGGGCACCTTTAATCTTCATTTTACTATAAAAACCTAAGAGGTGTCATTTAAACAGTAGAACGGCACCCCAGAGGGGGCATGTCGTTTCATTGTTCAAACAACGTGCCCCTTGGGCCACGTCGTTTGAACAGTACAATGTCGTCACTATCTTTGACGACGTTGTACTACTTAAAAGAGGTGGCCCAAGGGGACCGCGTTGTTTAAACAGTGACGCACGTTGGTGCCTAGACTGCCTGGGGGAATGCACCCTACATGCAGGCGTGAAACCCCCCTCCCCCCCTCACCATTTCTCTCTCACTCCCTCTCACTCTCTGATCATCAGCTCTCTCACTCTCCCACTCTCTCAAAGCTCTCTCAATCTCTCCGGCTATCTCTCTCTTCGGCCAACAAGTAAGCTCACTCTATATATATATTTTAAAAAAAACAAATTTTGTTTAAATTTATATTTATATTGGTAATACGGGAAGATTTTAGATTTATGTGTAGATTTTAGATTAATTTGTGTTTGGAATTTAGAAATTAATTGTGGGAATTTTCATTATTATAATTTTGTTTAGGTTATTTAACTTTAGACTATATTATATATATAAAGAAAAAAACCTAGATTGTTTTTTAGATTTTAGATTTTATATCCCTAATTAGGGTTATATTTACACAAGTTTTTAATATTTATAGGTTTAAATTTGTAAATTTTATAGGTTTAAATTGATAAATGTTATAGGTGTTAATTTGTAAATATTATAGGTTAAATTGATTAATTTTATAGGTTTAAATTGATTAAAAGAATTCGGAAAAAATACACTTCACCCTCCTCTAGTATCCATGCATTTACAATTTTGCCCCCAATGTCTAAAAAGTGACATAGACCCCCTCCCCCAATGTTAACACAAAACCCCCATCCTTTTATTTTGGCCGTCACTTTGGACGGAACCCAAGTCACATGCGTCGCACATGACACATTTCAGGGGGGTAAAGTGTAAACATAAATATAAACATAAAAAATAAAAAAATTCAACTTTTTTTTAAAAGAAAAATGCTTATTTAAAAAATAAATAATTAATTAAACTAAACTGAAACAAAAAAAAAAAACTCAGGTTAATTACCTTTTTAGTACCATGGTTCTCATTTGTTTTTAATTTTTTTCTCACCTAGATTACAAATCGTATAATATATGGTACATGACTTATGGGAAAAGACCAACTTCGTACTTTTGTCACATTCTGTTAGCCCAAACTAACGGTCTGCCACATGTCACCCCAATAAAATGCCATATCTCCTAAAAAAATAAAAAAAAAAATAAAAAAACAATTAAAAAATATAAGCCCTAAAAAAAAAATTGAAAAAATTATGAGCCACCCCATTTTGTTCTTTGGGGGTGGTTTCGGCCCATTTTATTTTTTAAGGACATGTTGCATTTTTTGGGGGTGACACATGGCAGTCCGTTAGTTTGGGCTAACAGAATGTGATGGAGGTACTAAGTTGGTCTTTTCCCATAACTCAGATATCATCTACGATATGATTTGTAACCTATGTGAGAAAAAATAAAAATAAAAAAGTGAGAACCTTGGCACTAAAAAGGTAATTAACCCGAGTTTTTTTGTTTTCATTTAGTTTAATTTTTTTTTTTGAATAAGCTTTTTTATTTATTTATTTTTTTTAAAAAAAAAAAGAAGAAGAAAAAGTTGATTTTTTTTTTTTTTTTTTTAATGTTTACACTTACCCCCCCGAAGTGATTTATGCTTACAATTTACCCCTCGAGGGCATTTTCAAACTTTTTGGTTGAAAAGTGTCGTGCCACGCACGTGACTTGGGTTCTGTCCAAAGTGACAGTCAAAATAACTGGATGAGGGTTTTGTATTAACGTCTGAAACTTTGGAGGAGTCTTATGTCACTTTTTAAACATTGGAAGCAAAATTGCAAATGCATGGATAGTTCAGGGAGGTAAAGTGTATTTAACCCAAAAAATACCTAGATTATTTTTTAGATTTTACAAATTTAGCTCCCCTAATTAGGGTTAAATTTACACAAGTTTTATAAATTTATAGCTTTACATTTGCAAATGTTATAGACTTAAATTGATAAATTTTATAAGTTTAAATTGATTAAAAAAAATACCTAGATTGCTTTTTAGATTTTACAAAGTTAGCTGCCCTAATTAGGGTTAAATTTACACTAGTTTTATAAATTTATAGGTTTAAATTTGTAAATCTTATAGGTTTAAATTGATAAATTTTATAAGTTCAAATTGATAAAGAAATACCTAGATTATTTTATTTTATTTTTTTGATTTTAGAGTTTAGCTCCCCTAGTTAGGGTTATATTTACACAAGTTTTATAAATTTATAGGTTTAAATTTGTAAATTTTATAGGTTTAAATTAGAATTAAGAAAATTCTAATTAAATAAATTAAAATGGTGGGCTACATATATATAACATTAACTAAAACTAATTCTAAAATTCCCGATATGAATTTGGTAAAACTGTATTAATTACCATGATATTTAACTAATTGTAAGTATATAACGAATGATGATGTTATTATTATTTAGTAGTTTATTACATTTTTAATGCAATGAAAGTGTTAGCTAGTTATAGATGATACATGATATCATAAATTACTTTACGATTACATCTTCTATGTTTATAATGTAGTCAAATTATGGACAAGAGTTGGATGACAAAGTTTAAAAGTTCGAAGGAATATATGGACAGCGTTAAGTCCTTTGTGAACTTTGCAATTAGAAACTCTAGAAGCCCTAAGTCAATTCACTGCCCATGTAAAAAGTGTCGCTTGAAAATGCGACTAGGGCCATGTGAAGTATACGACCACTTGACATGGGTACCAGAAATGTTGACCACATACACGGACTGGATATGGCATGGCCAACTGAATGACATCCTTTTCGCGAGAACCACCATTTTTAATTTACGGTTTTCAAAAAGAGAAATCATTTTCTAAAGATTAAAGCAATTTTTCTAGTCTAATCAAAAGCATTTTGGATTGTACAAAACACTAAAAAATACAATATATATATATATATATATTTTACACCTCAAACGAAGTGTAAATAACATCAATATCAAAGACCCATGAGTGTCCTCTAATATGTGATTGAAGTGGTTCTAACAAGGTAGTGATCAGAGTCACAAGTTATTTTTAGAAACTAGTTTGCAGTTAAAAATTTCATTCCGTTGTCCAAGGTTTCCCCATAAATGACATCTAAATATAGTTGTTCTTTTATCACTTCCTTAATTTGGTACTTGAACAAGCTAATTATGTAAAGTTTTGGATTCCTAAAATTGAATGGCTTGTGACTACCTTGCCTTAAATTAAGTAAAAGCTTTCTATTTATATATATCTTTGTGAAACCAGTTTACGTAGATATGATAAACCTTACAACAAACTCATATTTGACTTGTTGAGCACTGTACTTACGATGTACTGATCCTCGATATATATTTTATGTATTACAAAATAGCCTTTGTTCTAAAGTTCATTCAGAAATAAGACAAGTTTGCAACTTTGTTTTTTAATGGCCAATATCAAAGTTATTAGAAGATGCATATTTTTCTTGCTAGCCCTATCTTTTGTGCTGGGTGATAGATTTGTTGGTGGAAGAAGCGTTGATACTAGGGAAACCAAAGAGTTAGTTAAGCATAAAGGAACTGTCAAAACTATTGAGGTGATCATAAAGAATATATTACACATTTCTCAATTTTTAAGTTTTATTTTGATTCTAGATAATCTCTTTTTTTCTTCTTTTTAGTTTTCTTTTCCATGGCTATATATCTTTGGAAACTTTTCTCACTTGCTTATTCATGAGTAATTAAAAATTTTCCAGGGTAAGAATGGCGACATAATAGACTGTGTAGATATCAATCAACAACCTGCTTTCAATCATCCGTTACTCAAGAATCATACCATACAGGTTAATTTCTTTAATATTGCCTTTGCTAACTCCAATTGATATTTTACAATACTATGTTTAAACGATTTGTATGGTAGAAAACGTAGTTAAAATGAATAGCTAAAGTGTTGATAATTTCTACTTCAATTTTTTCTTCTTCTTGGTTGAGCTGCCATTTCATATAGAGAAATGATTATTCTCCTTTTCATTCGTCCTCCTCGTCCAACTCTTGCAAATTTGCTATTAAATTTGTGGTATCATTCGATTTGTGGGACCTAGATCCATAAATCCAATGGTAAATTTGAAAGATTTGGATGCGAGGAGGACCAATAACATGCATGCCTCTTTCATATAATGATGGGTAAATTGTAATTTTGTTTGTGGTTAATTAATCAGATGGAACCCAGTTTCATTCGAAAGGTAACAAATGAAGAATTATACAATGCCGAGCTATTTCAAGGTTGGCATGAGGATGAAGAATGTCCTGAAGGAACAATCCCAATTAGACATGCTCGAGAGGGTGAAAATTTTGCCCATCGTACAATAGCCCCACTTGCACATCGGAAAGAGCTTAATATCCGCCGTAATTATGATACTGCAGGGCATGAGGTATATCATATTTCCAAATGACTATTGTTTTCACACGTATTATCTTGACATTTGCAAACTAATTAGAGTTCCTTAAACTAATCTCAAATTATTTTTCTTCGATTTATTGATCAATCTTTTTTTTTTTTTTTTCTCTCTCTTTTTAACATACGAATTATATTTGAAATTAGTATGCCCAAGCTCATTTGAGTCCTGGCAACTACTATGGAGCCCATGCAACAATTAACTTATGGAGCCCTCAAATAATGGATGCGGACTTTAGCCTTGCTCAAATATGGGTTGTGGCGGGTCCGGACAACGAACTAAACACCATTGAAGCCGGATGGCGGGTAAGTTTGTCAACCAAATATAATCCTTCCTAGAAAGAAAAAACGTCAATTACTTTTGATTTTGCGTGTAATTTAATATAAATGTTGAAACAATTAAAAACTTTTTCATTTTAGATGTGGGGGAGAAAATTGATGTCATAATGAAATTCAAAACAAAAATCGTGTAACATATCAATCAAGCATTTGGATTACAATTTCTCACCAATAATTAATTCATGTTCCAGGCTGATAATCACAACGGGCAACCCAGGTTTTTCGTATATTGGACTGTAAGTTGACTCATTTCCTTCCATGATATTGTTAAATCACTTTAACAATTTATTCATTTAATCAAAGCTTTAACATTTTCCCTTAAGCGTAAGCTCAAATTTGCTTTTAATAGGTGTGACCCAACATGTGAAATATTTAATTTTAAAATGGGCATAAGTTTGAACTCTAACTTCGTCAATTCACTCCCTATTTAATTACAATATTTCACATGTTGGGGCTCACCTGTTAAAAGAAAGTTTGAGCCGAACCTTGAGGGAGAGTGTTAAGTGTTAATTAATGATTAAATTTTACCGCTTTCTATACATACCGCTTATACGTTTGAGATAAATAGTGGAACTTAAATTTGCATTAGGAATATCCATCAAAGCACTGTCAAACGAAGCGATCATCTAGAGTTTTGAGCTAATCATTACCATGCACATGTTAAATTGCTAATTAATGTTGCATATATTGTTAAGTAAAACTGACTAATTAAGCAAACTTTGTTGTAAAGCGTGACGCGTATGAAAAAACTGGGTGCCAAAATCTTGAATGCCCAGGTTTTGTGCAAGTAGACCGAAAATTTGCAATAGGTTCTCCCCTAAATCCCGTTTCAACCTACAAAGGGACGCAACATGATATAGGGGTAACCATATACAAGGTACGTAATTCATATACACAAGTTCCTTTCTTGAAATTTTTAGAGGTACGTAAATTAGGCTAAATTTGTCAACTTACAATATGAACCAGGATAAAGGAAATTGGTGGCTACAAGTGCAAAATCAAGCTATTGGATATTGGCCTCATTCCATCTTCCCACATTTAGCAAACGTGGCTACCTCACTCAGTTGGGGTGGAGAGATTTATTCATCAGGGAAAGAGGGTCATCACACATCAACTCATATGGGGAGTGGACATTTTCCTAGTGAAGGCTATGGAAAAGCAAGTTATTTTCGCAATATTCAATACATTGATAGCAATGGCAAATTCATTGACGCTGGTGAGGAATTGCACCCAGATACAACAAAATCTTCTTGCTATGATATAAGTCTTGTGACCGTTAAGAATGGTGGCAATGGAACCCAATTCTACTTTGGGGGTCCTGGGTATTCAGCAACATGTCCTTAGAAGGGAAGAAGAAAAAATGATGGTATTTGTACTAATAAATCACATCTTGGAGGGATTAAAATTTCTTGAAAAAGATATTAGCACATATTGTGCCACCCAATTATTGTATTATAAGTAATATCCTTAAGAAGTTGAAATTTGGTCATTACATAAGTTTTTTTTTACTTATACTTAAATGTCAAATGAAGATGATCAAAGAACAAAAACAAAAGAAATCAAAATCTCCACGCTATAGTGAGATCAACTAGGAGATGATTATGGAAATACTGGACGAACAATTAATGTGGTCATTAATTAATTTTTTTTTTTTTTTTTCAAAATGAGATTGTTAATTTCCTTTTCTTTATAAGTGAGTGATTTTGTTCTTACCGTGCACAACAATGATAAATAATACGAAATCGAAAAGAGAGAGATCAAGAGAGAGATCAAGAGAGAGTCGAGACATAGATTTATATTGTTCGGCAATGTGCCTACGTCCATATAAGAGTGTGACTATATTTTATACTATTCAATGATTTAAGGTTACAACATAATATATTTATAGGAAAACTCTAATTGTAAGTATTTTGAGAAACCCCAAAATACCCCTTACAACTTATTTGTCCCAGGCCCACATAAACTAATTACACCCAATAGGTCAGTAGTTTGAATATTACTCTGTATGCCTAAGAAAATACGGGCCACTTGTTCCAACAATCTCCACCTTGGCAAGTATTCACCTCTTTGAAGATAATCAAGTATTGGGCATCCATCTGGAACTGATAAGATTGGGGATGCCACCTCGTCTCCTCTCCTTTCTAGCACCTGGAGACAAATGTCAAGTCCAAGCAATGATTGAACTTGTGTGCAATTACAGGCTTCGTCAACATGTCTGCTGCATTCTCTGAAGTGTGAATTTTCTCAAGTAACAATTCATGTGTAGCTACAAATTACCTGATCTTGTGAAACTTCACATTAATGCGCTTGGTTCTCGCATGATACACATAGTTCTTTGCCAGGTAAATGACACTCTGACTGTCACAATACAACATAACTCCACCTTGCTGAATACCCAGCTTCTTGACTAACCCTATGAGCCACAAAGCTTCCTTTGCAGTCTCAGCCGCCAGTATGTACTCTGCCCCAATCGTGGACATCACAAGCGTGGACTGGATCATAGACTTCCAACAGATAGGTCCTCCTGCAAGAGTGAACACATAACCTATGCTCGACCTCATGTTATCCAAATCTCCTACATAATCCGCATCTACATACCTGGCGACTAAAAATCACTTTTCTGTCTCACAAAAGTGATGTCGTACTCTGTAATACCATTCAAGTATTTGAAAATCCATTTGACTACATCAGACTGCTGTCTCCCCAGATTTTCCATGTACTTGCTCACCACATTGACTGCATGAGCCAAATCTAGGCTGGTACATACTAAAGCGTACATCAGACACCTCACTTCATTGGCATATGGGACTTTAGACATGTCTTCAGTTTCTTCAACTGTCTTTGGACACTGTGAGGTAGACAAATGGAAGTGATTTGCCAAAGTTGTACTTACCAGTTTCTCATTCTCCGTGCTGAACCTCTCCTATGTACGAGGCCAAATCTAACCTGGTACATACCATAGCATACATCAGACACCCTACTTCACTAGCATATGGGACTTTAGACATGTTCAACTATCTTTGGACGCTATGAGGTAGACAAACGGAAGTGATTCGCCAAAGGTGTACTTACCGGTTTCTCATTCTCCATGCTAAGCGTCTCCAACAGCTTCTTTACATATCTGGCCTGAGATAGCCACAATCCTGCAAATCTCCATCCCAAGAATCTTCTTGGCTGCGCCCAAATCCTTCATGTCAAATTCTCTACTCAACAAACAGTTTGTTGACATCCATTATACTCTTAGTTGCAATAAGCATATCATCTACATACAGTAATAGAAAAATAAATGAGCCATCATCAAGGCTCCTCTCATATACACAACAGTCATATTCACATCTCCTGTAGCCAATTCTAATCATGTAGGAGTTAAACTGCTTATACCATTGCCTTGGAGACTGCTTAAGCCCATAAAGTGATTTCTTTAATTTACAAACCAAGTGCTCATGCCTAGGTTGACTGAACCCTTCTGGCTGCTCTATGTAAATCTGCTCCTCCAAATCACCATGGAGAAAAGCTGTTTTCACATCCATTTCTTTTAATGCCATGTCATAGTGAGTTACCAATGCCAATACCACTTTGATGGAAGTATGTCTAACCACTGGAAAAAATATTTCCTCATAATCAACCCCTTTTTAATGTGAATAAGCCTTTGCTAGTAGGCGAGCCTTGAACTTTTGCCCCCACTCCTACCCCCCCCACCTTTTTTTTTTTTTTTTTTGCTTCCTTTTTCTTGAACACCCATTTAAACCTTATCGCCCTCCTCTTCCTTCTTGGTTCTTATGCAGGTACTCCATGTCCTCCACCATAGCACCCACACATATGCTTTTCTTTTGGCTATTGACAGCCTTTTGAAAAGTAATAGGATCTCCGTTATTGTTGACAAGAGCATAAGAAACCATGTCTTCATAACCATACATGGCTGGTGACCTGATAGTGAGTATAGGCCTCATATTATCAAATGACTATTGTTTTAACATGTATTATAATCTAGAAACCATGTCTTCATGACAATTGATGAGTGCCAAATATTGAAGATTTGAGCCCCTTAATGTGCATTTGTTAATCCTTTAGTTGTATTATAATCTAATATTTTATGTTAATTCTGTGATTTTAGTATTTTATAGGTTGTTAAGGGAAAATTGTGGACTTAAGGCGAAAAATGCAAAAGCTGGAAAAAGGTCACCAGGGGAAAAGGGATCAAGCTCAACACATCCAAGCACCTGTCTGGATAGTGGAAAGTCCCGTTTGGACGGACATGCACTCCAGTGCACACAGGCAAAGCACCTATTCGGACATATGTGCGCTTGAGTGCACCATCAAGGAGCTCGAGCGCACACAGGCAAAGCACACATCCGGACGGTGAAAAGTCCTATCCGGATGTACGTTCTTAACTGCTAGAGATGCAATTTTTCACTGAACTCTGCCTAGCACCGTTTTCTTGGGAGAAACCATAGAAAAAAGCCTATAAAAAGAGAAGAAATTAGAGAAAAAATGGGGAGTTGGAGGTGTTGTGGAGTCTGGAGACAGAGGACGAAAAGATGAGCCATTTGGCCAAGAATTGGGAGCTTCTCTCCCGTTCACCCATGGCCAACAAGCATACCAGCACTAGTGTTAGTTTAATTTTTCCCTTTATGTGTAGCATCTTGGTTGTAGGATTTATTTTCATAGTTATGTGTAGCAAAATTTTCAATTGAGGTTGAGGATGAAACCTCACCGATGAAGAGACTATATTTTCATGTAGGTTGATATTATCCGTATATATGAGGTTTGATGTTCTAATTGTTCTACTTCAATTCAATTAGTGAGATGATTCTTGGATATGTGATTAATTCTCAACCTCTGTTGTTTTTATTTTTTATTTTTTATTTTTATTTATTTTTAATCCTAGCCATTGGGAGATTTAATAGCATGGTGCCCGCACCTAAGCCGGATCCTCTCATCAAGTATCCACCTATTTTCGTTTTGACGTCCAATGTTTAAAAAGTGACACAACAATGTATAACACGTTAACAAAAAAGCTCATCCATCAATTTGTGCCGTGACTTTGGACGGAAATTAATGGGCATGCGACACACATGACTTTCTTAATGTCATTATTTCCAAATTACCCCCTGCTTGCCTTTCCTACAATGACAGTGTGAAGGAGAAACAGAGAGAGATCAGAGAGATGGGGAGGGAGTTCGAGATTGAGAAAGATGAAGAGGCGGTCAGTTTAGCGAGCTTTCAATAGCCGAATGCCTTACCAGGCGGTCTTGAAGGGAGATTGGCGGGCGTGGTGAAGTTCTACGAGAAATATCTCGGGCACCTCTTTGATTATCTGACGGTGGATAGGGACACTGCATTTCATATCGCAGCACTGCTTACACGTCTAATTGATCAGAATTTGCAGAGGTCTTCTTTGAAATTACAAAGATTTATATTGGATTAAGTACTTAGTACAGAAATTTAGCTCCTTATTGACATTTGGGTGATACTTTAGAGCAAGTTTACGATAAGCCCTTTTGATTTCATCCGGAGTTGCTGAGGGAGACACCCCCAATACCTCATAAGGAGACTCTCTATGACTCGCTCTAAAAGAGGAAATACTTATTCTTCTTGTTTTCTGCTTATAATTCCAGAAGCTGCAGATGGGTATTGAAGATTTGGTTTGGTTTCGCAAAGAGAGAAGCATGCCTATTAATTTCAGTCCGAAGTCATAGCTCAAATTGATGGATGGCCTTTTTTTGTTAATGTGTTATACATTGTGGGGGTCGTGTGTAACTTTTTAAACATTGGATGTCAAAACGAAAATGAGTGATACTTCATGGATGTAAAGTGTATTTTTCCCTAATTTTAATTACCAACTCATGGGTTTTCAAACAGGCTAGCAAATTTTAATTTATATTGCAATTGTTTCGTCATGACACAACTAGTCTGAGGGCCTATTTGAGTGCGCCTTTAAGGGCCCAAAAGGTGAGTTTGACACTCAAAAAGTCCATTTGAAAAAAAAAAAAAAAAAACCGTTTGGTAAAAAGAATTGAAAGCACTTTTAAGGGTCCAAAAAGTTAAAAAAATGGCTAAAACACACTTTTAGCAAGAACTTAAAAATGAAGCTTTTGCCAAAAAATATGTTTTGACTTAAAAATTAAAAGCTCTAATTTTCAAATACAATCCCAAACATACTCCGAGTCATAAGACTAGACAAAAGTGGTAATTATGTTTTAAATAAAAACTAAATAATGGTAAAATCTAAAAATATATTTATAAGAATAAACCTTTTTATTAAATTCTCATAATTTTAAAACGTCAAATTAGTTTATGTTTATCCGTACAGAAATTAAAATTAAGCTAATTATGTAAATGGTTCTAGACTAAACTAATATATAAGCACATATTTCAATTACTACTTTGTCCAGGGTTCTCCACAAACAACCTAATTACGTAATGTTTTGGATTCAGATTGAATAGTTTGTTTATTGCCTTACCCTCAATTTAAGTAAAAAGGCTTTGAATTTTAAGAATATTAAGGCTCCGTAAAATGGATTCCGTCGGAAAATATTTGTTGGAAAGCCATTTTCCCTGAAATTGTTTTCTGTCGAAAACATTTTACAGTGTTTACCGCGCACATGGAAAATAATTTTTTTTAATATATATTTTTTTTTATATTTTTTTTTTCCATTAAGGTCCCCACCAGGACCTGCCTGGGACTTATTCGGGACTCCGCCGGGACCTGTCCGAGACTTCGCCGAGATTTTAGCGGGACTTGTCCAGGACCTCGCTAGGACTTGATCGGGACTTGCCCAAGACCCTGCCGGAACCCTGCCAGGACCCGCCCAAGACTTGACCGGGACCTAATCAGGTCCCACCCGGGACTTGACTGGGACCCAGGTAGGACTGGATCGGGACCCACCCGGGACTTGCTCGGGACCCTCCCGGGACCAGACTAGGACCCGCCCGGGACTTGACTGGGACCCACCCGGCACCCTGCCAGGACCTACCCAGGACTTGACCGGGACCTCCCGGGACATGCATGGGACTTGACCGGGACTCACTCAGGACCCGGACAGGACTTGACAGGGACCTGCCCGAGGCCCGACTAGGAAAGTCCCAGGTGGGTCTCGGGCAAGTCCGATCATGTCCCGGGCGGGTCCTGGTCAAGTCCCGAGCAAGTCCCGGTCAAGTCCTAAGCAAGTCCTAGCGGGGTCCCGTGCAAGTCCCAGGCGAGTCCGGGTCAAGTCCCGAGTAGGTCCAAGCGGCGTCCTGGGGAAATTCCGGTCCTATGCGGGTCCCGGGTAGGTCCGGTCAAGTCCCGGGTAGGTCCTGGTCAAGTCCCAGACAAGTCTCGGGTGGGTCCCGGGCAAGTCCTGGGCGGGTCCTGGGCAAGGCCCAGTCAGGTCCCGGGCAAGTCCTAGTAAAGTCCCAAGCGGGTCCTGGACAATTCCGGGGTGAGTCCTAGTCAAGTCCCGAGCGGGTCCTGGACAGGTCCCGGTCCTGTCTCGATCAAGTCCCGGGCAAGTCCCAAGCGGGTCCCAGCCCGATCCTGGCCTAGCCCGAGTCAAGTCCCGAGCGGGTCCTGGTCAAGTCGAGGGCAGGTCTCAGTTAGGTCTCAGACGGGTCTCGGTTAAGTCTTGGGTGGGTCTCGGGCGGGTCCTGGTCAAGTCCTAGGCAAGTCCTAGGCAGGTCCCGGTCAGGTCCCAAGCGAGTGCCGGTCAGGTCTCGGGCAGGTCCGGGGGTGGACCCGGGCAAGTCCCGGGCGGGTCCCGGTCAAGTCCTGGCGGGGTCCTGGCCAAGTCTCGAGCAAGTCCCGGCGGGGTCCGACGCTGGTCCCGGGCAGGTCCCGGTCAAGTCCCGATCAAGTCCTGAGCGGGTCCCAGGCTAGTCCAAGCGGGTCCCGTTTGGGCAGGTCTGGGCGGGTCCCATTCATGTTCGGTCAGGTCTCGAGCAGATAGTGGCACCATCCCGATCGGGTCCTGGGCTAGTCCCGATCAAGTCCCAGCGAGGTTCTGGGTGGGTCTTGCCAAGGTCCATTGATTTAAAAGTGAGATGCCCACAATCAGAAAATAGTTTAAACTATTTTCCAAAAATTAAAGAAGAATTTTCAGTTAAAAGGAAAATATTTTCTATTGACCACTATTTTACGTCGAAGTAAACACCGTAAAATGTAAAAATCATTTTCTAGAAACCATTTCAGGTTGAAGTAAACAGAACCTAAGTTACAAAGCTGTTTAAAAAAAGTAAACTATAAAACAAACTCATATGCAACTTGTTGAGCGGTGTGCATTTATATTTTGTTCTGGATCCTCAGTTTCTTCTCCTACGATGAAATCATGTCGTAGACATATCCTTGAATAAATAGCATATATTATTGAGAAATAAGAGATAGATTTTTCAATGGCCAATACCAAAGTAATTAGAAGATGCATATTTTTCTTGCTATCCGTATCTTTTTTTGTGAGTGATATAGAAGAAGGATTGGGACCAAGGAAAGCTAAGTGTTTGTTCAGCATATAAAGGAACTCTCAAAACTATTGAGGTCATAATGAATATATTACATCTATCTTAATTGTTAATTTTTATTTTAATTCTAGATAATCTCTTTCTTTTTTCTTCTTCTCTTCCATCCCTAAATATTTTTCGAAAATTTTCAGTCTTTCTTACTAATGGGATCTAGTAATTAAAATCTTTACAGGGTAAGGATGGTGACGTGATAGATTATGTAGATATCCATCAACAATTTGCTTTCGACCATCCGTTACTCAAGAATCATATCATACAAGTTAATTTCTTTATTGTTTTGTCAAACTCCGTTGATGCTTTACAATATTATGTAAGTTGCTTTATTATTGTCATGTTTAAAGGATTTGAATAATTGAAAACATAGTTCAAACGTATAACTAAAATGTTGATAATTTTTAGTACAATTTTTTCTTGTTTTTGTTGAGCTGTCATTTCATATATTGAAATGATTATTCCCTTTCTCATTGCTCATCTCCCGTCTAACTTTTGCAAATCCACTACTGGATTCGTGGGACCTAGACCCACAAATCCAATGGTGAATTTGCAAGATTTGTATGGGAGGAGGAAAAAAAACATGTCTCTTTCATATAATGATGGGTCAATTGTAATTTTGTAATCAGATGGAACCCAGTTCCATTCCAAGGGTAACAAATGGAGAATTATACAATGTCGAGCTGTTTCAAGGTTGGTATGTGGATGAAGAATGCCCTAAAGGAACAATCCTAATTAGACATCGCCGAGAGGGTGAATATTTTGCCCACCGTACTATACCCCCACTTGCACGTCGGAAAGAGCTTAATATTCGCCTTGATGATGATATTCATACAGGGCATGAGGTATATCATATTATCAAAGGACTATTGTTTTCACATGTATAACAATGACAATTGCAAACTAATTAGAATTCCTTAAACTAATTTCAAATTATTTTTCTTTGATTTATTTCTTGTCTTTTTTACATATGAATTATATTTGGAACTAGTACGCTTCCGCTAGTGTGGCTTATGGCAACTTCTATGGAGGACATGCAAAACTTAACTTATGGAGCCCTGTGATAGTGGATGGAGATTTTAGCCTTCTTCAAATATGGGTTTCAGCAGGTCCTAAGAACACGGTAAACACTATTGAAGCTGGATGGACGGTAAGTTTGAAGACCATATATAGTCCTTCCTGGGAAGATAAATGTCAATTATTTTTTATTTTGAGTGTGTTGAAACAACTCGAAACTTTTGTATTTAGATGTGGGGGAGAAAATTGAAGTCATAATGATCGAAATTCAAAAAATAAATCATACGAATCAAGCATTTGTAGAATAATTTCTGTTCAATAATTATTTTCATGGTTCTAGGTTGATTCGCCTGACGCGCAACCCAAGTTTTTCGTATATTGGACTGAAAGTTGGCTCATTTCCTTCCATGATATTGATAAATCATATCTTATCCTAAAAATTTAAGGTGATATAAAGAAGTAAATTTAATCATTTAATCAAAACTTTAACATTCTTTATCAAGTATGGGCTCAAATTCTCTTTTCATAGGTGTGGCCTAACATGTAAAATATTTAATTTTAAAATGGGCATGTGTTCGATATCTGAATTCGTAAATCCACCCTCTATTTAATTAAAATATTTCATCTATTAGGCATCACCTATTAAAAGGGAGTTTGAGCTCACACATGAGGGAGACTGTTAAAGTGTTGATTAATGATTAAATTTACCTCTTTCTATATACTTAAGCTTTTAAGATAAATAGTGAAACTTAAATTCGCATTAGGAATCTCCATTAAAGCACTATCAAATGAAGAGATCATCTCAAGTTTTTAGCTAATCATTACCATGCACGTGTCAATCGCTAATCAATACTGCATTTATGTGTGTGTGTGTGTGTGTGGTTGTAAAGCGTGACGGGTACGCTAAAATTGGGTGCAAAATCTTGCCTGTCCTAGTTTCGTGCAAGTAAACCATAAATTTGTAATTGGTTCTCCTTTAAAGCCTGCTTTAAGCTATAAAGGGACGTAATACGATATAGGGATAACTGTGCACAAGGTAAATAATTTATATGCACAAGTCTAATTTTTTACATTTTTAGAGGTACACAAATTAGGCTATATTCTCCTACTTATATATAGTATGAAGAAGAATAAGGAAAATTGGTGGATACAAGTGCAAGATGAGGTACTTGGATATTTTCCTCAGTCCATCTTCACAGATTTAGAAAGCAAGGTTGACTCAATCACCCGGGGTGGAGAGATTTTTACCTTAGGGAAAGAGGGTCATCACACATCAACTCATATGGGGAGTGGACATTTTTCGAATGAAGGCTATGGAAAGGCAAGTTATTTCTGCAATATTCAATACTTGGATAGCAATGGTAAATTCATTGACCCTGGTAAGGAATTGGTAGCACCTTCAACAAAATCTTGCTATGATATAAGTGTTGTGAACGATAATAGTGGCGGCAATCGGACCCAATTTTACTTTGGGGGTCTTGGGTATCCAGCAACATGTCCTTAGAAAGGGAAGAAGAAAAAATGATGGTATTAGCACTAATAAATCACATCTTGGATGGATCAAAATGTCTTGGAAAAGATATCGGCACAACTTGTGCCGTCCAACTATTGTATTCTAAGTAATATCCTTAATGAGTTGAAATTTGGGAGGGATCAAACTGTCTTGAAACAGATATCAGCACAACTTGTGCAATCCCATTATTGTATTATAAGTAATATGCTTAGTAAGTTGAAATTTTGTCATTCCCTAAGTTTTTGTGCTCATACTTAAATGTCAAATGAAGATTATCAAAAGACAAAAACAAAAGCAAAAACAAAATCTCCATGCTACAGTGACACCAAAGTGTTCGAGATCAAAATATAGATTTGAGTTAGATATTAGGATATCTGCGCAGGGCGGGGCGGGTTGTAGGTAGGTTGTTTTTAATTTCTCTTAGTTGTCATCATAGTTCTGTCCAACAACCACCACCTCGCACCAGCCCCCAGCAGCCAATCCAGAAACCGCTACACCACAACCTCCTCGCGCCGCAGATCTCACAACCCCCTTGCACAGTCGTGCCATTTTGGTGGAATAGCCATTAAGGAAGTCGTGAATGGGGAAGGGATATTTGAAGGAAAGTGTGAGAAGCTTCATAAAGCTTCACCATTGTTTATTTTTACATGTATCTAACAACTTCTCCCCTTTTTTGTCACAATGGACAAAGGGATATATATAAAGGAACACACGCTCCCCATATCAATAACTCAATTTATAGGACAAGAGGAAAGAGAATAAAACAACAATAATAATGACACATTTAGTGCGAAGAACGACAGACAAATAAGCATGTGTCATGACACATTTAGTGCCAAATATCTCATAAAATATGTCAAAGAATACAAGAGATATGAAAGATATTACAAAAGGAACACAACTCTAATGTTAACTCTCCCTTAGCATAAGCAACCTCTCCCTAACAAGTGTTCCAACATACCACATTCTCCTCAATTTGCTATAAAAGGCAAAGGAAGAAACTCAAGTGGCATCACTTGTATCCTTGGAAGGTATAAACTAGGGAGTACAAACGTTATGAGGATACAATAAAAACATGAGGGCATGGTAGGATCAAACTATACACATGAAAAATGCAAACTGTTAGTATTTTTGATGGCTTAATTCGGTTCCAAAATGTAGAGGCTACTGTGCACGAGCTCAAACACTGATATAAATGCTCAAAATCCAACCTCCACCATTCATAATGTGTATTCATGTGTCATGAACGTCTCTGTAAAGGTTTAGATCAATCGGACCACAAACACTCATCGATCAAAGCTATTGATCAAGGACGGACGGAATGTCCAGTTACACTCCTCTGTAGGGGGCGTCCGGACATGCAGCTAGGCTATCTGGACACCAATTCCCTCAAGCATGGTTTTTGCTCATAAGGCCCTATCTGGATAGGCACTAACCCTGTCTAGACACCCCGTTCCTATTATGCCCAAAAATGTGTTTTTAGTTGGCCCAAATCTAGGGTTTGATGTACTAATATATATATACACATCATTATAGAAGAGAGAGGTACGAATTTTCACCCTTAGAGAGTTCGTTAGAGGTTGTGCTAAGAGAGACAATATGTAGTGAGCGTTAAATTGGATTTCTTCAAGTTTGATTTATTCCTTTGATAAATCTATGGTTGAGAAGTCTATTGGAAGGGTCTGGTAAAAGAAAATTAGGTTGAAGAAGATTGTGAGCAAGGGGATGAGTTGTAAGCTTGTCGATCTTACAGAGCCAAAGTCTTGCGAAGGGCTATAAGTGTTCCTAGTGTTTGTAATTTATGGATAATCTTTTTATAGTGATTTCCTAGGTTTGGTTGCCTCGGAGAGGTTTTACTTTTAGATCAGTTTCTAAAAGGTTTCCTCTTCGTAACCAAAATATCTGTGTCTGCCTCTTTATTGCTTTGTATATTTTAGTGATTGAATTGTTTATTGCTTCATAGTATTAATTCCTCATAAATTATGATAAACAAGTTTTTGGAGTCGGCATAGCGTTTTTCAATTGGTATCAGAGGGGGTTCACTCTGTTTGGATTAAATTCCTGAGTGAGATCTGTTGACACCTATTTGTTATGAATACTTCTTAAGGGGAATATGATCTTATAAACTCCTTCAACAACTTGTTGGAAAAAATCACTCTTTTGAGACATCAATACACAAATTGTTTAAAGGATTTTCAAGATCTTGAACATGTGAAAGAATCTATTGTTACTAAATTGTCTGAATCACATGCTTTAATTGATTCTTTAAAATCTAAAAATCTTGTTTTAGGTTCTAAATTGATTTTTTAGAGAATAAATCAATGGAGTCAGAAACATAATTGAAAAAATTCTCTACCAATTCCCTTGAGAATATGTTGCATACTCAGAATTCTAATTGTAATAAATCTGAGTTAAGTTTTGATTGTCAAGCTCCTTTGTCTTCTAACAATGATTATACTTCCGAGATAATATTTGTTAAATCAGAAAAAGTAGAAGACTCTTTGATTAAAAGAAAAACAACAGCTGCCCCGATCTCATAAGGTAAGAAAGTTAAGAAAATTCATATTGACCTTGTGTATCTTACCCCATGCATATAGTCGTCTATCCTCCTATGAATCTACCTCCTCAAAGGTTTATCCCTACTTGTCATCATTGTGGAAAAGTTAGTCACATTCGACCCAACAATTTTAAATTGAAACCTCATGTGCATAAAAATAAAAATTATGTTTCTAGGAAAGATTGTGAGGGTTTGGTAATGATAATGGAAGGTTTGTCTAGATTAGACAAGTTTGAAAATGTTCACGTCTCTACACCTTCATTCAAGAAGGTTTGGGTTAGGAAGGACTATACCATTCACCCATTGAGGGAGAGTGATAGTGATTTCACCAAAAGTTAGGTGAGCCAATAACACGCTTAAGATTGATTGTTTTGCTTATTTTTGAATATCCTAGAGCATGTTATTTTTCTTTGCTTTGCATTTTTTTTTTTTTTGCTTTCTTGTTGATGCATTGCAATGTTTTTGTTGTTACACTTTTTGTATGAAGAGTGTATACGTGGTTGTTTTGAGGCATATTCATAAAGGACTTTTCAAGAAATTCATATATCATGATCTTTGAAAGGCTTATAGATGAGATGTTGTGTGCGGACCACCAAGATTTTTGTCTACGTACTAATCAAATGTTCGTGAATGTGTAATGTCTTGTGAAGACCTAGAAGTAGTTATTAAAACAAATCATTATTTTGTAGTGGGACCTATAAGATGTGATGAAAGTTTAATGCTAAAGGACATTCATGTATTGCCTGTTACAATCTCAATTCAAGCATGTTGCTTTTTCTTTTTGCATTGCATTTTTGTTTGTTTTGCATTTGTTTTCGTTTGTGTGCGTTTCTTTTGTGAAAAATTTCAAAAAGACTAAAATATGTTACTTTGATTGTTTTCATTTCTTGCTTTTGTCTTATGCACCTAGATAGTCCATTAATTTCTCATGTTTCTTTTATTGATTCAATTCCTTATGTCTTGGAATGTTCTTAATATGCATGAGAAAATTTGCTCAATGGACTTATTCTTGTGGTTACCTAAAGCCTAAGCTTTTGTGGTATATTTTTCCTTTGCTTACTCTTTTTTGCACATTTAAGCTAAATTTGAAGTTATTTCTTAACTTTAAATGTGAGGTATGTTAGGTAACTAAATGAGGTTTTGACTAGTCGTATTTTTTTTCAAATTGACCATATGCTAGTTGAACCTAAGGTTTAAAAATTCCTGCTTTCCTCCTTTTGTGATAAGCACCAAAAGTTTAAGGACACTTTAACAAAGAGAAAAAAGAAACAAAATATAGTGAAACAAAAAAAATCAAAATATCATGTTCTATATGGAATTTATTTCACTATGTCAAACTTGTGCAATTTTTTAAAAGAAGAGAAATATATTGGATGAGAATGGCTAGGCCCTAGTATGATAAGGTTTGACTTTTGATTTGATATATTTGTCAAAATCTTATGTTGGTGAAACTTTCTCCTCATGTTGTAAGTGTCAAGGTATTCGTAGCAGCAGCCACATCAGCTACAACACCTGGTTCACCTCATGAAGACTTTGCCGCTGGAATGGATTTCACTAAGCCAATCACCAAGGCAATCAAGAAGCAAGATACTGCTGTGATTATGGGATTGGAATCAAGGTAGATTTCAATGCAAGACACTCCAGTTATGTGTGACACTCAAGTTGTGCATGATCCTCAAAGAAGTTCCTTACATACTCACACATGCAGCCCAAGTTCCTTCTTGGACAAGTATACTGCTGATACAGTATCTTTGGTGTACATATGATTTGGTTATCTTTTCCTAATTTGAATTTGTTCTGTACATGTATAGAAGATTTTCCCTTGTAATGTATATTTTTCCTATTCTACAGTTGACTTGTATATGCTTATAAATAAAACGTTTCTACTGTGTTTTGGTTAAGTTAGCCAAAACCATTCTTCCAATAACTTCTTCAAGGTATCAGAGCCTCCATTGGTCAATGCCTTCACCTCTGTATCAATGGCTTCTTCCTCCTCAAACTCATTCACTCAACCTACCTTTACCCAACTTCCTTCTCTCAAACTTGATGAGAACAATTATCTGTTGTGGCTTTCTCAAGTTGTTCTTACCTTGAAAAGTCATGAGTTGATGGGCATAGTGGATAGTTCAGACCCATGCCCACCTCAATCTATACCTGATGACAAAGGCAACGACATCCCTAATCCTGCCTACGCCATACGGGTCAACAAGGATCAATTCCTTCTTAGCTGGATCAATGTCAATCTGGCTGAAACTGTCTTGGCTACTATTTATGGCCTTCAAACCTCTAAGGACGTGTGGAATTTTTGGCAAATAGATTTGCCTCTCACACTCTCAGTCTCATGTTTCTCACTTGAAACGTCAACTTTAGAGTCTCAACCAAGGATCCACATCCTGCTCGGAATACTTGAGGTCTGCAAAACGATGGGCAGACCAGCTTGCTGCCATAGGGAAACCCACTGGTGATGACGACTTGATTTCCTTTATTATTAGTGGACTCAATCTCATGTTTAATTCCTTTGTGACTTCTATCTCCATTGCAACCAGGGATAATCCCCTCTTATTCCTAGAATTTCAGGATGAGCTCTTGAATCATGAGATGCTTCTAAATACAGCAGCAGGTGTCCAGCAATGATACTAAGAATTTTGCTCTCTTCATGCAACGCCATGGTGGTGGCCCCTTCAAGCCAAACTCTTAAAGCTTCCAGAATTATAACCGCAAAGGCAAGGGACCTATGTTCAATCGATTTCTTCCCAAGTTTGGCCAGTACAAAGGACCCTCTGGTTCTAGCACCAATGGCCCCGCACAACGCCAATTCTCACCATTTGGAAATAATGGCTTGACACTTCAGCGCCAAAGTCCACCATCCAGCAATAGTGGCTTCCCATTTAGCCAACCTATGCGTGCTCTTTGTTAGATTTGTGGTAAATCCAATCATCAGGCACTGGATTGCTTCCATGGGATGGACTATGCCTATCAAGGCCGTCATCCTCCACCTCAACTGGCTGCCATGGTGGCCCAAACCAATAGCACTCTTGAAGATCAGCTGTGGTTTGCTGATAGTGAAGCTAATGCTCACATCACAAGTGAACTAGAAAATCTGTCCATTCAACCTTAGCCATTCCAAGGACCTGAATCCGTAGCTGTTGGAAATTGAGAAGGATTGACTATTGAGCACACTGGTTCAACCATTCTTCACCCTTCCTCTATTCCTTTTCATCTTAAACATATATTGCATTGTCCTACTGCTATAACTAATTTGCTTTCAAGCCAAAAATTCTGTCAAGATAACAACTATTATTTTATCCTTACATCTTCTCATTTCTTTGTGAAGGACCTTCAGACACATGTACTGCTCCTGGAAGGCAAGAGTGAAAATGGGCTTTACCCTCTGAGGTTGCGGAGAAGTTCATCCAAAAATGCTCATGTCTTTACTGCTTTCCTAGGATTAAAAACCTCTATTTTAATGTGGCATTCTAGACTAGGTCACCCCTCATTTTCTACCGTTAACCATGTAATAAAGGCACATTCTTTGCCTACTTTGAATAATGATTCTAATAAAGAGCATTTTTGTGACTTCTGTCAATTGAAAAAAAGTAAAAGGCTGTCTTTCTCTCCATCTAATAGAATAACTACTTCTGTTCTTGAATTAATTCATACAGACCTATGGACATCCCCAGTTCCTTCAGTTAGTGGTTGTCGATATTGCATTATCTTTGTTGATGACTTCACTCGGTATACTTGGTTTTATCCTCTTCATCTTAAATCCGAGGTTTACAATTGTTTTTTTAAATTCAAAATGCTTGTTGAAAATCAATTCCCACCACTTCCAATCCTTTTTTTCTAATAATGGTATTCAACATAGGAAAAGTTGCCCACATACTTGTCAACAAAATGGTTTAGCTGAAAGAAAGCTACGCCATATCCTTGAAATAGGACTCATTTTGCTTGCTCATTCAGGCCTATCTAATCGCTTTTGCGTAGATGCTTTTCTTACCTCTGTTTTTATCATCAATAGGCTGCCCACTCCTATGTTGAATAACATTTCTCCTTATGAGAAGCTTTTTCTCAAGCCACCAGAATATTCCCTTCTAAGAGTTTTTGGATGTAAATGTTTTCCTCTCTTCGACCCTATACAACTCATAAGTTAGAATTCAGATCTAAGGTTTGCATCTTCCTAAGGTATAGTCATACAAGTTATCGCTGTCTGGATCTTGTCACTGATCGGGTTTATTTGTCAAGGCATGTGGTTTTTGATGAAAATTCTTTCCCTGCCAAAGAGCATGCTCGATTACAACTGCCTTCCAAAGTTAATGCTGTTTCTGATGCTCCTTTCATGGTACCGGTAAGCATTCTAGTCTGTACATTTGTTTCCATACCACATAATGTTTCTCATTCTACCTCTGAACTAGAGAGTCCCACTACCTCCACCAGCACACAACCCATTACAACTTTACCTTCTACTGACTCATAACCAGAACCTCCTCCAAGTGTTGCTCCCATCTTTATTACATCACCCACTACTCTACCCTGGCACCCTTACTCTCTCATACAACAACCACAATAGCCCCAATTGCTCTGTCCTTACACTCCATGACCACTCAGTCTACGACAGGTTCTCTTAGGCCCAAACCCTTCACTGACTTTTAGCTATACTATACTACTAAACACTCTCTACTTGCTGCCCTTCTTAGACCATCACAACAGCATGTCATCCGGAATCGTTGGGTATATAAGATCAAACAAAGAGCTGATGGGTCAATTGATCGATTCAAAGCCAGGTTAGTAGCAAAAGGGTTTGAGCAGCAAAATGGAGTGGATTACATTGAGACGTTTAGTCTAGTCATTAAGCCTTCCAACATTCGCATCATCTTGGCCTTGGCAGTGCATTTTGACTGGCCCATAAAGCAATTGGATGTCTCCAACGCTTTCTTGCATGGTACTTTGTTGGAAAAAGTTTACATGGAGCAGCCTCAAGGCTTTGTGGATGCAGCACAACCAAATTTTGTATGCAAACTTCATAAGTCCATCTATAGTCTAAAGCAAGCTCCAAGGGCCTGGTTTAATTGCTTGTCCATTGCTCTCTTAGACTTGGGTTTCATAGCTTCCATGGTTAATCCTTAATTGTTTCTTTTCTTTCATGGGCAGATTACTATCTTTATGTTGGTATACATTGATGATATCATTGTTACAGGCAACAAGCTCTTGGTTATTCAATCTCTCATTGTCAAATTACAACAGCAATTTCCCTTAAAAGACTTGGGTGACTTGGGTTTCTTTCTTGGTATAAAAGTCACTCACTCCACTGATGCCTTGCATTTATCTCAATCAAAGTACATTGCAGACCTGCACCATTGTACACGTATGCTTAAAGCTAAACCAGCTGCCTCTCCTTTCTCTTCTGGCTCCAAGATGTCACGCTTTGATGGCGACTTACTTGATGATCCCTTTGAATATCGTCAAGTGTTAGGAGCTCTTCAGTATTGCACTCTTACCCATCCTGACATTTCATTCTCTATTAATCAACTTTGCCAGCAAATGCATTCTCCAACTTCCTCCCATTGGTCTGCTACTAAGAGGGTTCTACGCTACTTGAAGCATACTGCTGCCCATGGCTTCCTTTATACCAAGGGACAGTTGCAACTTCAAGCCCTTTGTGACTCTGACTAGGCTGGCTGTCCTGACGATCGTCGTTCCACCTCTGGCTACGGTATTTTTCTAGGTAATTGCTTAGTCTCTTGGAGTGCAAAGAAGCAATCGGTAGTGTCTAGGTCTAGCACCGAAGCTGAGTATCGATCCATGGCTATGACTACGGCTGAATTGTTTTGGCTGCAAATGTTGTTCAAAGAATTGCGCCCCTCCTTGTTCATGGCTCCCACCCTTTGGTGTGATAATGTTAGTGCCCTCACCTTGGCCTCGAATCCTGTTTTCCATGCAAGAACCAAACACATCAAGGTCGACTACTACTTCATCCGTGAAAAGGTCTTGCATAGCGACATTTTGATCAAATTCATCTCTACTGTTGATCAACTTGCTGATATTTTCACTAAAGGACTCTCCTCTGCCCGCTTTGCTCTCTTACGATACAAGCTAATGGTTCTCCCTAGCCCCCTGAGGGGGGATGTTAAGGTATTTGCTGCAACTGCCACATTAGCTACAACGCCAGGTCCACCTCATGAAGACTCTGCTGCTGGAATGGAAATCACTAAGCCAATCACCAAGGCAATCAAGAAGCAAGATACTGCTGTGATTATGGGATTGGAATCAAGGCAAATTTCAGTGCAAGATACTCCAGTTATGCGTGACACTCAAGTTGGGCATGATCCTCAAAGAACTTCCTTACATACTCACACGTGCAGCCCAAGTCCCTTCTTGGACAAGTATACTGCAGATATAGTATCTTTGGTGTACACATGATTTGGTTGTCTTTTCCTTTTTTGAATTTGCTCTGTACATGTATAGAAGATTTTCCCTTGTATTGTATATTTTTCCTATTATGCAGTTGACTTGTATATGCCTATAAATAAAACATTTCTACTGTATTTTGGTTAAGTTAGCCAAAACCATTCTTCCAATAACTTGTTCAGTAAGTTGGTAATTTTTATCATTTGATGGCTTACACACACTCCACACAAGCATGGGTTAAATGGAACATTTTGTCTTTTGCTTGGGTTAAGCAATATGAGTTTGTTTTCATTTCTAGTCTCATGTATATTTTGAATATTTTGAGCATGTTTGGGATATTCATTGTTGAAATACATGAGCCATTGATGTGTGTATCATATGTGTTCATTTGACTCTTAAAGGGGAGAAACATGTTTTGCTTTTTCAGTTTCTTGTTGATTATTGAGTCATATGTTGAGGGGGAGTTTTTGGTGATATGCGTTCATGATCTTGCATTTTACATCATGTTTTTTTTTATGATCATGAGCTTAGTTTATGTTATTCCTGTTTTACATGTGCCTTGATGTATTTTGTGAAGTGTTTCAAGAAACATGAAACCCTTTTGTCATTTTGTGACAAAAAGGGACAGTAACTATGGGGAGATGATGGGATGGCTTGGCATATTGGTTTTGTCACCGAATTGCCAAAGGGGGAGTTTGTTAGTATTTTTGTTGGCTTAATTCGGTTCCAAAATGCAGAGACTACTGTCCACGGGCTCAAACACTGATATAGAATGTTCAAAATACAATCTCCACTGTTCATAATGTGGATTTATGTGTCATGAATGTCCCTGTATCCTGTAAAGTTTTATCTCAATCGGACTACAAACACTCATCAATCGAAGCTGTTGATCAAGGACTAACGGAATGTCTAGTTACACTCCTCTGCAAGGGGTGTCTGGACATTCTGCTAGGCTGTCCAGACACCAGTTCCAGCAAGCATGTTTTTTGCTCCGAAGGCCCTTTCCGAACAGGTTCTAACCCTATTTGGACACCCCGTACCTATTATGCCCAAAAATGTGTTTTTAGTGGGCCCAAGTCTAGAGTTTGATATACTAATATATATACATCATTATAGAACAGAGATACAAATTTTCACCACTAGAGAGTTCGTCAAAGGCTAAGCGAAGAGAGATCATATGTGGTGAGTGTTAAATTGAATCTCTTGATTTTGAGTTATTCCTTTGATAAATCTATGGTTGAGAAGTCTATTGGAAGGGTCCGGTAAAGGAAAATCACGTTAAAGAAGATTGCGAGCAAGGAGACGAGTTCTAGGCTTGTCGATCTTACACAACCAAGGTCTTGCAAAGGATTGTAAGTGTTCCTGTGTCTGTAATTTCTGGATAATCATTTGATAGTGATTTCCTGAGTATGGCTACCCCAATGAGGTTTTTCTTTTAGATCGGTTTCTAAAAAGTTTTCTCTTCATAATCAAAATATCTGTGTTTGCCTCTTTATTACTTTATATATTTTGGTGATTGAATTGTTTATTGCTTCATAGTATTAATTCCACATAAATCTTGATAATGAAGTTTTTGAAATCGGCATAGCGTTTTTACAAACAGATTCAAACAACCACCTTTTATTCAAATTACCAATTCAAGTCATCCAAATAAGGTTGAGATGCGTAAAAACAAAGACAAAGAACATGATCACAACCAACTTGGCATTTGCAAATTTCAAGCACATTTTTTATTTTCTTGACTCACATATTACTAGAATATGTAATGGGAGAAACAAGTAATCAACATAACATGTTATCAAGACACCAGGCATGCGTAAATGCAACTCAAATAATACCCAAACATGTTAAGATTTTAAAATATCCACAATCAAGAACCATGAATCCTAAATTCTCCCAAATACAATTTCAAAGTAAAGCACCAAATATGTAAGTCAAGAAAACCAAAAACCAACCCTACATCCGAAACAAGTGACCATGTGAATTAAGGAGCACCCAATTAATTCAAGAACACAAGACAAAGATCCCAAATATTTGAAACAGAATAATCCTAAGGTTATCCAAATTTCAACAACATCATCAATGGGAAAACAAGCATGCAACAGGCAAGAAGGATAAAACAAAACCAGAGGCATGCAAAGACACACAACAATGCAATCATAACATAATTCAATTACCTAAACGAAGATGATGCACAAACCACAAGAGTGCATGTATGTGGACAACCACAACTAAGTTTAAGAGAATCCTAAATGTGACAACCTCTCAACCTCAAACCCACTCACAAATCCTAGGAAGGAATGCAAGTAAATGAAATGATCAATGAATGAAAGCATATAAAGTATGTGTTAGACAAGAATGAAAGCTCAATGAAGTTCAACATATAAATCATAGTAGCAGCTCCTAGAATGCAATGCTCCAAAGAATACAAACTCAAGAATAAGAGAACCGAAGATCATCAAGTCTTCAAGATTGAGTTTGTAACCCTTAGGAAATCCAAAAATGCAAACTTAAAACCTGAAAAAACATGAAAAGATGCAAAACATGATGACAACTCTAAATGCATGCACAAAGAAACACATAATCAACAAAAAGGTTTTGTAACACCAACAAATCCTTTTGTGAGAGAGAGACCAAAATTCAGGAGAGATACATCTCAAACATGTTTCTAAAAACAAAATTCAGGAAAGCTCTTTCAGAGACAAACATCATCGTATTCATTCCAATATTTTGAGTGTCATCTTGGGATTCGAAAATCTAATATTTCACTCTTAAGACGATGCTTTCAATGCTTTCTTGTCGTTTAAGAATTATTCATTAACCTTGACACCGTAATTGATCCCATACATATCATCTTAATCATTACCATTTGGTTAACATGTATAAGCTAATTTTTCAGTACTGCAAGCACCGAACATTTGGTACCTCTATTGAACATTTGGTGTAACAGTAAAATCTGTTAAAAATCCAAGATCTTATACTTTACCAAATGAGAACCAACCATAGCATCCTTAAATTATAATTAGAGTGTACTTCACCCTAATTTATTTTTTGGGTATTACAAATTGTAATCAGGTTTGATAGTAATCAAATATGATTGATTTGATTACCATACTTATCTATCTCAATTTTCCTATGAATATGAGCTTTTGTATTGTAATATTATCAAATGAAATAAGAGCAAATGTAGCCTTAGAGCTTTATCTATAGATGTAGGTCATAGACCGAACCATGTAAAATCATTGTCCCTTTTATTTATTTATGCTATTTGTTTATATTTTTCTATTTGATTTATATTTTCTTCATCGGTAACCGAACAACTTCTGGTGGTATTGTTTCCGCCAAGGTAATTTCACTGTTATTAATTGTGTAAATTCACCTTTTGGAACCAATAAATTCAAATGTGAACAAAGTGGGATTAGGACATGTGTGGCAAGAAAATGGTTTTTCCAACCACTGTCGCATGCTTCAGTTTCGAGTTATTACCATATTCAAACTCTTGTTTAGTAAATTCAAGATCTCTCTTACTATAGCTAGCACTCCAGAATTACCTCTACAAAAAGTTGAGTTAGCCTTGTCCTATCTTTAGAAGAAAATTTGAAGTTTTAAAATTTACCATCGACCAAAAGAAAAAAACCTTCAAGTTTTTTCAAAATGAAAAATGGGACTGCTTTCCTACTGCATTAGAGCTTGGTTCAAAAGTGAGAAAACCATAAACATAGTAGGAAGCAATCCCATTTTTCATTAGAGAAAAACCACGAATACCCAAAACACGATCCAAATAAATGTTCAGCAGAACCACGAAAGCCCATATAGTAAAGCTTGTGAGAAGTAAAAAGGTATGCTCAAGGGAGAGGGAGAAAGTGTTTTGTTGTTATCGTTCACAACAACAATGATGAACAATATAAAATCAAGAAGAAAGAGATTAAGAAAGATTCGAGACACAGATTTAACGTAGTTCGACAATGTGTCAACGTCCATAGAAAGTGCGGCTGTATTTTGCTATTAATGATTTACGGTTACATTATAATATATATATATAGGAAAATCCTAAACCCTAATTGTACGAATGTATTTTAAAAATTTCCAAAATACCCCGTACCGTACCCCCACAACCTAGTCATTACCCTCGCAAACTTAATTACGCCCATGGGCTAGTAGACTCCCGCTCCGTGAACTTCGCTATCTCCGCTCCTGTCTACTTAACCTTACACTGGTGTTTTAATATCATGAGCCACTAGTTCCAACATGTTTCATACGCACAAGCAGTAAAAAGATATAGGATGGGCATTCTGGTCATTCTGGTCACGATAGTTCTAGCAGATACGATTAGTGCAAATGCAATAGTAAGTTGTATATGTTGAACAACGACTGTTTATAAGTTACGAATTAATTGGAGGATGATATTACATACCAATAAGCCTCTAAGGCTCCACTATTTAGAAAGCCATTACCATGCTATGATCATGCCCCATGGATAAGCCCACACCTGGCCACGTACCAACAATTGGACGCACCCCATCTCTTTGGGCTGCACCATTGGTTATCTCCTCTTTGGCCTAGGGGTTTCAGGCATTCCCTTATATCCCCACGAAGGCCACGTGCAGAGGACTTTATCTTCCTCTCTCTCTCTCTCTCTCTCTCTCTCCTTCTACTACAAGCTTTTACTAAGCTTTTATCACCCTAGCTATGGATTTTTTGACTTGAGTGTCGGAGGGGTGACTCTGGGTCGAATCCCGGCCACCCTCTGACGTCTTCTTCTTTCTTAGCAGGTGCAGGTGAAGCTCTTCTCTAGAAGACGGCCTAAGGTCACTGTCCATGTTCTTTAGATCAACACGAATGATTGTGAATATGTTGACTTAGTATTCTAGTAATTAAAATTTTGTATTCTTCATTAGTTTTAGTTATGTAAAAAAATATGCCTACCAGATAATAGTAGGAGCATCACGTGGATCATGTAAAATAGTGCTTCTCATGGGGCGTTATGAGACGGGTTCTTTACTTTAAAGGTTTTTGTAAAGTATGAGATTGATTGTAATTGTTCTTTATAATGGATAAACTATGAGACTGATTGACTGGCCCCCGGCCATAGTCATCTTACTTCCGAAGAGTTTTTTAAAAGATTTTTACTTTTATATCAAAACCTTTCGTTCAAATTGTTTTATGCTTTACTTTATTTTTGTAATTATTGTTTTGCATGGCTGTGGAATTTTTATTTTGCTTTCATTGTTTGCAAACACCTTTTCACTCTTTTAGATGTTGTTCGGGTTCATTGTGCATTTTTCAAGTTCGATGAGTGGATAGTTTTAAGAAGGGAAATATCAAGCTCAAAAGGTTGATTGGAAGTGTCTGAATTTCGGGAGATAGGAGATTTTGATGCTTTTCTTAGTTTTGTTTTGTTTTGTCTTGTTTTTTTTTTTTTGTGTTTTTTGTGTTTTTTGTGTTTTTTTTTTCAATATTAGTGTTTGATTTTCGGTGGTAGGTTTTATGAGTACAATTCAAACAGCTTCATTTACATTCCGAAATGCATATCTCTATAAAGGATTAATGAAAAAACATTAAAAACATGTTGGGAATGGGTACTCTACCGGGATGAGCCAAGTAAAGGATTGAATAAAGAAAAAAAATATTTTAGGTAATATGAAATAATGAATTGGGAATCATACCAAAATTAACACCGTTTGCTCTTTTCCTGCCAATTCACAAGTACAACACATTCTAATTCAATTAATTTTAATTACCAACTCATGGGTTTTCAAACAGGCCAGAAAAACATTAATTTTTTTTGCAACTGTTTTGTCATTACACAACCAGTCTGAGTCATGAGACTAGACATCTTCTATTTTAAATAAAAACTAAATAATGGTAAAATCTAAAAATTTATTTATAAGAATAAACATTTTTATTAAATTCTCATAATTATGATGACTAGCACATAACTCGTGCTATACGAGAGATTCTTCATTATAATTTAATTTCAAAACTTAAACGCATCACATCTTACTTTTCATTATAAGTTAAAATAGGTGTGTAAAAAAATATACCGCGCCTCTTTTAATAAAAAACATATACTAAATGTTATATACTGAACATGTACTTTTTTTTTTTTTTTTTTTGAAGTGTACCAAACACGATTATCAAAATATTAATAGAAAATTTGTTCGAAACTTTAATATTGTTGATGTGGTATTTATTATATTTCAATACAAATAAAACTCATAAAGTTCTAATCATTTCACAAAAATACAGGGTAAAATAAACAAAAACTACACTCTTCTTTTTAATACAAAATAAAACATATATTTCGCTCAATATTTAATGCAATCAAATAAATCTCTTCAACACTTTCAAAAAAATGCTAAAAAATTCAAGTAAATCAGAAAAACGAAAAAAAAAAAATCTAATAAAATATTCAAATGAATTAAAACATAAAATTTTAGTGGTGTGATACCCATTATATTTCAATACAAAGAAACTTTCTAAAGAAACAAACATATAAATAATCAATTTACAGTCATAAAAATATATACATAAATACACGAAGATAAATCCAAGCAACGAAATTTTTGATTAAATAGAAACCATACACAGTATCAAATACAATGCAAAATAAACAAATTTTTTTATTTTATGAGTACCCAATAAAACAAAATTTGCTCTCAGTGTTTAATGCGATCAAATAAATCCTCTTAGGTTCAATGTCTAATTATCTCTTTAGTGTTTGAAAAGAGTTTCTAATTCTTTTTTTTGCACAAAAATCAAATAAACGCACTATAATCTTCCATTAGCCCACTAAAAATCCAAACAATTTATTATCATAATTCATAAGTTGCAATTTTCATCAAAGAACAAACTGAAAAAATAAATTACCTACAAATACAGTTAATACTCAATTACAATTATTTGGAGAGGGTGGTGTCTTATTAAAGGTTTGTTTAGGATTGCAATTTTAATAACTGAAATTTTAAAAATTGCTTTTTTAAAATTGAATTTTTGAAAGGTTATGAATAAGAATTACTTTGAATTTTTAGGTTATTATTGTTGAAGAATGGAGAGAGAGAATGAATTTTTTTGTCATTACACAACTTGTCTGATCAGCCATGAGACTAGACAAAGGTGGTAATTCTGTTTTAAATAACAACTAAATAACGGTAAAATCTAAAACTATACTTATAAGAATAAACCTTTTTATTAAATTCTCAAAATTATGAAGATGTCAAATTAGTTTATGTTTATCCGTACAGAAATTAAAATTAACCTAACTATTTAAATGGTTCTAGAATTTCAATTATTACTCTGTTCATGGTTCTTCATAAACAACTGAATAATGCGAGAAGTCACTCTTGTGTCCCTCTTGGGCTTGTAATTAATCAAATGGTAATTTTAAAAGGCACCTTGTTCATAGATTGAAACAAAAATGACTTCTAGAATTACTTCAAACAACCTAATTATGTAAAGTTTTGGATTAAGAACGAATGGTTTGTTGACTACCTTATCTTCACTTTAACTAAAAAGGCTTTGAATCTTCATGATCTTTCGGGCAGCTGTTTAAAAAAAGTAAACATTAAAACAAACTCATATGCAGCTTGGTGAGCAGTGTGGCTTGGTGAGCGGTGTGCTATATATATATCTTGTTCTGGATCCTCAGTTTGCTCACCTAGGATGAGATGATGTTGTAGACATATCCTTGAATAAATAGCATATATTATTCAAAAATAAGAGAAGCTGCAACTTTGTTTTTCAATGGCCAATACCAAAGTAATTAGAAGATGCATATTTTTCATGCTAGCCCTACCTTTTGTGCTGAGTGATAGATTTGTTGGTGGAAGAAGGATTGAGACCAAGGAAAGCAAACAGTTTGTTAAGCATAAAGGAACTCTCAAAACTATTGAGGTCATAATGAATATATTACATCTTTCGTAGTTGTTAATTTGTATTTTAATTCTAGATAATCTCTTTCTTTTTTCTTCTTCTTTTCCGCCCCTATATATTTTTCGAAACTTCTCTGTCTTGCTTATTAATGGTATAGTAAATAAAATCTTTATAGGGTAAGAATGGTGACATAATCGACTGTGTAGACATCCATCAACAACCTGCTTTCGACCATCCATTACTCAAGAATCATATCATACAGGTTAATTTTTTTACTGTTTTTCCAAACTCCATTGATGCTTTACAATACTATGTAGTTGCTTTATTATTGTCATGTTTAAAGGATTTGTATAATTGAAAACATAGTTCAAATGTATAACTAAAATGTTGATAATTTTTAGTACAATTTTTTCTTGTTTTTTGTTGAGCTGTCATTTCATATAGAGAAATGATTATTCTCCTTCTCATTGGTCATCTCCTGTCCAACTCTTGCAAATCCACTATTGGATTTGTGGGACCTAGATCCACAAATCCAATGGTGAATTTGCAAGATTTGGATGGGAGGAGGAAAAAAAACATGTCTCTTTCAATTCATATAATGATGGGTCAATTGTAATTTTGTAATCAGATGAAACCCAGTTCCATTCCAAGGGTAACAAATGGAGAATTATACAATGACGAGCTGCTTCAAGGTTGGCATGTGGATGAAGAATGCCCTGAAGGAACAATCCCAATTAGACATCGCCGAGAGGGTGAATCTTTTGTCCATCGTACTATACACCCAGTTGCACGTCGAAAAGAGCTTAATATTCGCATTGATGATGATGTTCATACAGGGCATGAGGTATATCATATTATCAAATGATTATTGTTTTCAAATGTATAACAATGACAATTGCAAACTAATTAGAATTCCTTAAACTAATTTCAAATTATTTTTCTTTGATTTATTGATCATTTTTTTTTTTTAATTTTTTTTTTTTTTTTACATATGAATTATATTTGAAACTAGTACGCTACCGCTTCTGTGAATTCTGGCAACTACTATGGAGGACATGCAAAACATAACGTATGGAGCCCTGTGGTAATGGATGGAGACTTTAGCCTTAGTCAAATATGGCTTGCAGCAGGTCCTGAAAACAAAGTAAATACCATTGAAGCTGGATGGATGGTAAGTTTGTCGACCAAATATAGTCCTTCCTGGGAAGATAAACGTCAATTACTTTTGATTTTGAGTGTAATTTAATCTAACTTTGAAACAATTATAAACTTTTGGATTTAGATGTGGGGGAGAAAATTGATGTCATAATGAAATTCAAAACAAAAATCATACAAATCAAGCATTTGTAGAATAATTTCTCTTCAATAATTAATTTCATGGTTCCAGGTTGATACACCTCACGGGCAACCCAAGTTTTTCGTATATTGGACTGTAAGTTGGCTCATTTCCTTTCATGATATTGATAAATCACATCTTATCCTAAAAGCTTAAGGTGATAGAAAAAGGTAAATTTAAGAGGTAATTACTTTTTCCCCCCATCAACTATAACGCATAGTCAATTTCCCCCTATGAACTGCCAATCTTACTGCTCGATCCTATCATATTACCATTTTCTTCCCGAAACCCACTTTCGTCAATCAAACTCGTTAAAAAATTTGAAATGATCTAAATACCCTAACTTTATAAACAAAAATTATATATAATACCCTTAAAATTATATATATATATATATATATATATATATATATATATATATAGGGGTGGCAGCCACCCCCTCTCTTTTTTTTTTTTCAAAAAAAAAAAAATTAATTTCTAAATTTTATATACTTATATTTTATGTTTGAATTTTTTATTTGGTGGTAATTCTATCTTTTAATGAGATTTAACGTCTTAAAGAGAATATTTCATCCAATTTAACGAGTTTGACTGACGGAATGGGGGTTTTGAGAAGAAAATGGTAGTTTGATAGGGTCGGGCAATAAGGTTGGCAGTTCATGAGGGGGAAATTGACAATGGGTTGTAGTTGATGGGGGAAAATGTAATTATCCCTAAATTTATCATTTAGTCAAAAATTTAACATTCTTCCTCAAGTATGAGCTCAAATTCTCTTTTATTGGGTGTAGCCTAACACGTAAAATATTTAATTTTAAAATGATCATGTGTTCGATATTTGACTCCGTCCATTCACCCTCTATTTATATTAAAATATTTCACGTGTTGGGCCTCACCTAAACCTTATTAAAAGGAATTTTGAACTTACACGTGAACGTGAGCGTTAAAGTGTTGATTAATGATTATATTTACCTCTTTCTATATGCTTAAACTTTTAAGGTAAATAGTGAAACTTAAATTCGAATTAGGATTCTCAATCATAGTACTGTCAAATGAGGAGATCATCTCGAGTTTTGAGCTAATCATTACCATGCACGTGTCAAATTGCTACTCAATATTGCATTTATTGCTAAGTTAATTTGTTCAAATTGACTAACTAACCAAGCTATAATTATGTGTGTGTGTGGTTTGTATAGCGTGATGGGTACGATAAAACTGGGTGCAATAATCTTGACTGTCCTGGTTTTGTGCAAGTAAACCGTAAATTTGTAGTTGGTTCTCCTTTAAAGTCTGTTTCAAGCTACAATGGGGCACAATACGATATAGGGATAACCGTACACAAGGTAAGTAATTTATATGCACAAGTCTATTTTTTGACATTTTTAGGGGTACATAAATTAGGCTAAATTCTCCAACTTATAATATGAATCAGGATAAGGAAAACTGGTGGCTACAAGTGCAAGGTCAGGAAATTGGATATTGGCCTCAATCCATCTTCACAGATTTAGCAACAAAGGCTGACTCAATCGCCTGGGGTGGAGAGATTTATACCACAGGGAAAGAGGGTCATCATACATCAACTGATATGGGGAGTGGACATTTTTCGAGTGAAGGGGATGGAAAAGCAAGTTATGTTAGCAATATTCAATACATGGATAGCAATGGCAAATTCATTAATGTTGGTCAGGAATTGCTAGCAGATTCAACAAAATCTTCTTGCTATGATATAAGTGTTAAAAATGGAGGCGATGGAACCCTATTCTACTTCGGGGGTCCTGGGTATTCAGCAGCATGTCCTTAGAAAGAGAAGAAGAAAAAAATGATGGTATTAGTACAAATAAATCACATCTTTGAGGGATCAAAATGTCTTTAAAAAGATATCAACATAACTTGTGTCGTCCAACTATTGTTTGGTAGCACAATTTGTGCCGTCCAATTATTGTATTATAAGTAATATCCTTAATAATTTGAAATTTGGTCATTCCCTAAGCTTTTGTGCTCATACTTAAATGTCAAATGAAGATTATCAAAGGACAAAAACAAAAGTAAAATAAAATCTCCACGCTATAGTGACACCAAAGTGTTCGAGATCAACTAGCATAAGATTATGCAAATGTTGGACGAAAAATTAATGTGCCCATCAATTTTTTTCTCAAATTGCAATTGTTGATTTCCTTCTTATTACAAGGGATTTTGTAACACTTCGGTCCCATATTGAGAAATTGAGAAAAAGTCCACATAGAGTGGGTGGTTTATAAAGATAGTCATAAGTGCTAAATCTTATATTGCCTAGTTACTAGGTGAAACTGGGCTTTATAATAAACTGCAGAGAAGCTTTAAATTGACTAGTCATTTTGAGGTGGTAGCGCAGATGTGGCTAGCGCCTTTCCCTAGGTCGTTACAAATTTTATTGCATTCTCTAACAAGGGAAGATTCTCATACAAACACAACTTTAAATGTGGCACACTAGAAGTTTGAACACGCCCATCAAACGAAACTATCTGAAATTGACATATGGAGGTTGTGCCTGAAAAAGTGTAGTGCCCCCAAAATTGGACTGATTAAATCGATCCATCTTGGTAGGGTCATTGGCAATTCCTCTAGTGCAATTAATTGGAAATTGACGAAGGCGATCGTCTCTAAACAACTCAAAGTAAATATAAGTAGAAGGTAAAATATAAGATCTGAGAATTTCTACAACCGTAAGGTGCACAAGTATTATCATCAATCATAAGCTCAGAGCTTCCAACCAAAATAAGAACTATCAGGCAAACCTAGTATTGCTAAATATTCACTTGGCATCTTTATCATAGCAAATTGGCTTACACTTAAGATTGTCAACCTACTAAACCGCAATATACTGTATAAGTCCAAGACTTAGTAAGTAAACCTCACAATTGAGTATAAAATGAGCTTTCATTATAAATACTGAACTAAATGTGTGTTTTCGCAATTTTGGTAGGTATTGCCTCAGTCATTACATCATGAAAATATAATTTTGTTTTGAGAAGTATTGATGTAATATCAATGAAAATCGCCAACATATTTTAATGCAAGAGAAACTAATGCAGTGTTTTAGGTCATAGCTATCTTATATAGCCTACTCGAGATATTATTCATTTTCGGCAGGGTTGGTGCCGTCTCATGGGACTTGTAATATAATACTGGTGCCTTTAATATTGCACAAATTGTCCATGACACTAGCAGCCTGATCAAGTCCGACCTCAAGTGGCCTATACTACTAATGATGTACAATTTATAGTCCCGCCAATCAAATATGGTTGTGCCGGCCATGAAAAACCACTGGATCTGAGACCCATATAAATGCAAATCTCCTTTGACCATAGAATTAAGGTCATAGTAAGCTTATGACCATTATATCAAATGTATCGGGGTACTATGTCATACGATGCATGTCATTATTCATTTAATTAGGCATTACCCAATTTCATGAAAAGTAAATAGACTCATAATATACGTGTGCTCAGTCAGATGACATATCATATGTTTTTATAAAAAGCAATCGTAAGTATTTATTTACTTTATACGCTCGCACAAATCCTTAGACATCTTGAGTTCCTGCTATATTGAAACATATTCTAGCATTATATGCAGTACTAGAGAATCTATTGTAAACACATAGAGTCCTAATTGTAAAGCAAACTAGATAGAATGTCATAAAACCCTAATTAACCATCTTGGACACTGTCCAAACATTCGTGCTCATGGTCGAACATTCAAACTTGAGGTCGAACGTTCGGTCAGGGTGCAGCGAACGTTCAATCAAAATGCCAGAATGCATACAAAGTTCCTATTTCTAAATCAACACATAGCAAATCTCATCCTAGGCTCCTAATAGGTACATCAAGACATAATAAACCATAACAACATAAAAATCTAAGAAAACAAAAGGTGTTTTAAAACATTTCAAAAACCTTTTTGCTTTTTAAAAAGAGTAAATGCATAAACTCATCATGGCTTTTAAAACTTGAAATAGACATGAAAATAATATAAACAACATGAAAACGAGCTTCTGTAGAGGAGTTTACCTTTGAAGATAGCGAACCACTTCAAAATCTTCTCCTTCTCTCTGTAGTATCTCTCTCTCTAGGTTTTGGTTGCTGGGGTGAAAAGTGAAGTTTGGAGGCAATGATGGGTGGTATTTATAGAGGGGGGGTTGGGGGGGCATTGCCAAAAGCTAAGAAATTGGATAATAGGTTAAAATTGCTTTTCTAACTAACATCGAACATTTGGTACTATGCTTTGAATGTTCTATGCATTATTACTAAATGGTTCAAGGGTTGCAGGTCAAACGTTCATGTGGTCTAGGCTTGAACGTTCATGCTATGGTTAAGGTCAAACACTCGTGCTAGGTTTAAGGTCAAACATTTTCAGATAGAAACTAAATGTTGGATATTTTGAGTTGTTTTTCAAACAAAAAGGTTTTTAATCAATTTTAAGGAACAGTTGCATTTATGAAAGGGATTATTGCAAGTGGTTGTTTTTCAAACAGTTGTATTTCTCTCTCTCTCTCTCTCTCTTTTATTTTTATTTTTATTTTTTTAATTTTAGGGCTTCACCAAAAGTTAATGTCATGATCCAGAAAAATGCTAACAAAATCTGCACCAAAGTTACAATTGGAGCTCATTGAAATCAGTTTTAAAACACAATTTAACCTATTAAGGAAATAATGTAGGACTTAGAACCCATACAACATCATATATACATATAAGCTTGATCTTTTAAGAGACTAACTTAAAATTGTTACAAATGGCAATCCAAAATGATGATAAATGTCTCTTTAAATATAATATATAGCAAAAATCTAAATATATTAGAAATCTAAATCAAATAGGATTTCATATGATTCTCAAGATGGCATAGGTGACTCTCAAACTCAGCGCAGCCACCCTCCGTCCATGATTCACGAATCTTTGTCTTGTGCTGCAACATGAGCTCCTTGTTTTCTGCTCAGTCACAAGACCGCTGCAGCCTGGATTCTATAGCTTGATCACATGGCTGCAGCTACGGTTGCTTCTCAGCCTAAGATAGAAGTTCTATCTTTTTCCTTTCTTAGTATTGTATCTATTGTAATCCTTAGCTCTTCCTTGTATCTCTAGATGTAAGACTTTCCTCTTATGTTTCTTATTTTTCTTGTAAAAGCACGATGCCTTGATAGCTATATAAAAGCACTCTGTTCTTGGTATGCAACCAAGACAGATTTCACTAACTTCTCTAAATTTACAATATCAAATTAGAGAACTGTATGTACCAAAAATCCAAAATAAAAATTCTCTTCTTTTTTTTCTTTTTTTTCTTTTTTTCTTTAGTATATATATATATATATATATATATATATATATATATATATTCTTTTTTTTTTTTGTCTTTTTTCTCAAAGCCTCCAATAATTTTGATTAGATTTGACAGGTAATTGAAGGAAATTGAAAGTTTGATACTCTTAATTGAAAGTTTTTGAACTTTGGGGGAGTACTTTCAAAACACTTGAAAGTTTAAGAGGGTTTTGTGACATTTTTCCTAAAAAATAAGAGAAGGTTGCAACTTTGTTTTTGAATGGCCAATACAAAATTAAGATGCAACTTTTTCTTGATATCTGTATCTTTGTGTAGAGTGAAAGATTTGTTGGTGGAAGAATGATTGGTACCAAGAAAAGCAAAGTCTAACTATGCATAGAGGAACTGCCCAAACTAATGAGGTCATAATGAATATTAAAGGAGTAACTTCAGTTACCTTCAGAAATGTCACACATTTGCAAACAAACACCAAGTTTAAAACTTTCATTTTGGTGTATCAATCTTTTGATTTTTTCCAATTACCCCCATCTGATGGGATTTTCTGTTAACTCCTAACGGAGGGGGTGTGAAATTCCTAAAATACCCTCATTTTCTATTAAAAAATAATTTTATTTGAAAAAAACTCATGACCCGTGGTTTCACTAGTGGATCTAACCCACCCGCCTTGTGACCCACTGGTCATATTATTATTATTATTTTTTTTTAAGAAAAAAAAAAAAGAGGGACCCATCGTGGGCCACAAAGTGACCCACAGTGGGTCATCTTGGTCACCTTCATGAGCTTGTGCATGCTCCACTCATCTCAAGCTGGGTAATGACTTTGATACCACTTGTAACACCCACCCCAATGACACACAATATTGTCCGCTTTTGGCTCTCCCTAAACTAGACTTCCCAAGAGGTCACCCATCCTGGTACTACTATCGTAGAAGCACGCTTAACTGTGGAGTTTTGATGGGTTCATGACCATTACTGCTTTAAAAAGTGTCATTGTCATGAAAGATATAAGTATACATATAAGCACATCTTAATTTCCATACCTAGACGATACGAGACGCCGCATAAGTAATGTTACCCAAATTAGATCATTCTTTTTTCTTTCTTTTTTATTTTTTTATTTTTTTTATTTTTATAATTCTAGATAATCTCTTTCTCTCTTCTTTTTCTTTACCCTCACTATATATTTTTGGACAATATCAGGCTTTCTTATCGGTGGTCTAGTAAAATATTTGCAAAGTAAGGATGGCGATCTAATACACTGTGTAGATATCTATAAACAACCTGCCTACAACCATCCACTACTCAAGAATCACACTATACAGGTTTCTTTATTGTTTTTCCTAACTCCGTTGATGTTTTACACTATGTAGTTGCTTTGTTATTGTCTAAGCCCTTCGCATGTTTAAACAATTTGTATAATTGCAAATATATTTAAAATGTATAGCTAAAATGTTTATAATTTTAAGAGTTTTTCTTCTTTTTGGGTGGGCTGTCATTTCATATGATAGTGTTATATCTATGCAAAAACAAAATGGAAAACAAACGCCTATAATTGAAGTTTGCTTATACTTACTAAAAGGAAGATGGATGGTTTGAGCTTAAGTGAAAGAATAGGGTTACCTACAATGGCTTCAAAGTTCAAACTCCTTTTCAACAATCACCTCCCATTACGTGAAATAGTTAATTAAAATTATTGGTTAATTATAAAGTAAAAGTTTGAATTTAAGACATTTGCTTTAATACCATATTAAATTATAAATTGTCTCAAGATAAAAAGAATATAAATTTAATTATTTAATTAATATATATGTAACATATATCTTGGGAAAGTTGTTATAGGAATTAAGTAATTACTTCAAAAAAAAAAAAAAATTCTTATCCTTTCAAACACATCATTTCGAGATCTAAATTGATCATTAATATGAAATGCGTTAGAAATTTTGGGTTTGGCTTTTTATTCCAACAATCGAGCAATAAGACTCAATATAGCAATTTGTTTGTGGTTAACAAGATGGAACCCAGTTCCATTCCAAATGTAACAAATGGAGAATTCTACATTGCATAGTTGTTTCAAGTTTGGTTTAAGAATGTACAATGCTCTAAAAGAACAATCCCAATTAAACATGCATGAGAGGATGAATATTATGCACAACATGCTATACCCTTATGTTAGTTCTTGTGTTAGCTTAATTCAGTTCCAAAATGTATAGGCTACTGTTCATGGGCTCAAACACTGATATAGAATGCTCAGAATCCAATCTCCACCGTTCATAATGTAGATTCATGTGTTATGAACGTCCCTGCAAAATTTCAACTCAATCGGACCACAAACACCCATCGATCGGAGCTATCGATCAAGACTGGACAACATTTCCAAAATGTTGTTTCACCCATGTCCGGACATGCCTTCCCTGGGTCGGACCACATTTTCAGAAACTCAAATTTTGCTCTGCAAAGCCCTGTCCGGACAGCCCATTAACCTGTTCGGACACCCCATACCTTTTAGGCCCAAAAATGTGATTTTAAGTGAGTTAGGTCTAGGGTTTTGTCGGGGTATATATACATTATTATAGAAGAAAGAGGTACGAATTTTCACCCCCAGAGAGTTCGTCGGAGGCTGTGCTAAGAGAGATCATATGTGGTGAGCGTTAAATTGAATCTCTTAAAGTTTTAGTTATTCCTTTGATAAATCTACGGTTGAGAAGTCTATCGGAGTTCCGGTAAAAGGAAATCATATAGAAGAATTGTGCCAGATGTTCTGGAAATGGCTACTGCGGTAGAAGTCAAGTGGGTCGCTTGTCGTGTGCAAGGAAGTGTCAATTGCAAAGGTTTTGTAATCCTTCTTGTATTCCTTATTCTTCTTATAGTGGATTGATTTCCTAGGTTTGGCCGCCCCGGAAAAGTTTTACATTTAGAGAGTTCTCTAAATGGTTTCCTCTTCGTAACCAAATATCTGTGTTCTTGAATGTTTATTTCATATTTGTATTTAGTTGAATTTTAACTGTTAGGTTAGATCTTATTCTGCATAATTTTTGTGAAATACCTAAACATTTGAATAGGTGTCGTTTTTAGAATTTTCACCTTATATCTGCCTTGATTATGATTTTAATGTTGGTCATGAGGTATTTCATATTATCAAATAATCAAATGACTATTGTTTTTGCATGTATTGTGACAGACTAATTAAAATTCCTTAAACTAATTTCAAATTAGCTAGGTTTCTTTAATTTATTGATCAATTTCCTTTCTTTTCTTTTTTTTTTTTTCTCTTTTTTCTACATATGAATTATATTTAAAACTAGTACACTAAAGTTTATCTGATAAGTGGCAATTACTATATATGGAGCACATGCATTTATTAATGTATGGAACCCTGCAACCTATGATGGGGAGTTTAGCATTGAACAAATATGGCTTTCATCTTTGAAGCTAGATGGCAGGTGTTGTGTAAATTTTAATTTACTCGCAAGTGCAAGAATTGTTTTGCAATATAGTATTGTAAGTGCGAGATCGATCTCACAAGGAATTGTATTTATAAAAACCTAATCTATCTAGACCAACTAAATCTTAACCTAGTTCCACAAGATGGGTGATTTTTAAACAGCAAATAAAGAACATAAAATAGACAAACTAAATTTATCAATTGACAAAGCACTAAGGTTTTTGTATTTCACACTCACCAAATCATAATAACATATTATCGTGGTTATCCATACAACCGAAATTCTCTACATAATACTCTTGATTCCCATCAAGATTGTTATGGACAATAAAAGTCCCATGCACATTCTACTTTGCGTAAATATTAAATTAAATCATTCACTGTATCTATTTATGGCATAAATCACAATAAATACCCAATTCAAACAAAATCATCCAATATATCAGTTTGCATAATGGATATCCAATTTGAACCAAATTATCCAATATATTTGTAAAACGGGTCACAATTAATATCCAATATTTTGACAAATGAAAATCCAAGCAATCTATTAAATGAAATTAACCCACTAATTAAATTGAAGTAGAACATTGGAAACATAAAAATCCGGAATGTATAAAAATTACATGAAAATAAGGTTGATATTCATTGGTGTTCATCCTCAACCTTAGTTGAGGGTTTAGTAACATATAAATAAGAAACTAAACCCTACAAACAAAATGCTAAACATGAAGGAAAAATTAAGCTAAAGAGAGAAAAACAATGCTTCTTGTGTTGTCGCCAAGAGAGAGCCAGCATGCTTCTCTTCTCTTCTCCCTCACTGCCAGCCGTCCCCACTCTCTTCTCTTTCTTTTTCTTTCTATATCTCTTTTTTTTAGGGTTTCTTTCTTTTCTTTTCTTTTTTTCCAAAATCGGCGCTGGGCAAGTCTGTCTGATGCGTACACTCGAGCGCACTCGTGCTTGTGGGGTGCCTTCCTAGGGTGCAGGTGCTTGAGCACTGATTGACCATGCTCAAGCGCTTATGGGCTCGAGCGTCTGTCTTCTAGGCTCAAGCGCAGATACGTTAGAGCATAAGGCTGCTCGGCTCGATCCTTAACTCTTAGGTGGCTTTTTCCATCATTGCTTTTCTCACATTAAATCCGTAATTTTCCCTTAGCAACTGCAAAACACCAAAAGTGCAGAACTAACACAAAACATTATGCTATAATATGACTAAAGGATTAACGGATGTAAATTAAGGCGCTCAAATATGTAATATTTGGCACTTATCAGCAGGTAAGTTTGACCAAATATAGTCCTTCCTAGAAAGATAAAAGTTAATTGAGTTAAAGAATTTCTTTTGATTTTGAGTGTAAATCTAAATGTTGAAACAAGTAGAAACTTTGGGTTTCAGATGAGGAGGAGAAAATTGATGTCAAAATGAAATTCAAAACAAAAATTGTAACATATGAATCAAGTATTTGGAGAATAATTTCTCACCAATAATTTCATGGGTCCAGGTTACTTCACGTTACAAGGAAGCCAAGTTGTTCAAATACTTAATTGTAAGTTAGCTCCTTTCTTTCCCTATCACAGCACTGTTATATATTGTATGCATGCTTCTCAAACAAAAAGATAATCTCGAGTTTTTCAAGCTAATCCTTAGGATGAATATGTCAAATCACTAATCAAGCTATATATGTGGTTGTAAAGTTGATGGATACCAAAGAACTAGGTGCTACAATCTCAATTGTCTTGGTTTTGTGCAAGTAAACAGTAGATTTGCACTTGGGGAGCCAATACTCAATAGGAATAACCATATACAATTCAATATGCACATGTCTATTTTCTGTTGAAAGAAATGTGTGTTGGTGTGTGTGTGCGTGGGGGAAGGAATCCTGACATTTTTGTTTTAAATTCATTTTATAGTTCATAATGAACTTCTCCAACTTATTTGCTTTAGAATATGGGAAATCGGTGGTTATGAAAGCAAGACTAGGTATTTGGATATTGGCCTTGCTCCCTCTTCGCGAATTTAGCAATTAGTACTACCCAAGTGGGCTGGGCTTAAGGTTGTAAGCGAGCCGAGCTAAGTTGAGCTTTGCCAAACTCGAACATGCTCATTTTGGAACACTAGTAAATGAGCCAAGGTCAAGCTCGAGCCGAGCTAGGAAAACCTCAACTCGGCTTGGCTCGTTGGGAAGATTTAATAGCTCGAGATCGAGCTTGGGATCGACAAAAAAATAATTTTGAGCCAAGCCATCATGTAGCTCGATTCGGCTTGAGCTCGAGTAACTTGCTAAGGAAAAACCTTGTGCGAGCTCAAGCTAGGCTAATAACCGAGCCACTTGGCCTGAAAATGTTTTTTTTAATAAATCATCTTGACTTAGTTGAATCAATTATTGTTAAAAAAATTGATTTCTTCTCACCATTTAAATTTCAAATGGTTTAGCACCAAGGGCATTTTAGTGATTCCATTCACTACCCATTAGTTGGCAAACACTTAACCTACAAATGATTGGACCATCTAATTTATAGAAGTGTGAAGTTGGAGTGTTTGCTTCTTTTTTCGATGTGGGACAAAGACAAGACAAGGACAAGCATATGAATTATCTCCTCTATGAGTAATTCATCATCCCAACAAAAGACTGCAACCTAGTAGTAGATAGAGGAGGAGGCTTTCTGTACATAAGCATCACAATCCCCCAATGGCAGCAACAACAACACTTGCAACTAGTACATCCCAATCCCCAGTCTACCCAAGGATTGTTGCCAATGCATTTGCTGTGTAGAAACCCAAAAGAAACAGAAATATCTTCATTGGGAACTTCTTCCTAATCAAGTTCAACTTCTCCAATACAGCTGCACTCACAATTCTGCCCAATCGAGTGCGTCCCATGATTAGGGCATCACCATTCAATATATCAAAGCACATTGGAAGGAAATTCATACATTTGAAAACCAATTGACTTGTTCATATTCTTCAGTGCACTGAGTCAACCCTTTTTTTTCTTCAATATCACCTATACATCATCACTCTAGTTGTAACAACACAAATGCCTCACAAAATTCAACAATTTTGGAACTAGGAGTTATATACTATTCAATGAATCATATTGTCATTACATTATATAATAAGATATATTGTGTTATATGCATCACTTAACATTTAATATCATTGAATTTATTATACTATATCATATGATTATATAATAATACTTAGATCATATTATCATATAAAACTTAGATCATATGATCACAATCGT